>NC_050595.1:25223750-25590000 GCF_013368585.1 Megalops cyprinoides
CTACCTGCGGACGCACCCTCTGATAATTCGCCGACACTTCGCCTCTCCAGAGGGAACGCTGGCCACACTGGGCCTGACCACTGAGAAGAGCAGCGCCGACGAGATCAACCTCATCGAGCGGAAGCTCTTCTTCACCACCGCCAACGCCCACTTCAAAGTGGGCTGCCCCGTGCTGGCCCTCGAGGTCCTCTCCAAGCTGCCCAAAGTCACCAAGAAGGCGGGGTCCTCCCTGAGCAAGGGGCCCTCCATGGTCAACGTCGGCTCCGCCCACCCGCAGGAGAACGGCGGGAGAGCCGCGGATTTGGACTGGTCGGCGCCCCCAGCCGCCCCCGCCCCGGCCTGGGGGGGCGGGGCGGACACCTCCACAGGGCTGGACTGGAGTCAGCCGATGGTCAAGCTGGAGGACGAGGGCCTGCAGCTGGACTGGGGCGACAACAAGGACGAGGAGGACGAGGAGGACAACGACGACGGGGGCCTGACGATGAAGACCAAGCCCGAGGAGCCGGCGGACAAGCAGAAAGAGGCGCCGGGCCAGGGCGGGGCGGGCGCCCCGAGCCTGCGGAGGGAGGACTCGGCCGGGGAGTCGCAGGTGGACGTGATCGCCGAGCAGCTGAAGTTCCGGGCCTGCCTGAAGATCCTGATGACCGAGCTGCGGACGCTGGCCACGGGCTACGAGGTGGACGGCGGCAAGCTGCGCTTCCAGCTCTACAACTGGCTGGAGAAGGAGATCTGGGCCATGCACAAGATCTGCAACTACAAGGCGGAGGACGGCGAGCTCGAGAAGTGGAAGGAGGGTGAGGGCGCGGCCGAGGTGGACGAGGTGTTCGACCGGACGGACGTGGGCGCCTACGAGCGCCACCAGCTGGAGCGCCGCAGGCTGCAGGCCAAGCAGCAGCACGCCGAGCGGCGCAAGGCCTGGCTGAGGAAGAACCAGGCCCTGCTCAGAGTCTTCCTCAGCTACTGCAGCCTGCATGGGGCCAAGGGCGGGGGCGTCACCTCCGTCAGGATGGAGCTCATCTTCCTGCTGCAGGAATCCCAGCAGGTCAGACTCACTATCGTTATATTATTGTATCATTGTATTTGTCATTGCATGAATGCTTTGTTCCATGGTATTAGCAGTAGTAACAGGATCATAGTAGTATTATCACTGTAACACTATATCTTTGCTTGAGGGCTGCAGTGTAGCACAGTGGTAAGGATCAGGGCTTGTAACCAAAAATTTGCTGGTTTGGGCTGTTGTACCCTTGGGCAAGGTCCTTAATCCAGAATTGCCTCAGTAAAAACCCAGCTGTATAAATGGATATATAAAAATTGTAATATGTGTAAGTCCATCGGAATAAGATAATAATGTTACTTCAATGCAACTCCTTACAATAAATGACAATAATGTAATTTAATGTAATATCACTAATGTCACGTCACGATTCACTATATTATATTGGATTTGCTTCGTGATGTGTGTATTGCATGGGAGGGAAATGGGAATCTAATTAGAGCGAGCTTTCATTGCGTTTGACCTGCTCTGCGGGGTGTTTGTGTCGTCCGTTGGGCTCAGCTGTGTGCCGTTTCTCTGAATCAGGAGACGACGGTGAAGCAGCTGCAGTCCCCACTGCCCCTGCCCACCACGCTGCCCCTGCTCTCCGCCAGCATCGCGCCCACCAAGACGGTCATCGCCAACCCCGTGCTGCACCTCAGCAACCACATCCACGACATCCTCTTCACCATCGTGCAGATGGAGGCGCCGCCCCACCCCGACGTCATCGACGACCGGGTAACAAGCACACCAGGGCGGAGGGGATGTGGATAGCCGTGGGGTCGGGGGAAAGTGTCACCGCCTGATGGATTGGTGGAGCAGCTCTGACCTCCCGCTTGTCCGTCGTGTCCGCGTGTCATCAGATAACACGTGTGGCATTTCGCAAGTGCTTGCTCGTTAACCGCAGACACCCTTCAGAGGGCTGTGAAATGGCACTTGGGGAAATGACGCTAACGACGTGGCTGTTTTCTCCGTCGCAGGTCAACGCCCTGCACACCCTGGCTGCCTCCCTGTCTGCATGCATCTACCAGGCCCTGTGTGACAGCCACAGTTACAGGTACTCGTCCTGCTCCAGGCCCCATATCAGCACAGTCCCTCTCAACCCCTGTCAATCATTTTCCCCTCCAGCCCCTGCCGTAATGTCTAGGTTGCTCTTTTTCCTCATGACTCAGGGTAAACGGGCTAGTGATGTGGTAAAAAACTGTGACTAGATTGTAGCATTAAGCTGTAAATTCCTGAACTTTCCCTGGAGTTTGTAACTTTTTATAAGGGTGCAAAGAGCACATCAGTGATTACACTGAAGTTAGGTGGTGTCAGAGCTTTGAAGGGATCCCACAGTGTGTGTGTGTGTGTGTGTGTGTGTGTGTGTGTGTGTGTGTTTGTGTGTGTTTGTGTGTTTGTGTGTGTTTGTGTGTTTGTGTGTGTGTGTGTGTGTGTGTGTGTGGGGGGGGGGTTTGTGTGTGTGTATGTGTGTGTATGTGTGTGTGTGTGTGTGTGTGTGTGTGTATGTGTGTGTGTGTGTGTGTATGTGTTGTGTGTATGTGTCCGTCCTCTGCAGCAGCCAAGCGGAGGCCAATCAGTTCATGGGGATGGTGTACCAGGGCCTGCTGCTGAGCGAGAGGCGGAGGCTGCGCACCGAGAGCATCGAGGAGCACGCCACGCCCAGCTCCTCCCCCGCGCAGTGGCCAGGTACGGACCGACAGGCTCCCGGGCGACCTGGACCGCCCCCTCGCTCTCCCCTGCTGCGTGCCCCTCCCTTAATCTGACATCCCGCCCCACATGTCGACCCCTTTCTGTGCTGGACATGACATTTACATCCATCACGTCTCACGCTGCTGAAATGTACGCAGACGCGAGTGGAGATTAGCGCTCCGCGTTAGCAGTGCTCGGTGACTGTGGTGTGAAAAGAAGCTCCATAGGGCCAGATGGTGCTTAGTAAGAAGGGTACATTTGCCGGCAGCCAGGATATAAAAATGAAAGCCTTGTCATGCAAATGTTGCATTTATTTATTTATTTTCCCTGGGCTGTAACAAGAAAACATTAATGCATTGACATATATGTGTACTACCAAGATTAGCCGTAGGCTACGTTTCATGGGTAGTACCCTATACACAAAGTGGTATAATACTAACATGAAAAGCAAGCGTTGTTATTTGTGTCATCCTGGAACAGCCTTAAAGGACAACAGTGAAGAAAGCACTTGAGTCATTAACTCCTTCATTACCTCAGTGAGATGCAGTATACCGAAATGTGGTGAAAATGGGCCTGTGAATAAAGAGTACATTAGTGTTAGGTTAGAGGGTTGGTCTTGCAGTGTTGCCAGGGTAAGATGTCTGTGATGTGAGATGTACTCTGCGTTCAGTACAGTGGGGAGAGAAACAGGGCTGCCTGGTTATTGAATGGTTAGAATGATGGGGATTTTTTAACAGTATTCTCGTGTGTCTTTTTGACTCTGTATGTGTGCGTGCATGTGTGCACCTGTTCATACATGTGTGTTTGTGTGCTCATGCATACTCATGTGTATGCATATGCATATGTGTTTGCGTGTGTGTGTGTGTGTGTACTCGTGTGTGTTTGTAATTATGCACGTGCCTGTACATATGGGTGTATTTCTGTGCACGTGGGTACATATGTGCGTGTGTGTGTGTTTGCTCCTGTGTGTGTGCGTGCGTCCATGTGTGTGTGTGCGTGTTTGCTCCTGTGTGTGTGTGTGTGTGTGTGTGTTTGCTCCTGTGTGTGTGTGTGTGTGTTTGCTCCTGTGTGTGTGTGTGTGTGTGTGTGTGTGTGTGTGTGTGTGTGTGTTTGCTCCTATGTGTGTGTGTGCATGTGTGTGTTTGCTCCTGTGCGTGTGTGCATGCGTCCGTCTGCGTGTGTGTGCACAGGCGTCTCCTCCCTCATCAGCCTGGTGGCATCAGCACACGGGGAGGACCAGCCCAAGCTGAGCGTGATGCTGTGCGAGGCGGTGGTGGCCGTCTACCTCAGCCTGCTCATCCACGGCCTGGGCATGCACTCCAGCAACGAGCTCTTCCGCCTGGCCGCCCACCCCCTCAACAACCGCATGTGGGCCGCCGTCTTCGGGGGAGGAGCCAAGCTCATCATCAAACCCAAGCGCCCCCCGGAGGTCGCTCCAGGTACTGCGGCACCACCCTGACCCTCTGAATCCAGTGTGTCCTTTTTGGAGATTTCAAGCTCTGTTCCAGGATCAGTGTAACACGCTGTTTGCGTCTGACAGCTGTGTTTGAGGCAGTGCAGACGGAAGGCTCGCACACAGTAGAGCCTGAGCTAAGCGTGCCTGCTCCGAGTGAGCCGCAGCCCTCTCCGGTCGCCCCTGTGGGCGACTCTGATATCCCTTCAGACGTAGAATTGCAGCCCAGTTGTGAGTAACGGCAGATTGAGTTGCAGTGCTGTTTCTTCCAGTTTGCCTTCCTGGGTTTTTTTTTCTTTTTTTGCAAACGTGAACATTTTAGGTTTTCAGGAACAAACTTATGAGGCATGCTTGCTGTTCAGAAACAGGCGTGTGGGATTTTGTGTTTGTCTGTCCCATTCTTTGTGTTACACGTGTCTGCTTTTGCTGTGTCAGAGTCAATGTCTTTCTTTTTGTGGCTTTTTTTGTTCATTGCGTTTCATTGTGCTTCACTTGTCAACAACGCAGCCAATAAAGTTAATGTGGAGTCTGAGGTCAAGGGAGACAAGCGCTCTGATCCTGCACCAGGTATACACTCCTCTGTCGTGCTTTATTCCCTCATCCGTATTGCGCTCGACATGACTGCAGCTGAACATTACAAAAATAGATTACAGTTCTCCCCTTAAGAAGCTTAAATGAGATCACTGGCCCATTACTGCTGGCCATAGCGGCGCTGCAACGCTACGCTACGTGAAATGACATTGATCGCCTCATTGTTTCCTACCGGATGTCTGAGGGGAAGGGCGGGGGGCGGGGATAACACTGCAGTCATGTCACCGCTGAAAACAATCATCTCTAATAATAGTTAGTAGTAGTTTTGAATAGTGGAATGTGGTCAAGCCATTGACACCCAAAGCACTGTGGGGAAAAATTCAGATTTTTTTAACACTGCTATTTTTCATCTGCGCCTGGAACAACACTGTGACTGAAATATAAGATAGAATGATTAATGTTTATATTAAATTTGATTATCATATTTTACATTTGATACAGTAATTGCATTATATTATTTTCATTTAGCAGTCTTATCCAGGGTGACTTACATATATGTCATTTGTTTTTGTTCATTTTTATATGTTATATGTTAACCATTTATAAAGCTGGATATTTCCTGAGGCAAATGTGGACTAAGTATCTTTCCCAAGGGTGCAACAGTGGTTCCCCAGTGGGGAATGGAACCAGCAACCTTTTGGTTACAAGCCCTGCTCCTTACCACTATGCTACATTGCCGCCATTTAATAGTAGTCCATTTAATAGGTCTTTTGTTATGGACTGTACATGTTGTATTGAATTACATTGTTGCTAGTGAGTCCAACCTCTAAGCTGAATGGGGTTTACCCTTGAATTAAGTCTCTAAGTAATTAAATGTCACAGCTGAAACCTATTCTTCAATGAGATCCACTCGCAAGTCTGCGAACACTGCAGGGATACACATTTACTTAATCTATTAGCAGCACAAAGAGGTGTTCTTGCTTATTTGGGATCTTGGTTTGAAAGAGGTCTTGTTCTCCTGAGTCTGCGTCTCTCCCTTTAGTTTACTTTGTGCCTGGGGAGTCATGTGAGGACCTTCCAAAGTTGGAATGGAGACGAACAGATATGTAAATGCCAAGCAGTTGATGGGAGTTTTCTCTCTAAATGTTAATGCTCTGGCCCTCAGCAGTTTTGAGAACTGAGCCTGTCAGCTGCAAAATGTAAGGAAAAAAATAAAAACAAAACAAAAAAAACATTATTACATAAAGCCCTCAAAGAACCAACAATCCCAGACATCAGTGCATGTGCCTCACTGCGTCTGATTCCCTACGGCCAATGAGAATCAGACCTCCACCCCCTCTCCCTCCCCCCACTGGAGGCCCCGAGATAGCAGTGTGTCACAGTTCTTCTCCTTTGCGTAATAGTTCTAGAACTTTTAAAATCTGTGACTACTCCACAGACCACAATTAGGGAACTTCTGTCAATGGCTTAACAATTATTAACAATGCATACTGTGTTTGAATAGATTTCTTCCCAGTTGGTCTGTCAAGGAAACTGATTTTAAGGAAACCCCTTTATGAAGTGTCTTTGACCCACAATGTAGTCCTTGTTCTGTGCTCGATTCCCCATACGTTAAGTAGTGCTCATGTTTTGATTGTGTTAAATGTCCTCTCCTGATTTGATTTGAGTTCTGTCTTGTGTGTGATTGTTGCTTTGTTTGGCACAGTGATTCCTGAGATAGTGACCCAAGACGCAAGTGAAGGTTTGTGGACACGTGTGCCTGTGAGAGTGTGACCCCCCTTTCAGAGTTTGTTGTGTGTAGCAACTCATAATGTAATTGCTGTGCATATTACGAGTTGCTGCAGGTTGTTCTTTTGCGAGGCTGCTTCTAATGAAGGAAAGTGTATCTTCCAGCCTGCATGTTCAGGCCTTTCTCACACATAATGGCAGTGAGTGTTTCAAGCAGCGATTCAGTATCAAGGGACCGTCGCGGGGAAACAGACAGCTTTCACTGAAGGCGGCTCGTGATTTGTGCCAGTGTTATTCCACCGTGCAGCTCAATTAAAAAACCCGTCGATGGCGGAGCCCATTTAGGACGTGTTAGGAGGCACGCGTGAACGCACGAGAGGAGGGAGAGCCTACAATTAAAGGGAATCACTCGGCTTATCGTTTCCGTTTGGGTTGAAAGTATGACACATTCATTTGCAGTCCCGCTTCGAGCTCCTGGTTGATGAAAGCCGAGCTGTCCTCCTTACTCATTACAAACACTGTTTCCCATAATGTTTACCAACGCTGACTGCGCCTTCCGAATGAGTTTCCATCCCGGAGGCTTATCATTATTTAATTTGCGTGCTCGCGCTTGTGTGTCGGAGCTCAAACACTCACGCATTACGAATTTAGCGTGTGATCAATCTCCTCTACCCCGTCTCTCTCTCTCTCTCTCTCTCTCTCTCTCATTAACTATCATTTGCACTCCTCCTTTCAATCTTCTCTTCCACCCTTCCTGTCTCCTGTCCTCCCTGTTCACACCCCTATTTTTCTCTCTCCCTTTTTAATAATGCTGTTATTTTTATCCTTCTGTCTCCTTTTAATAATCACGTTATACTATTATAATATTATATTTCCTGCTCTCCCACCCTCCATAATGACAAGCTTACTTCCTCTTTCCTCAATACTCTTTTCTCCCTCACTATCTTTCCCTCCCATAATCATTTTATCCAACCTCTCCCCCCCTCAATAATACTCTCATTTTCTCCGTCTCTCCCACCCACCATAATAAATCTCTTTATCTTCTCCCTCTCTGTCTCTCCTTAATAATGTGCTTACTGTGCTCCCTCTCCCTCTCTGCTCCCTAAATTGCCCTCCCTTTCTCTCTGTAATAACACTCATTTTCCCTCTCTTTTTCCTCTGAAAGTGCTCTTATTTACTGCTCTTATTTTCTGTCTCCTTCCGTCCTCAATAATGCTTGTGTTGTCTGTCCCGAGTTAATGACGCTGTTACTCCCCCGCCCGCAGCGCCCCCGCCGCCCGCGGAGGACATAGACAAGCACCGGCGCAGGTTTAACATGCGCATGCTGGTCCCGGGACGTCCGGTGAAGGAGACGCCCTCCACGCCCCCGCCGGTGCCAGCGGAGAGGCCCACGTACAAGGAGAAGTTCATCCCCCCAGAGCTGAGCATGTGGGATTACTTTGTTGCCAAGGTGCGCATCAGCCCTGTTTGTTTCAGTTAAGTGTTTGTCGTGGAACAGTGACATTTTTCCAAAGGGCTGTGTATGGACCATTATAACGATGAGAAGGCGCTTAGTGTCTCACCTGAGCCTCTGCACCTGAGCAGGCCTGACGTCTCCCCTGTTTCCCCCTAGCCCTTCCTGCCTCTCTCCGACAGCGGAGCTCTGTACGACTCGGACGAGAGCGGCCCAAGCGACGACGAGGACGACGACGACGCCTTCCTCTCTGACACTCAGGTCAACGAGCACAGCGATCCAAATTCATACAGGTCCGTCATGCATCAGACTCCACCTCCTCTCTGGACAGATTTCTTCATATGAATAATGATAATGAATTGCATTTATGTAGTGTCACTTCTCGCCTCAAACACCACCAATGCATAGCACTCACCTGGGTGATGCACAGCAACCGCTGTGCATGAATATTCACCGCATACTCTCTGGGGTAGAGAGGGAGAGAATTAGTTTGCCACTGAAACTGGGGGATTATTAGATGTCCAGATTGTAAGAGCCAGATTAGAGATCTGTTCCAGTTGGTCTCCTCAGTAGCCAGCACAGCACTTCATGATGTCTAGAATAGCAGAGGATGCAGCGATGATTTTGCCTTGGAAGGGATATGAGTGTGTTTTCAGCTTGTTTCGCTCCCCTCCCCCCCTGCAGTTGGGCACTGATACGCCTGGTAATGGTCAAGTTGGCTCTGCACAACATCAAGAGCTTCCTGCCCATAACGGGGTTGGATTTTCCAGGTACTGTTCATGCATTCGCTGGCAATTGCTGTTCTCTCATCTTCTCAATGATTTGACTCAAATATTTGTATCAGAGTTCAGTGCCGTGGTACAACCAGTTATTTCTTTCTGTTATGGTGTATCTTTTTGAGTCATGCTCCCATGCCCTGTGAATGTGCAGATTTGCCGGTCACCTCACCCTTGGTGAACGCGGTCCTGAAGACACTGGAGAACTGGGAACAGCTGCTGCTGGAGAGGATGAACAAGTTCGACGGCCCTCCGCCGAACTACATCAACACCTACCCCGCCGATCTGAGCGCAGGAGGGGGCCCGGCCATACTGAGGCACAAGGCTATGCTGGAGCCCGAAAACACGCCCTTCAAGTACGTGGCACCGTCCCCTCCCCTTGCGAGTGGTCTGAGAGCCACCGCTCGCTCGGTTAATGTCAGTCTGCTGCGTCGCGCTCACGTCTGTCTCTGGGTGTTCCTGCTTCAGGGCGAAGAGCCGCCTTTCATTTCCCGCGAGGCGGCTGTGGCACTTCCTGGTCAAACAGGAAGTCCTCCAGGAGACCCTGATCCGCTACATCTTCACCAAGAAGAGGAAGCAGAGTGAGGTAATGGGGCGAAATCGAACCGGAGTCCACCTGTCCCTCCGTTGCATCATCCATCTAGAGAGACAACAGAACCAGTCACCATCGTGGTTTTTGTGAATGGTTTCACCAATCCCTTCATTTGTGCTCCTCTTTGGCCTCTATTCTTTCTAACATCACTGTGCTCCCTTATCCCTTGATTCATGAATTTAAACTATTTTTTTGTGTGTCGTACAGAACCCACAAAACTAAACTGTTCCCAGTGACAACATAATGCATAATGTAATAAATTAAGGAAAGCAACATTTGCTTGAATTCTTTGCTCAGATTCCTAGGCAAATTGTATTTTGGTTAGACTGAATGGAGGCCTTTGTACTGAATGTTAGACATAATCAGTGCTTATTTTATATAAATGCGGTAATCTACACATGAGCAATGTGTTTATGTCTATGACACATCGTTATACAACATCTTGTTAGACCCACAGAGGAACAGAGAGAGCAGGTATTATACTACCAACTAAGAGGAGCAGAACTAAAAATAATTCACACATGAATGTAGCAGCAGGAATGGGTTTTACTGTTTGATGTGTGCATCTGAGAATTGAAAATACTTTGAAGAAAACGCTTTCTACACATCAGTGTGTCAGCACCGCAAGCTGTTCTCCCATTCTAGCCCTCAGTTTCATCCATCCTCCATAAGTATATTATTGCAAAGCATTGCATGCCATCTCCGTCATTTATAACGTCAAGAACACAAACCAGAGCACAGAACACCCAGTAAAGCTTGGTCTCTTTATGTCGAGTCTTATCAGGATCTTTAAGAGCATTAATACACTGAGACAGAGGAACATATAGTTATGTAATCAGCTAGCAGATCAAATGACACAAACACTCCAAGCCACTGCTTTGGTATGAAAGGTAAGTGATGTAACAGACCGGTGTAATAGCCCTGTGGAGGTCCAACGTGACTCCTTCCCTCAAAGCCCACGCCCCTGTTACCTGTGTGCTCTCTACCACGGCAAACCTCGTTTTCATTTTTTCATTTCATGTTTTGTTGTCTGTGCATGTGTTTTTTTTGTGTGTCGTGACTGTGTGGTGTGTTGTGTAGTCTTTAGAAGACCATGTGGACCACCTCAAACAAATCTGCGTAGCAGGAGATCGCAAACCCGCCAAGGTAGTATCCCACTGCCGAGTCCCTCGGCCGCCTGCGGCCTCCTGCTTCAGGGCTCTGGGCTCCTGTTCTCTGTCGCTCTTAAAATCCCAGGTTCATGCAGGCAAATACTTCATAAGGCAGCAGCATATCAAAGGGTTTTTTTTTTTTTTTTTTAAATGCTTGTTACCACTAACAGAACTACCAGTAGTGCTTTTTGTCTCGCCATTAACAAGCCGGACCACTAAAAGAAATGGGCCCCCACATGTCATTCCAATGCAGTTTCGCACAGTGTCTGCGCAGCAAGGCTGGTTTCCATTCTGTGGTAGAATGCAAGGGTTCCCCCCCCTGCCGTGATAAGGAGACAGCAGTAAGCTCTGAGGTGATGAGATGCGGCACATGGTTTCAGTATGCATGGCGATGGAGTGCTGGCGTTCTCTCTGTGCTGAGGTTTTGTATCTGCGCTGAGGGGCGGCGACTGGCATGACAGTGCGGATGCTTCCTTTCAGGTGGAGGCCGATCTCGGGTACCCAGGAGGCAAGGCCAAAGTCATCCACAAGGAGTCGGACATCATAATGGCGTTCGCCATCAACAAGGTGCGTGTCATTCCGCGAGCTTGTTGAAATTCTGCCAGAAAGCTCTGTCTTCTTGAACACCCACAGCCTGTCAGATGCATACGCCAGGCTGTCTGTAACAGGCCATCTGCTATTTCCCTTTTGTCTTTCCATGCAGGTCAACAACAACGAGATCGTGCTGGCCTCCACCCACGACGTGCAGGAGGTGGACGTCACCTCCCTCCTGGCCGCCCAGCCCTACACCTGGATCGGGGAGGAGTACGACAAGGAGTCCCGCAGGTCTGCACCGGCACCCCAGCGAAGCCTGGCTTTGGGGTGGTGAGGGCACGGCACCCTTTTAGAAGGGCATTGTGGTTAACCGGCGCTCCTGTGGTTGTGTTGCCCTCAGCTCTGACGACCAGGACTACCGCTCCTCCCACACCAACATCGCCCAGGCCAGCGCACCTCCCTTCGCGCCCCCGCAGATTCCGGCCTCCGCCTCCATGCCGTGGCTCGGCACTGGGCAGACCAGCATGGGCGGGAGCGTGGTACGTGCCTCTGACAATGAGAGGGCCTCAGGAAATCTGAGAAGAAAAGGCAAACTGTCCATACGCCAGTCTCAGTCCAGGGTGCCACTTCCTCTGGTGGCCAGCAGAGGGACACAGAGGACCTTTTAGTTGATCCCAAGTTCTGCTTTCAGGCAAAAGACACAAGAGAAACGGGCTGGACATTGAGTATATGATCGCAGATACCATCATTTTAGTTTTCCTGAAACAGACAGTGTTTTCCAAACAAAATAAAACTGATAAAGAGCTGATTTTCATTTAAATTGCCGAGGAATCTATTTTTATTTTAAATATACACCACACAAATGAAAAGTAGCCACTAGATTGTGCACAAATCATTCCAAGATTCATGACTACAGTTCATTATGATGAAATTCCTAGTTCTATGATGCGGTTCAATTAAAATGAGATGACAACAAAAATGAAATAACAGGCCAAAGCAGCAGTTAACTAGTCTGAGTTTACTTCAGTCCTGAATTCCAGATCATCCTGTATTTGTTAGTGCCTTACTTGGCCCAATAGAAATACAAACAAAGCAAAAGCAATTAATAACGAGCACAAATACACTGTGTTGCAGATTATGAAGAGGAACTTGAATAATGTCAAGAGAATGACATCTCATCCCATTTACCAGTACTGTAAGTACATGTCTTGAACTCTGTCTGCAAATTTTATTACCCACATGTATGAACTGAATGAGGAAAACAACACATTCAGTGTCACTGCCTATGCAACAACAATAAGACCGTTAATGGCAGCACTTTGTGAAAAGTGCTTTATGAACCAGCAGTGATTCTTATGTTTGAAGAGTGTAGTAGCAGTTCTGTTACTCTTCTCCATGGTGTTTATTTTTGTCTGCTCCCCGCTCAGACATGACGGGGGCGCAGGACGGCAGCGTCCGCATGTTCGAGTGGAACCGACCCCAGCAGCTCATCTGTTTCCGCCAGGCGGGGAACGCCAGGGTCACCCGGCTCTACTTCAACTCTCAAGGGAACAAGGTCGGCCGATCGCGCAGGGCAGACCGCCGCTCCGCGCGAGCTTCGCTTACGCCGGTGTTCGATCCCATGAAAAATATTCCGCCTCCTGTCTTAGCCGCACCAACTGCACAAATTCACCGCACAGATATGTACATGTTTACATATTCATGCACTTTAAAAACAATGGTTCATTTCACGTGCGTCAAAGGCACTATTGTCTGGGCCTCTTTGGCTGCCTTGCTGTGGAATTCATTTGGCTGTTCCACCATAAGATTGTTCATTCTGCATTGAGTTCAGAAGCACGGTTTTTGTGAGCAAGGAACAATATTGTGAACAATATTATCCTCAAAATAATTAAACTTAAGCCTAAGGAAGATCTAGAGGCTTTTGCTGGTAACATAGTAGGTTTGGCTAAAATGTATTTAACACATTAGGTGCTGGAAAGAAGAGATGGGCGAGGGTCAGGGGGGATTTCATGTAATGCTTGATTAGGAATGAGGGGCTGTAGAATGTGGCACTCGACAGGGAATAAGAAAAGGAAGTCGTTTACGCACGACTCACACTTCTGTGCATAGCTGTCACAGTGCGTGCCTGGCCGCCTCAGGCTTTAGGCTACTTTAATGGGTTACAGTATCATTCATCTTTATGGCTAAATTAAATTCAAAGTGCAAGTAATGCAATCCACACTTATTAGACCCAGCCAAGTCTTTGAGTGGTGAGTCAAGTAACCCAATAATTGTACAAATTAAACTAGATGGCTATGTAGCTAAAATGAGCGATTAAATATTGTAATTATGCAAAATTTTAATAGAATTAATATCATTAATTGTATCTGCATTTTCTGTATTGCTCTGCAGTATATCTGCATCTGTATCCTTATCATCACTTACATACATGAATTAAATCCTCTAAATAAGTTCATTCAGTGAAGATGGGAGATGTGACATATGTTGGTAATGATATTACATCTCTTTAATCACATGTATGTGTACATGTTTGTACAAGACTTTTCTACATCTTTGCAATATAAGGCTGTCATATGAAGCAGCTCTTTTTCTCTGCCTGCAGTGTGGGGTTGCAGATGGTGAAGGCTTCTTAAGCCTCTGGCAAGTCAACCAAACATCATCCAATCCCAAACCTTATTTGGTAAGTCAGCAGAAAAAAAAAAAAAGAAGAACCCATCTGGGCTGATTTTGTTCATTTCTGTGTTCCATGTTTAGCACAAAATAAGCGAGGCGTGGTTAATTTCATCTGTGGACTGAATAACTCTGCTTCACCACCTTCTGGGTCTGCTGGGCGGGGCTCTATGCCCTCCGTGGGCTCTGATTGGTTGTCCTCCGGCTCAGTTTCCCTCTCCATCTCTCCTTGACCTCAGAGCTGGCAGTGTCACAGCAAGACCTGTGGTGACTTCGCCTTCATCACCTCCTCCAGCCTCATCGCTACAGCTGGCCAGTCCAACGACAGCAGGTGAATGCACTTGCACCAGCAGGAAATCACCAGTATCACTTTACTTTGGCCAATGCTTTGCACTTCTGAATCAATTAAAGTAACTTAAAAATGTTAAAGATAACTCAGTGTGGCTGTGGTGTAAGGGTGTAAATATTTCTGATTATGTTTTTGCTGCCATTGACAGAAACGTCTGCTTGTGGGACACTCTTATTTCACCCAATAACACCCTGGTGCATGGTAAGTCCATTGCAGTCCAATCCACTGAAATCATGACAACAGTGCAGTGAATAGACATACTGTACATGTCAATGCATATTTTTAAGTTTCATCATTATTTTTTTTTAATCGATTTTAAAGGTAACTTAGAACTATACTCTGAATAATCTGTGGTTCATTTTGCAATTTGTTACAATTTGTTCATTTTGCAATTTGTTACAATTGAAGATATATGCATTTCTTTAAATGCTCATACAACAACCGTGGGCACCGTTGAGCTGGTTCTAGTTAAATTCCTCCAGCAGTGAACAGACATACTGTATATATCAATGCAAATTCTATATTCCTAATTTTTTATTGACTTTGAATGGAAGTTAGAACTATTCTCTGTATAATCTTTAGTTAATCTAGCAGTTACAGTTGAAGATATAGGCATAGAACAACCGTGGGCACCACTGAGCTGGCTCTAGTTAAATTCCTCCAGCAGGCTGATGTTAGACACATAGTAGCTTTATCGCTGTGGCTCCGTGGTTCTGAGCGTGCTCTGTGCCTCCCCCCCACCGCAGCGTTCCCCTGTCACGAGAACGGGGCCACCGTGCTGCAGTACGCCCCCAAACAGCAGCTCATCATCACCGGGGGCAGGAAGGGTTTCATCTGCATCTTCGACATCCGGCAGCGGCAGCTCCTCAACACCTTCCAGGCCCACGACTCCGCCATCAAAGCGCTGGCCTTGGACTCCAGCGAGGACTTCTTTGTGACTGGCTCCGCCGAGGGGAACATGAAGGTGACGAGAGCATTCTCTCTCATTTTTATACCTATCACTGTTTTTTAGGTGCAGAGATAAAATAATAGAGAGGGTACACTGATCACATGGGGACCCGGATAATCAAGCACCATACAGGAGAGTAATCATAGAGTCGAAGGTGTACTGTTTTTTAACTTAGTATGGTTGTTTGTATGTAACTGAGTAAGACTTTGAAGTGCAGGATTTTTGTGCTTGTATTTCTGTTTCGTTGTAAAGAACTTAATTTCACTTAATGTTATTCATATGGTAACTTAATAATATATTACAGGTATATAAATAAACACTGTTTGTTAAAAATAGGTTACATAGAAGAAATCAGGAAATTCTACAGCGCCTCTCACAGGGTAAATCTGAGGCTGGTGTGACATTCGTTTTACCAGTCAAAGTCAAACAGTGGCTAAAGGGCACAGAGGGCTGTCCTCTGAAATGCTATCAGTATGTGACCTTCCTCTCTGATCTCAGTGGGGCTGGTCATCAATTCAGAATCAAAAAAGGTCAATAAGGACTTGAAATTTAAACTAAAAAATGTTTGGTTGAACATGACAAAGACATGGCAATAAGCTCTCCTAACCAGCCTGGAGGAAAAATGCAAGGCATGTCCAAGCAATTAATTTCCCTAGGTTTTTAAATCTAGTTCAGAGAGGTGCAGAAGGCATGTTTGAACAGTTACACTTAAAGAACAACAGGTTGGTCCATATTGTACCTGTTATAGTAATTTATATATAGATTATATTATATTTATACATATAATTACTGCGCCTGTTACAGTAGTTCGTATAGCACAGTATTACACCAGTCCATTTATCCATTCATTATCGCTTAAATGTTCGTCTCCTCTGTTCTCATTGGTACTCAGGTGTGGAAGCTGACAGGCCACGGTCTGATGCACTCCTTCAGCACAGAGCACGCTAAGCAGTCCATCTTCCGCAACATCGGCGCCGGAGTCATGCAGGTGGAGACCTGCCCCGGAAACCGCATCTTCACCTGCGGGGCCGACGGCACCCTGAAGATGAGGGTCCTGCCCGACCGCTACAACGTTCCGGCCAGTATATTCGACATCCTGTAAATTGTAAAGGCGGGAATGATGGAGGAGGGAAAAAAAAAGCTTTCAGCAGCTAACATTCACGTGTCCTTCGCTGTGGATCGCTCCAAAAAGTGAAGCTTACGGTTAATTATTTTTTTCCCCCAAAGCCTGAAAAAAAAAATACACAGAAGCTAGGTACAGTATCATACTTGATTTTAAAGACTTTCGTTTAAAAAAAAAAGCTGAATTTGTTCCAGAATCTCTTATAGAGTGTATTCATAGGAAAGCTATGCATGTACTGTTATTGTAAAAGCGGTGCAATCACAGGTCATTGATAGTGCTCTGTAAAAGTACTCAAAGCAAAAACTTTTAAAAAAGTGTGTATCTGTCGTCATTTTGTGCCCACGGCTGAAACTCCTTAGCATCTACTACCAGCACTGTGGTTCTGTATGAAGTCAGTGGTTTTTCCAGTGTGAGATGAGTTGTTGGATCTGCATTTTAATTTAATGTATTCACTTTTGTTTGCTGCTCACATTGCAGAATAAATGGCACATAGCTCTCGTGAGCCCATTAAAAGATGTGTGGGGGGGGTTACGGGGAAAAAAGGCTACTTGTGTTTGCACACGCCACCCTTACGGCTGTCCGCTCTGAAATGCCTGTAACAGCGAGCCGCCTACAAAATATCCTGTTGGAACACAAAGAGATATACAGTACTGTAAATGTAATTTATGTTTCATCGGTTTTGGCATACACATTTTACAAGCACTAAAATACTGATTTTTACCAGAAACAACAAGGTTTCCTTTTTTGTTTTGCACACAGTGTTATGTTTGTTTGCTCAGTTTCTGTTTTTGTTCGTTTCTTTGCAGATGGTTTGTATTTATGTTTAACTTATTGCCTTTATATTAGGAATGTAAGGTGTATTAGTGAAATGGGATGCGGTGAAGCACTACTGAGGTCGGTGGTATTTTTTAATAGTTTATCCATTATAAATGAACCTTTGCACTCAAATGTTGGGACACAACTTAAATAAAACTTTATTTAAAAATACAAAAGCTATTAAAGAGGAAACTGTTACATTTACAAATGAATGTCTGGCTTTGTTTGGCCAAGTAGTAAATAGTTTGAAATAGTTTTAATACATCTATATATATATAAATATAAAGTACCACAACAGCTTGTACAAACATAAAAGCTTTCTCTTTATTTTTGGTTTGTATCATACCAACTGAATTAGTTGTACTTTGGTTAAATGTATTGTATTCATTAAACAGATTTGTGTTTGTCAGAACAGGCAAAAGCCATGTCTGCTGTATGTGTTTACCTGTTCAGCCCCAGTGGTCCTTTTTCTTAATGTCTGTGTTGTGTATTTAATGCATACAATGATATGTCAGTGGTGGAAAGTGAACAGAATGCGTGCAAGTCTCTTAAAGAACAGGTAGTCCTATCATCGTCAAAGTTTTCCCTTTGTAAGTTGAATAAATTCTTTTTATTTCATGACGGTACTTTGGTTTCATGCTTTTTTTTTAGCAGGGAGATGACAGAAGATACTACATTTTGGGAGATGAATATTTTCATTTTCATTCTTCCCATTTTATGGTTTACAACGATTAGAACCAAATTTTGAAAATATGTCTATACATTTTCCAGCCACTTTCCCCAGTATGTATTTTTAATCTCAAAATCTAAATCAGTATCCTAGTGCATAATATCAGGTATGCCCATGCTGTCTCAATTATGGCTGATACTCACAGTTATGCTATATGACAGCAGCCTATGGACAATAAAGCTATGACACTGATTGCAAATGCACTTGGGCAAATACATCAGCTGTAACAGTGAAATAAATTGAGTAAATTGACGAAAAAAAAAAAAATTTAGACTGGATTAAACTTTCCTCAAAAGGGGCCTCATGACCAGACTTATTCGTCAGATAAAAACCTTATGTTGTATATCTTTACATAGCTGCTGTCCCATGCGTACAAGTGTCGGTTCTTTGGACTGTAGGACAGCATAGCCAGTACACCACTGGATGGCCTCAGCTCGAAACTCACGCTGACGGGTTTTCCTTTCAGCAGGTCGAAAGCGTAGGTGACTTTTGTGTCTTTGGTGTCGGTAAGGTAAAGCAGTCCACAGGCTACGAAGGCGTTCCCAGCCTTTGTTCTGGGGTAGGTGGTGTTGATGTAGGCCGTGACGGAGAATGTCTTCTCGTCCAGGTGAGCCACCATTATGTTTTCATCCACACTCGAAGCAAACACTAGCCACAGTCCGTTTTCGTCCGCTGCCAGTTTGAAGTAGGTCTTGGAGTTGTTGAGGAGGTATGTCAGGTTGTGGTACAAGGCATTGTCGATCGCCAGGGTGTACAGCTTCTTGGTTTGGAGGTTAAATCTGTTGGGCGGAATGACGGTGTAAGCATAAAGAGGTAAAGCAATGCACTTATGTAACAAACGTGTCAATGCAATTCCACCTACTTGGCGATCTTGAAAGTCCCAGCCACGTGGTAGTAGATGGAGCCGTTGTGTACAATGTGGCCGCATCCCTGGTAAAATTTCCTGACGTCGATGGTTTCACTCACGTTGTTCTGGAAAGATGCTATGCCCTCGTATTCTTTCACGTCACGACCTGAAGAGGGACCAGCAACGAACAGTGATGCACGCAGGTGCTAATGAGATGCACTGCAGTAATATTAAATCTATGGGAAGAATGGACATTTGTCTTAATGACTATTATCCTATTGATTAAGTGAATTCCAGACAGACCTGAGAAGTGCTCAGCCACCCAGATGCGGTCGTCGTTTTCTAGAGCTGCATCTTGCATCCATGTTCCAAATGTCGTCTCCATTTTGGTGACATTTCTGGAGCTGTGTATAGATTTTATGATGCACTCTGGGTGGAAACAAACACGGTGGTCCATTATTACAAGGTTAAGTCCTTTTGAAGCAATATCTGAAACTGTGAGTTTCTGAGAGCAAGTGATCTCTCAGGGAATTCATACCGTTTTTCTTCAGATGTTTTTCTTTCGTGTGTCCAGCAACTTTTCCAGCCAAGGTGTCATCGTTTGGAATGGTGTAGGAAAGCCCTGAAATAGGGGCATTGACTTTAAAAACTCCCCTTACTGTAATTATATCATATCAAATTTGTGCATTGGTGGTCATAGATGTTCCATCGTCCCTAATTGACTCAGTTTTTACAGTATTCCCATTGCAATAAGCAAGTAATACAGGCTAATTACCCTGAAGAACCGTGAAAACTAGTTACTCATATGTCTTTTGTTCTGTATCCTTGCGTTAAGATAGATTAACTTACCCACAGCCCTCTGTGCCTCCTGCAAGTTCACTCTGTGGCTTCTGTTCCTGGGGGGTCCAGGGGGCCCAGGAGGGCCTGGGGGGCCAGCAGGACCAGGAGCACCTGGAGGACCTACTGGACCTGGTGGACCTTTGAAGAACAAGAGCACATCCACCCAAGGTAGGATTCTGTCCTCTGATCATCTTTGACCAAAGATCATAACAAAACTAAGACGTATGAATGAGTGGTTCTGGCCTCAGTTCAAATTCAGAAATTGAAAAAAAATATATATCATTAATATATACTAAAGGTTATTATAAAAGAATTCAGTTGAATTTGTTCAGTTGTCAGTTGTCCTTACCTTCAAAAATGACATCATTGGAGGGTTCTCCTTTTTCTCCTGGAGGCCCAGGATCTCCTTTCTCTCCCTTTTCTCCCGGCTCTCCTTTCTCCCCGGGAGGGCCTAGGAAATAAAGCCTCTTTCATTCATGATATCAAAATGTGAGGGCACACTAGTCTGACGAGCCGTTTATGCAAAATAACTTATGCCCCTTTTGTTTGCCGATCAGTCTGTGTTCTCAGTGTCTCAGTGTCTTTTGGTACAAGTCGGATGCCACGCATTTACTGATATGGTGTCTGAGTTCCATGAGGGAGTCTAAGGTGTAGCCTGTATCAAACCAGCTAAACCCACAGAAAGTGATATTTAGCATTTACTGCATCATACATATTTGGTAATTAACAGCCATTTTTGGCTGTTATAACAGGTGTATTTGGAAAATAACAGCCTAACTAACCCGTAACTTTTTAGCTTGTATGTTATGAGATGAGCCTTTGAAGATCAGACGTGGGTCGCTGGGTATTTACTGGCTTTGCAGGAAAGAATGTCAGCTAGTTCACCCATCTGAAAATGCACTCAGGAATGACATCTTCGACGAGAGAGTGGTCTTCATGCATCTATGCTACCGTTACATGACCGGAGTGAATTGTTATGTCTGCCTACATTCCATAATAATGTGAGATCCCTGCATTGTATCAGAGGTTTTTTAAAACGCTGGTGCATTAACAATATGACCACACATTAGGGTCACAAAATGAGAAGTGGACCGTGCTGCTGAAGGTCAGCAGAGCGCACACATGAATTTACTGTGTGCCCCAAAAACATGCACTTTGTCCCATGTCCTTAATTCATGGGAGGTAATGGGCAGAAGGTGGTCAAGCTCCATAAGCACTTTACCTCTTTTCCCTCTTTTGCCCTCTGCTCCTGCCTCCCCTTTTAGCCCCGGAATACCATCGGTTCCATTGTACCCCGGCATTCCATCCAGGCCAGGCAGACCTACAATGCACAGAGTCATTGCAATAGATTGAGTCTTTGAGTCTTTACAGAGTTGCACATGTTTTGGCATTACAGTTGGTTAGTGGACATTGCATCCTATCCAGAGCAACTTGCTTATCTTATATTGTTTACACATGATCAATTTATGCAGCTGGATAATTCATCTGAGGCAACTCAGGATAAGTACCATGTCCGAGGGTACAACAGCAGGAATCGAACAGGCGTCTTTGGGGATGTGAGTCCTGCTCCTTACCCCTGTTATTCACTTACTTCACTGAAGTCCATAATTGTGCACATACTGTACAGTAAATCTGAATAAGACAGCTGGTGTATTCTAGCAATTGCAGCAGTCTTGGTGTGTCTTCTCCGCTGGAATGGTGGAGATACTTGGATTAAATAATCTCTTTCAAGTTCTTACCAGGAGGTCCAGGAGGTCCTGTATTAAGAGACAAAGTTTAGCACCACACATACCTTTGTGTATGTCGTCTGTATGATTTGTATGCATGTATGCATGCATAAGTGTATTTTTCAAATTTCAAAGAAAACTGGAGATATAATATTGGTGTGAGGGGAAAGTAAATGAATGAATACCACATACCTGTTAAACAAGCTCCTTTTGTGCTGTTACAGAGGTCTACTAAGACTTTGGCCTACAAAACAACCAAACGATAAAAAGCTTATGTTTAATACATGGAAATAGAACTTCACAATTCCTTTCTCTCAGTGATGTGGAGAAAGTATGTAAGCTAAAACTTCGTGTAGGAATGACCTCTAACAATGAAGGAACTTTCCTCTCAGAATTATATGTTGATTAAATCAAATATTTAAAATAAACACAGAGGATTGTGGTATATTCGTTGTCCAAGTGTGTTGTTATTTTTTGTTAAAGAAAAAGTTAACTCTTTTCACTTGTTAATGTTTCTTACATAGACCAACGTGTGGCTCCCAGTAGAAAAACAGTAATATAGTAATGTAGTATAGTATTGTAATATATTGGAGTAAAAGAATGAAAACAGTGCTGTGCTTATTTAGGCATGCAGTTACACATATTCATGATTCATGACACAGACACACGGAACACGTGCACATGCACGTGTGGTAAAACACAGAAAAGCCGTGCTTCCAACCGGGACCATGGAGTAGGTCATCATCATCATCATCCCGTCCTGCTCCTCAGCCCGGTGGAGCTGCTGCGTGTGGTGATGGTCATGGTGGCGCTCATGGTGACTCTCATGGTGGTGCTCGTGGCTCCTCTTGTTTCGGGAGTACTCAAACCGTTCCCCCCGCTGGCCCGGGGCGCGGGCCACCTCGGACACGAATTCCACAACCGAGGCCCTCGACAGCTCCTCCAGCCGAGTGTCCAGCTCAGCGAGGCGGGTGGTCAGCTGCGTGTGCCGGGCGAACAGGAAGAGCAGGCCGGCGGAGTTCAGAACCGTCAACAAGCACGTCCCAAAGAGCAGAGCCCGCGGCTTCCAGGGCAGTCCCTGGCGGCTGTCCTTCATGGTCCTCCCTCCAAATGTATCAGAAGCCAGTTTCAAAGGCCAGTGCCCAGTGAAAGTGCATACAAACCCAGCACAACCAAATATATCAATACATGTCAGAGCAAAATGCTCTGCAAGCTTTCCCGGTCTAACGCTGTAAATACAGCCCTTGTTCTCAAAGAAGTCAGGCCGAATAAGCGCCTCTCAATTCTTCCCTTCTAGAAAAGAGCTCCCAGTTTGCGCACCCACCTTATTTATATTCTGCAGGGCCCATTTGAGTGCTGGGAGTAAACCCGTGGGCTGCTCTTCACATAATTCACATTCAGAGAGCAGTTGATGAGATGGAAGAAGCTGAGAGGGATACAGTCCTCAGGCAAACCTCATGCTGCTTTCCTGAACAATGGCTTTCACCAGCACAAACTGCACTTCAAGACTTTATACAACAGTCGTGACAAGCAGAGCACAGTGTCAGTTTGCTTGAGCTGCAAAGAGTAAAAAGATACCATGAAAGCAAGGAATATGCTCATTAAAATGATGCAGGACTTGATATATTCAAGTATATTATACTTGACTATACATGACTTCAGGTTATTATATGCATAACTCACTGTTATGGAACTCAACACACATGAATTATTTAACATACAAGTTATCATTATATTATATTATATTATATTATATTATATTAGGAAAATCATTTTCCTGAAGAATTTCAAATTATCACAGTTGTATTAAAATGATTAAAGTACAAAACTACAAAACTACAAAAACAGATAAAGACAGCACTGTTTATTTATAAGTCATTAAATAAAGAGGTGTTGTCACTCTGAAGAGCTGGATGAGGAATGATAAGGCTAATATAGAAAAAGGTAACCAGCTCCAAGTGGCCTGGATCCCTTTCTGAGCTACAGAGTGGGTCTGGTTATACTGAACTTAATATCAAGCACCAGCCTAGTAGTAGAGAGAGACTCTCACCTGTTATCTGTAGGCTGCTGAAATACTGCCCTTTAAAAACACCCTCTATCTGTACTTGTGGTGAGGGCCCCTCACAAAACAATGCTTGACATTTTACCACAGAACCTGATTCTAACAAAGCTGGAAACTAAAAAAAGTACTTGCTGTTAATTATGCTTTGAGTGCTTCTGCTTAACTTGTGACAATAGGATGGATGCTTCTCTCTAGTGCCTATAAGCAGGAAAACATGGTGAAGTCAGTTTCATCATAGAGTCCTGTTTTCACTGAGCTTAACACTTTCATATGAAAAATCTTCTGCAAAGTAAATGTTATGATCCAAAGATAACATTCTTCTTCTTCTGCATCTTTTGTTATTATTATTAGCTTAATTATACTAATAACACAACACTAATAATAAGAAAAATATGTAATTGACAAGATGCCTTCATCTGGGTTTAAATCTGCAAGGGGGTAAAAAAAAAACCTTTAGATGAGATGCTAGTGCTTCCATAGATGGCGGCAGTATCTGCTGACTGATGCATAGGTCACCACTGGAGTGTTATCACTGTGGAGGTGTGTGTACTAAAGCATGATTATTTCCTCAGCCTGACTGACAGTCATCCTGGGTCAATGTAGGTGTTTTCAGAGGAGCACCAGGGTAGGTCTGTGTGGGCATAGTGGCGTTAACAGTATTTCCTTGGACTTGCTTGACTTCAGGCTGGAGGTCACTAGAAATATGTGTCTTTGTTCCCCAAGCAAAGGTAATAATGTTGTGAGGGAGGATGGTTGCGGTGTCAGTACACGCTGGCTGTTTCCACTCAATACTCAACCTCAATGATAGGGTCCGCTTCTCAGAGTATGGAAGTGCCCCCTAAGGGTGAACTCATTCTGAAGAAGCCATTGGACCATAGCCATTGGACCCACACCGCTCTCAGCTCAAGTTACTTTAGCCCTCTGATGATCAGTAGCCATGAACAAAGGTTGATTTTGTCTGGTTGGTCACAGGACTGTACAGTATGTTTTTTCAACAAATGAGATAACTTCAGCGGCAATCCCAGATCAGGTTTGAAAAATGAGTTCCCAGACAACTGCACATATCCACATATCGTGGTTATGGTGTATAACATTTATGGCATATCTGGGGGTTGTGTCCTCATATCTTCAGTAATTAACCCCCAGTTCTGAGAGGGAGTCTATTCAAATGGTTACGTAAACTGGATAAAGGATATCATTAACTCCTATTAGCATGAAGGAAGCAGGAAAAAATGTAGCTCAAAATAGACAGCTCTTTCAAAATTTAAAAATAGCTACAATTATCAGAACATCTGAAGGATGTTTTGATGTGTGATATGCAAATTGGATTTAGACAAAGAAAATTTAATTGCGCTTGCGTTATTCTTGCTCCTGATAAATTCCTTTTTTTTCCCCTGCCATCATTATGTCATTTCATTTTTGTACTTAATGTAATTAAAGAATGAATAAAAGGAATTATAATGTTCGAACAGGATAGGTTCAGAATTTAATAGTTGAATGCAGCTGGATCTACTGTTACTGTCCGTATTTGAAGAGTTTTCATGTCCTTGAGAGCCGTCTAAGTAAGTAAAAATGTTGTTTTAGAAACTTTGATGGGCAAGATTGATGTAATGGTGGCTATCTGGAGCAAATCTTGTCTAAAAAGACACCTTCTAATTGTAGTTCAGTAGTGTTGTATTGCCTTACATTGCTTTCTGTTTTATTAGGAAGACATTTAGCCATTTTAAATTTCCAATCTGTATGTTTAATATGTAAGACATATGGAAAAAATATGTATGCATGTATGTATGTATGTATAGTTAGTTAGAGGCTAAAATGATTTCATATTTTCATATTTAAAATGGTAAGATGAAGAATAATCCTGCAAGCGAATTGATTTTGACAGCAGTATTGTCATTAGATTACAGCAATGGTGTACACTGCGTGAAAGGACCTTGTAACCACCTACACTCGCGACTGCAGATGGGCTTGGC
This sequence comes from Megalops cyprinoides, assembly GCF_013368585.1. Lineage (NCBI taxonomy): Eukaryota > Metazoa > Chordata > Actinopteri > Elopiformes > Megalopidae > Megalops > Megalops cyprinoides. The sequence continues at coordinate 25,248,780 of NC_050595.1, forward strand.
TTTCCAGCTGGCTGTGCCTTCATTTTGACAGCTGCCGACCAGCAGTAACAATATTTAGCTGTGGCTGTGACCACCGGGCGGCGGGACCGGGGGCCGCGAAGCCAACAGAACAGAACAAAGGTTCAAGACATTTCATCCACACTGCAGAGGTGGAGAGCGTAGGCAACGCATTTCCAAAGGGTACTGTTTGCTTTGCAAACCTAAGTAGCTGTATGGTTTTATAGAAGTGAGGCGCAACAATTACTGACATATGTTGTGTACCATGGCTACATTATATAATTAACACACTCGTCCAGTTACTCTGGGAGATTACAAGACACGCACTAAGGAAACCTGTATTTGGAATATGGATTGTCCGCATGAGACTGTATAGAATAAATGGGCGGTAAGAGCAGGAACTCCTTTCCATTTTTTAAGTTAAGTTTTTATTAATACACATCACATCTGTCTCTTCTAACTGCCTGTAACTCCTTTAATAATGTGTTATCTAGCTCACACAGACAATTTCCTGTAATTATCAGACATTTTACATCGTTAAATGTAATCAAAAGTACATTTTAGAAATAAGAAAATTTATTTGTTCATTGTATTCCTTCCCACTAATTTATTCTCTTTTTGTGATCCTTAGGGACGCCAAGAGATCCTGGGACCGCTGGTTACCCTGGAAACTTTTACTAGTCTTCTCTCAAAAAAATCTCCAAACATATCTATTTGACGCACTTAGGGTTAAAGGTTACATGTACCAAACACACTGGAGTGCATTCAATGTTCTGTAGGCCTGTTGTTGCTGTATATTACATAACTACTACAATAGTCTTAGTGTGCTTGTCTTCAAGCTCTGAAAGGGAGTTTTCACTAAACGCTATTATCAATGGCATTAAGCGAACAAAAAGACAATAATACACTTAATACTGCCTCTGTTAATAAGTATACCACCCACTTTTTCTGAAAAAAAGACAAAGCTAATGGTATACTTAAAAGCATACATGAAGTGTAACTCCAAAAATGGGTATCAGTGTTGTACGGTTAGGTCAAATTTGTATTGAATAGTGAATGTCCATTCACAAAAAGGATACGCAGAACATGCACTGTTCCAAGACAAATCCGTCTTTGATTAAATGAGACAGAGGGCCAGGAGAGGTTACATTTCAAGGCATAGACACCCCATGCACAACACAAGTTTCCAGTCACCGTGACGATGAGGGGGAACACACACAGAGAGGTTAAATTCACCCATCTCTGACTCATTCCAGGAAACTGGTACTGCCTGCTTCTTCATGCCAAAGAATCTGGGCTCTTGGAGTCACACAGCCAGCACTATCTAAGCTGTTATTCACTACAAAGATGCCCGTTTGAGCTCTGCAAATTCTCTCATGAAGGACGTGGGTGTTAAGTGAATTCACAAGAGTTCTTTCATTCTGATCAAACGACATGCTGATCCTCTGGCTACATAAAAATGCTTTTGTGTTATAAATAAAATGATAGCAAGAATGATTTCTCTTTGGAAAGGTGATTTTTGAGAGTAAGAGTACTGTGCACTTTTTGAGTCCGTGAAGGCGATAGATAAGTACATCTGACACAACACACATGTAGTGGTCCGGTTAACCCGGTGCCTCCTCTGAATCTCTATGCACTCATTGATGTTCATAGTTCTATGATTTCTGATTTATGAATTTAACATCAGTTAACAAACATGAACAAATTCATGATCTATTATAACAGTGTTGTGCCCATTGTGCATATGTGTGAACAAACAGAATGCTTCTTTAAAGACAAAGGAATTACCTTGCTCAGCACTGCCATCTAATGATGAAATAAGAGTCACCGCAAACAACCAAGAAAGTTTTGTAGTAATTTTCTAATACGTCCCACTTAAAGCTTTGCTTGATTTCATGTATTGACCATTTACTGACTGCAAAATCCTATGTTTTCCTATTGTAGCCTGTATGTTAGGATACGTAAATATGTATGTAGGACTGTAGCCTGTATTTTAGGACACGTAATATTCGTCTGGAAAGCTCAGTACTTATCATAATTACTGATGACTGGGATATCATTATGCATTATAAGTATTCACTGTTTCAATCTTTCAGTGATGTACATAGTTACTTTTAAGTGATTAATGCAATATACACTTTAAGTACAATCATAATTTAACATATTGTGACATTTGTCATAACACACTAGTCTGGCAGCCATACATTGCCAAGTGAATAAGCAATCAGTCATACATATATCATTATGTTTGAGTGGAAAATGAAGTGTGTGGGTGTGTAGCTTTTCATTTGACGATCCCATTTCATTAGGCCTATAGGCTATAACATCATTATGAAATGTTACGCCATTACGGAATGGAATGTTCCACTAAGTTCTCCTGGATAATCAGAATATAAAACAATCATAGAACAATCCCTAATCTGTTCAGATGCTTTAGGTTTTCATGAAAAAACTGTAAAACAGCAGTTACCTCTGCATTGCCACACAAAAAACTCAGTTCTAAAATTAAAAAAATCAAACATTTCTGTTATGAATTATTGCAAAAGGCTCCCATTGCCATCGATATGTGTAATGTACGCAACCTAACATAAACAATGTAATTTATCAAATCCATTAAAACATTCACTCATTGCACAAACAAGCCAGCAGTGGGCGCTGTAACACTGCAGATAGCACCTCAAGCTGAAGAACGGTCAGATCAAGTATTCAGATAACCATCTTCTGATGGTTTTGAAGCTGCATAATACAAAACATATGTGAATGTCAGAAATTATGGAAACCTTGTGAGACAGTGAGAAGTGAGATTGTGTGGGTGCGGCAGCGGGTTATTCTGTTAGAAATCTCCGGAAAAAAAGAGGGAGAGATAAAGGGCCAGAGGACTCACTTGTGTTTCCCAGAGGCTCAGTGTACTTATCCCACGCCCACGCCACGGTAGATCAGGGGACTCAGTCCCTAGCCCCCAAACCCCCACCCCCCACCAAACTCCAGTGAAGAAACTCATTTGGCGGATGTAGATCTGCCAAACAGCGGCTTCTTTTGCGAAGCGGACTGACGCATGCTCACAGAACAGTTCCATCACAGATGGCCTGCAGCCTCACCGCCATCACAGATCGCAGTCTCACTGAGCGTCACATCGTAGCCCATTAATGCCACAGTATCGCTCTTACCATCAAACTGCTTTCATGCACATCAGATATTTGTATTTCAAAGTACAACTATGCAAATCGCGTGTACGGCATTGCGTCATTTATTGACCTTTTTTTCCTTTGCTATCTAGATGTTAACATTACTTTGTTTATGGAACTCTCCCAATACATTTTGGTCTTCTCAGAGTGAGAGAGAAAGAGTTTGAAATGAAAAGAAGGAAAACATGCACATATAACTGCATAGCACACTACATGGAATGAAACACCTACAAAATTGATGGGTTGGTGACAGTATGTGGATCCCTTTTTGAGATGGGCTTAACTGCCTCTACAATGTGAGATGATGCTTGAAAAGAACTGGAGAATTAAGGGAATGATGGGTACCTGGTAATATACAGTATTAATATACAGTATTAATATATACAAGTGCAAAGAAACATTTCAACTTTTAAATACATGAAAAGACCACAGCTGTTCAGATTGGACAAGGTCATTTCATAATTTAAACTCAGTGTGAGCAATTTAGGGTTATTTAATAAGCTCTCAGAAAAATAGGACAGAAAGTTTGCTTACTGTACTTCTCCCTGCCAGTGAATTTGACACAGCAACATAACTGAGGTAGGACTCATTAGCTGTATCCATTCTTATGGAAATGTATTCTTCATGAGACTCGGTGAGCTGACTATATTCCTCTATGTTTTCAGACTGCTTCTGCTGAGTCCCATTAAAAATCCATGTAAACCCTACACTAGGCCCATGGGATACTTCGTATTCAACCTTATTTTCAGTGTGGTAAAATTCCATCTTGTGTTCCATTGCATCATTGCTGGAGGAAATGTCAAACCTTTGGGCACCAGCAAGGAGCAGGGAGATCAAGTGATTCTGACGGGTTTCCCAGATACAGCGAGAAGCAGCCTGATATTTTCCAGAGCAGAATTTGAGAAATGCGTCTATGTGTATTGACAACATATTATATCACGCCTGGTACTGACGTTCATTATTATTACGACCTTGGTTCATTTTTTGTACCATATCAGTAATGTTTAGAATCATTTCATGGGCAATTGATACAGTTTTATTCTGGTAGATCCTTGTAACATGATCTTCAAATGCAGTTTAAAACTGCAAGCAGGCTCCTCACTCGAGAGCTTGAGAAAATGATGGCCATGTTGTGATGAATTAGGAATATCTGACGTATATCAGACAACTGAGTAAGAGCTGAAGTTAATTTGTGTATATGTTGCAGTCAGACCCAGATCACACCGTCTGTCTCAGTATGTTATTATATCTGGTTGAAGCAGAAAACATACACAATGCATGTTAGGTCCTAAGAAAATACTAGTTTGCCATGAATTGAGTCATCAGTATTAGAAAGGCACTTTCAGTTTTTGAACTCCAGGGACAGCTTTAGAGAGAGCTAAATTAAGAACGTTTAACATGCCACATCTGGAACATCACTGCAAACAAGGAGTGATTTTTTTCTCTCTCTCTCCATACCCCCCACATCCTCTAATATCCACCATTATTGAATATAGGAGAGTGAGGATATTCTGATGTTTCGTTTTAACCTGAATGACTCACTGTACACTGAGTGCCTGAATATGCACAGCCAAACAATACAAAGCACAAGCAGCAGAATGGTTCTGCACTGAAAGGACAAAACATTTCCATAACAGTGCTTTCCCACTTTAACTGCCAACTGTGGAAGCACTTTGTATTTGAATTATTGTACCTACTTCAGGAGAGGTTCTCGTAATTTATCATTGTTTTTGGCCACAGGAGCAGACAGGGAGCATTTTCTGTGAAAGACCGGGTGTGATTCACTGTGGTTTAAGTGGCAAGTTCAATGTCAAATGAGATTTGATGACGACTGGATTCTCCTTTTGTATTTCTGAAAGCGTTTGAAGCCTTACATGAACCGCTGTTTGACAATACAGCTTTTATTTTCCTTTCTGGTTTAAATTTCAGATGTTTTATTTTCGATACCAAACACACAGCACAGGGAGAAATTAATGCTCCTCAAAGAGGGAAATTTTCCTCTGTGAACTTTGTTGAGCTCCCTCCTTCCATTCTTTAGTTGGTCAAACAGAGTGAATGTGGAAACAGGAGTGTGGAAAAGAACACTGCTAACCCCTCAAAAATGTCATTTCACTCTGCATATATTTACAGGGTCAGTTTAGTATGAATCAAGAGATTCCACTCTGGGAATATTTTTGTTGTTGTTTTTGTCAAGAGTAAACAGTCATGGGAAACTACAGCAAATTAGAAAAAAAAACAAAAAAAAAAAAACAATATTGCTTGCCTTCGTCAAGCAAGACCCTTAAGTGCAGCTGTGGTTCACAGTGTAACCTAAACAGCCCCTCTGTCTGTCCCATGCGTAAGGTTTTCGTGCAACTGAAAATGCACAAAAGGATGCAATTTCTCATGGATAACTGTATTTTTCCATTCAGCTTCCTCTCCATGCTCTCTGTTGTTGTTTTCCTTTAATGGTAAACACATGTAATCCATCAAACCAAAAAAGACAACCAGCAGCATTGCGCTGCGCAGTGGAAATTAACTGCAATATACCTCAAGTGGAACAAAAGCACTTGCAGGCGAAACCGGGATTGCGTGGGTCAAGACAGATAACCGCTCACCTGATAGCAGGAGTATCAAATCCCAAGGCGGGGGGAAGAGACTAGAGATCAGAGCTATTCTTGCAGATTTATAAAAATGTGCCAAATTACCCGATATGACCTGCCTGCTACAGCACTGAATCTTATAATCTGTAATTACCATCCACAGGTATTTATATACATGGCACCTTTGGTTTCTGCCCCTCCACTTAAGGTTGATGCTTGCTTTAATTATCACCCTCCTGCATTAATGAGCACACTTCCAATCTGAAATTAGATCTACTCTAATTATCATTAGATCAAGTGGGGTGGGAAAAGAAACAGAATATATTTTTGTCAAGAAATAAAAAAAAATGAGCTTACACTCTAGCAGACAAATAAGACGACACTTCTTATTCTTCTCTAAATGAAGAATCTAGAAAACCATGAAGGATGAATTTGGTTTATACGGTTTAAAATGGCCTTTTGCTCTGAAGCATAGTAGAATAAATTTTAGAAGATGAGTTAAAAGTTTGTTTAGAAAAAAAAGGTGGGTTTTCTTAGCATGAATACGAATATAGGCTAAAGTCTTGGTTTCAAAACAGAACAGAGGCACCAGTGGGTCCTCTCTCCAAGAGAAAAAGGCCCCCAGCAATCAAAAGACACAGCCTTTTAAGCACACGCTTTTCCACCCCCTCCCAGGTTTGGGGTACACCTTTAGGCCACTGTCCTACGGAGAGCAGACAGTGTCTCACCATCATCCAGGGAAGGAGTCATTTGCCTACACAGTTATGCTAGGCAGGAGCTGTTTGCATTACAAAGGTACACTTGAGCAACAGCTTTCCTCAACCTCCCAGGATGACTGCAAGATCACATAACATTCCAACAGAAGCAATAAACAAATGGGATGATTCAGCAGTTTGGCACCATGTCTGCTGCTACACATTGAGTGGGATACTGTCCCACTGCAGTTTCGGCCCCTGAAATGAGTGCTCGTATCTGGAGGATAGATCAGCTCTAACCACTGCCCATTCAGGGAGTAATCATTTATAACAGACTACGTTTAGAGAAGGGAAGCTGTGGACATCATGTATGGTTTGAGTCCCACATCTTCTTTGACTGCTGATACATACACCTATTCGAGTGAGGATTTAATATGAATACTGAAGTTTGGCCTGAAATTCTACACAATATCCATGCACTGTGTAGTCTTATATACACAGAGGAGGGTACTCATGCCACATATGCTACTCTGCAACTGTGTCTTCCTGGTGGCATGCTGTATTTTCTTATCTCTGTTCACCGTATGTAAATATTAATGAAAAAAAAAAAAAAAAAAAAAAAAACTCGTAGTATCTTCCGGCACAAACACTTTCACTGTACAAAGTTACACTCACTAAATACTTTTTAAGTAGTCAGTAGAAACACACACAACAAAAATGAGTATGCCATTAAGACTATTAATATCAAAATGAACCCAGGTTACACTGAACAATCTGGGACACCTCACGTTTATTGAGCAAGCAATATTTCAAAGTAAATGTACCCAGTGATGCTTACATTTTTAATGTAAGTTTAATGTAACTACAACTGTAATGTACCTGTTGGGGGGGGTGGGGGGGTGGGGGGGTGCGGTGCAGGGAAGTTAACCCCGCCTTCTGTGTAGTGAAAAGAGTCGGCGTTCCTGAGCAAGATGAAGTTGACTGGCTCTTGTCAGGGTGTGTCGGCTAAATTTCTCTATGTCTACAGTGAGAGAGAGACAGTGAGAAGAAGAGCCAATTGTAGCAGCGGAGGAAAACTTCACAAAGCCCAGTGTGCTGTGGATCTCTGAGAGGGGACAGTAATTTTATATAATTTGTGTTACATAAATGTTGGCACACAGTCCATAAAACTTCGCTTCTGACGTCCCGTCTGATCACTTCTGAGCCAGATCACGCTGTGGCATTTGACAGTTACGCTATGCTTGCATTCTATTTAAATATACAATAAAGTAGTAATACTATAATATATAAATAATAAACATGCAATAGTGTTTTGCATATTCATGATTTCTCTTCACTGAAATATTTCACTGCTCACAAAGTGTTATTCTTACATTTTAATTTTGCACCCATGAACACAGCAACAGTTATTTGATAAAAGCAGTAAAATAGCATTCCATTCATGAAAACTCATTGTCAATTTGTTAGTATTTCAGAAAGGATACACATGTTGGTCTTGGTTGGTCCATTTTAGTTATCTCTGAAGGGGTTTTATAACTCAGCTGTAGGTTGCCCATAATTTGCACAATCCATAAAAAAATCATACAGATACTCTTGTATGACAAATGAAAATACAAAAGACATTTATGTAATAGGATTACTGGCGACTGATAGCTAAAATCGACAGCAGAGCCCTGTCTCAAAGGAGGACTGCCATAATACAGTACCTTAAGTAGCACACATTAGCCTGACAGTCAATGAAGTTTTAAATGAAGTCTGCATTATATACAGTGCAAAAACTACAAGACTCTATTGAGAGAGAGAGAGACAATGAACTCCACAGCACTCACATACCATCCCACTGACGTACTATGGTATTTTCTTAAATTTGTTGTCTCTAGAAGAGGAAAAATATGTGTCTGTGAAATATACTATTGCTTCCCTTGCAAGTTTCTATAATAGAATTACTCTGCTTTGATTGGATTTGTCCTGCTACTGATTTGTACAACTTCTAATCAGTAGTGATTCTTCATCTGTCAAATGCAATATTTCATTCTGTGATCTTTTTTTAATTATTATGACAGCTTATTACAGAGTATTACAATCATTGGAATTGTGATTTTTGGCTTTGCTCTTCAGAGTCTTCCCTCTTGACTACCAGGGAGAGGAAAGGACTTTTAATGATCTGGAAACTCTTGGGAGAATAAGGATGGGATGAGAAAAACACATCAGAACATGTTCCTTTCTGAGTCACTGTCCCTAGTACCCGTGTTTCCTTGGCACTGCATGGTGGTAGATCAGTAAAAGTCTTGGTCATTATAATAGAAGCTTTCAGCAGGGGTGAGATACCTTCACCTCAGAGTGAAAGATAAGGATAGCACAGCAGAAGTCTTAACACTGGTACAAGGAATTACATCACAGAACATATTATTATATCAGGTATTTGATAAAGTAGTAGATTTTTTTTTAAGTTACATCAAATAAAAAACTGTTTTAATTAGGGTAATGCCAGAAGAAATTAAAAAGAAATTAAAAGGAAATGTCTGACACTTCTAGAGAAACCAGAATATGAACCATTCGTATACATGTTAGATGATAACACACCAAAGATGTGTGGTTTTCAAGGAAAGATCCCTTATACCACCACACACATAACATTTGAATATAGAGTCACAAACATCGACAACAAGCTGGAAACAATGTCAGGAAAGGTGGACAAGACTGTAATGATAGCACTAAAAAGATAACCAGTCAAGTGGGACAGGGTTAGGTACTGTAGCAACTGCTAAATACACTGCAAAACGTGTGGTTAAAGAGATCACCCCAAAGATCAATGAAATGCTAATTGAACTGCACAACAAAAATCCAAGGATGTGTTTGGGCATAATAGCCATGGCCTTTCCTGGACCTGTACTGATCAAGACAATTATTGGCTTTAACAAACAGGGACTCCAGGTTATTAATCACAGGCAGCACATGAATTGTTTGTAAGGTTCAAATAATTACTAATGTGGTATTTTTTTGAATGGAGAAATTGCAGGGTTTTTAAATATACAGTAAAAAGCAGGCTGCCAACGAAAATATTTTTGCACGTTGAAAAAGGAAATTTTAGCATATTAGTTTCAAAATAAAACGCACACACAAATCAATAAAATCTTTGCTTACATTCGCACCCATGCTGGTGTTTATATTGCATTCCTTGCTTGAAAAATCATAAACATAGTTTTATTTAACAAGAGTTCTCTAAGATTTTTTTACAAAACCCAATCCAGGGACACAGAGGACAATAAGCAACAACAGAACATGTGTGGTACAAGAAGCCTTTCTTTCACAGATGCAATCACTCTGAACATTGTAACAGGATTGATACTGCCACCTTGGTGTACATAAACTGATAGCCATCTTCATACCTTCTCGCACATTGGAAGCCACTTTATAGCCAGCTGAAGTGAGATGAATTGACCATCTGGTCACCATTTGCACCAGTGACTCAACTCCGCCAATAACCCATCTCTGCCTTTCTGGTGTGGTACCTTACACATTGCATTGTGCAAAGCCACCCGTGAATAGCATGCAACTCAAACTTAAGTTTGTTGAGTTCGTTATGCTATATAACTATGTTACACGTATGTGCCATATTTCAAAGGAAACCATCCATATTTCTTGTAATATTTGTAGTTCAGTATGTAAGCTGAGAACAAAATACTAATTTTTAATTATTTTTTATGCTTTTTCCCCTTAATGCATGCCTATTTTTGGAATCTCACCATGGCAACCGCTGTACTCATGCAGGAGAGCTGGGCCATAATAAAAGCAATGCTCTGAAACTCTCACATGCTAACCACGGTTATTTTTTACAGTGCAAGTCTCCAGGCGAACTACAGCGAGCTAAGCACCGCTGGAGGATGTACACAGTCTGGTGGCCCACAGGATGTCTGAGAGCAGGGAGATGAGCAACACCTGCTGACATACCCTACCATGTCCCTGGCTGAACAAAGAAGATTTGTTCCCCCACTGTGGGCTGTCAGTCATCCTTAGCTGATGACACGGCCGCGATCAAACGGAGCTGTGGAGTTCTGCGTGAACTCAAAACAAACACCTTAACCACTGATCCACTCGGGAACACCCAACAAAATGTTCACTAATCACTAACACTTATACACTAATTATTCCAATTTGTATGCAGACTAACAGGTACTTGCTTCCCTTGGTTTGTTTTTTAAGGCTTATCAGAATGGGAGCATTATTATGGGCAATTCCACAAAAAGAAATTGCTTAGTCTGCCTTTTCAAAACCCTTTCCACTATGATGACTTTAGTATGAATCAGTAATACATTGTATTGATTGTGAAAAATGAAATTAGCAAGAAACAGAACATTGAGCTCAGTCCTCCCTAACTTACACGGCTATTTAGCTGCTCTATGTGACGTTTAAAAGGGCTGTTTGCATATTGAATATAAAGTAGACATCAGAGAAGACATTTCCTGTAGAATAGCAGATTCTTTTAAGCGTGTGCATGTATGCAGTATATTGAGACATTTGTCAAAATATTAAATGATGTATTTCAGAATAGAGGGGTGGAGTCATCTGAATTGGGTGAGAAAAATACTGATGTGGGCTACAAAAAACCAAGAAAATGATGATTGGCACATATTAAATAGGCATGTATATGATGACACATATAAAACAGTTATGACTAATGATAGTAATTACTCTGAACTTAGACAAGAAAAAAGCCGCAAAGGCCAAGGCCATCTGGAGCCAGTATCTGATGCTTCACTGGATACTTTCTTCCCCCAAAACTGATTCAGGATCAGACTACCAAACTGCCATCCTTACCCCAACTGTTATGAAAAATGATGGAACATGATCCAGGGCTTGTGCTTGGGGGCAGATCGCCGCTTCAGGTTCATTTATTGCAAATAAATTCACTTTGAGGGTCACATGATACTGCCATCTGGCCTGTCTGTCTCCTGTTTGATATCCGTGATCCTAAAAAAGGCAGTGGATCTCTCCAGTCAGCAGTCACCCACAGTTTATACTTCAGTGCAGCAGGGGGCGCTGTCTGCTCATTCACTGCCACAAGGAACACGCATTTGAAAGGTACTGTAAATCTCACACCACTGATTTTTTATTTTGTTGTATCTGATAAAAGAAGAGATCAGTGGTTATACTCTGTGTAATTGTTATGACTCATAAAGTGGTTTCTGCTGGCAGAGAGGGCCCCTGCTGTCAGAGAGGTGCAAGAGGTTCCCCTGTTTCACATATTCCAGGGGATTGGTTTATGACTCATAGAGAGAAAGAAAGACAGGAAGAAAGAAAGAAAGAAAGAAAGAAAGGAGAGGAGAGAAATGCAGGGGAAGAGAGATGGAGGAGGACGGGGGGAAGGGAGAGTGGGGGGGACTTGGAGCGGGGGGGGGGGTCAGAGTACACGGAGAGCATATGAGATAGAGAGAGAGGGAGAGGGAGGGGAGTCAGAACACAGAGAGAGAGCAAAAGGGAGGGAGACAGCGAGAGAGAGAGGGAGACAGAGGCAGAGCCAGAAAGAGAGAGCGAGTGGAACGGGAGCTTACTAAATAGCAGGCAGCCTCACTGCCAGTTCAATTCTACGCACAGCTGCTACGTCTCAGGCAAAAAAAAGAGAGAGTTTCAGCGTCCCAGCTGAAAAGCGCGTGTGCAGGAAGAGAGGTCCTTCAGGGGAAGATGGATTCGGATTCTGGGGAGCTGAGTGAAGGGGAACTCTCTCCAGGTAAGGAGGGGGGGGGGGTGCAGGGGGGTGGGTTCAAATCCAAACTTCAGATATCCAAGTCCTAACCGGCAGCCCTCTGCCATGCTGCTCCCATCTGCCTGTGAGGGTAACGTTAAGAAGAAGAGCTGGCAAGCTCAAGCACATGCGGGCGAGCTCTGTTACAACACATCAGGTTTCTAGGGATTTTTTCCCCTCTTTATTTAGCTGTACCCCACTGTTCTGGGCTCATACTGCACGTGTAAATGCATTCTAATTCATTTACGAAGTTATTTTCAGTCAAACATGCCCCTGTGAGATTTAACGTTGAAGCAGAAAGGGACTGAGTGCGGCAACAAAGATTTATTGCCTTGGTGAAAGGTGAGGACGATATTCCAAAGGTTTACAGGCTTTTTGATGCAGGTTTACCGGCAGAGTTTATGAGTTATTCTTAGTATTGTGTAAGTCTAGTGAGAATTCTTGAATGGCAGTAAAACTCTTGAGACGTGAGAAGTGTCGGCAACAAGCAAACCAATAAGTCAGAGGATTAAGGAAATAACTGGGGAAATGGACTAATCACATCTGTGCAGAGCACCTTTTGTTTCTGTAAGGCTTTAGTAACATGGGAAAAAAAGCCAAACAGATCAAAACTATTGCATATAGTATCTCATTAGAACAGACAGAAAATTTAGAGCTTCAATGCAATTGGCTCGGTATTCCTTATTGAATATTGGGTCTGTTATGTATAAGGCTGATTTCCTCAAAACAGAATGAAATGATATTGGGTCCCCCTTGGTTCTTGCTGACCTCTTGCATCGATACCACAACGTAACATGAATGTTTCATCGAGAAAAGAAAAGACAAACATCGGAGGTGACTCCAAAAGATTAGTCCTTCTGTGTTTAACCTCAAACGGGGGGATAAAGAGACAGTACATACAAAACAGACGATAAGGGATTCATATTTACAGGTGGTTGTGGTACACGCCTTAGGATGGACCACTGGTTTCTGCAATGAAATCAGCCCCCAGCATTCAGAACTTAAGTCCACGCTCTTAGACTGGCTCTTAGCTAGTCTGTGCTACCTTAACTGTAGAGGGTAATGACAGGGTATATGATTGAAACACTTCCACGTTTTGACTCGGTGACGCATCAAAGTAGAATTATAGCGCTGGCAGTGGTGTGATACCACTACACCCCATGGTTCTAACTCATGCTGTGGCATCTTAATCTCCTTTAAAGCTTTGGCTTAGTGCAAAAGCTGTGATCTTTCTGATGAATGCTGTTCTTTGTGGAAAAAAAGTCCCTCTTAGATGTGATGGGTCTGAAAATGTATTAGGTCTGGTTATTAGCCCCAAACCAAATGTTGTTACAGTATGTAGTGGAGAAGGGGGATTGACTGTTGGGTGCCTTAGTAAGTGATTTTTTTTCCTGAACAATTGACTTAAAGAGACACCAAGTGAGGTCATGCCAATCAAACTCCTCACAATTACTGTGAGGGTACTTGGCTGCCTCTGTTTTTGTATGCCATTTGAGTGAACTCACAGGAGGGTTGCATGTGTCTGCATCCCAAAATTGCTGCCTCTCTCCTATTTCATCATCCAAAGATCTACAGTATATCTCTGCTCACTGATCTGGGATCAGTTGGGAGGAAGGCAATGGTTTAGGATGCAGCCAGATACACCCACATCTCTGTGAAATATTGGGCATAGAATTACCAGTAGTGACATAATAGTAGAGAACCTGTATATTAAGGACAGGAAATGACCCAGCACCTACAGTATGATGTGCTTCTGCATTACATACTATAATAAATAACAGTATTTCTCGCAAGCAAGCATAGGAGGTAAAATCTCAATATCTTAAAATTATATATAGGTTGCCTTATCAAAGATCGTGTAAGCAAAAAATGTATTACATGGAAAATTTTTGCTAAATGGCTGTACAAAAAAGTCTAGTTAAAGAGTCTGGTACTAAGGAAATGATAGCTTGCTTCATTATTGCTTCGCCAGCATAGGCTTTTGGTCCTAAAGTTAGACTTGCAAATTTAAGCATGTGTCATTTTTGGTATATTTTATTGACTGTGTCTGAGAGTCATAATGATACGTATATCAAAAGTGGCTCATATATTTTGATACATGTGTCAAAAGTGGCTTTATTTTTAAAAGTGAAAAGACAAAGCGTTCTAGTGGTTACACAGAAAGCCATCCTGAAGAAAGCTAGCATTAAATCAAATAAGCATCTTCATACTGTAATTCTTTAAAAGAAGGCATTCAGAGGATACAGTATTTTTGAAAAGACAGGGGGCAGAATACTGCTCAGTATTCTGCTCAGTTATTCAGTCATGCAATATGATTTTTTTTATATATATATTATGTATATATAGCCTTTCTGTCCAGTACGGAACGAAAACCTGCAGAAGTTGCTGTTAGAATGGAAACGGCCAAAATAGAGTCTTTCCAATAATCTGCAGAGCATTTTTTTCCAGTGAAATTATGGCTACTTTGACTTTCCCCCTTTGAGAATAATCGCACTGGAGACCTCAGGGAGTCAGTCATGTGGTCAAATGGAACGGGCACATTCCAGGAGCCAAGCTAAAACAAACCAGAGTTTGCCCCGTAATGTGATGACAGCCTCCTAGCACCATGTGACTTGGTGTATGTGGGGGGGGGGTGTTGGGGTGGGGGGTTAGGGGCGCTTTATAAGGGCGCCAGGTTGCCGGAGCCCTCTTGCGAGTCTCTTATTTCCCAGCACGCACCTGGCACTGTGCTACCGAGACGCCCCAATCAAGTGCTTAAATAAATTACTAATCGCAACACATGAAATGAGCACCACATTGGCGACGCCTTTCCGCCAAATGCTTGAGGGACCGGAGTGTGGTACGGTATACTTGCAGCGTGCCTCTCCGTGCTCTTTAATCTGCTCCGCAGATGTAGCTTCGCCTTGCACCCGGGCGATTGAAAGCATATGCAGCCAGAAGCTGGAACTGGAAAAATCTGTCAACTTCTAAAAAAAAAAAAAAAAAAAAGGAGCATCCAACTGGAAAAAGACTGAGGCAGGAGAAAAGTGGCTGTTTCTCCACAGCTGAACTGAGTGCTGTATTTCAGATATAAAGCACAGCATGTTTTCTGCGAGCTTTACAAGTCACTCCGCTGTCTGCTGGTAGCGTTTGGCAATCTCTGACAGTGGCCGGAGCTTTCTTTTTTTTTTCTCTCTGCCATTTATTGAACCATTTGAGGAAAAATAAGGGGGAAAAAAAGCCCTTTTCCAGCTTAAAGAGACAGCCCGTGTAGTTCTGCAACATGGAAATGTCTCAAAGCCAGAGTCGCTGGGCTTCAGATGACAGGGAACACAGAGCACTCTTCATACTACAGGCCATTATTAACCCTGTGTTTTATTGAGCTTGTTTCCATACGGGCGTTGGGTAATGTGACCGCAGTCATTTCCTCCAGACCCGGGCTCATTTGGAAGTGGGAATGATGCAGAGCTAAGCATGCAGCAGCTTAACATCTCAGCAAGGAGCTGAGGAGAATATGGCAGGCGAATAGACTCGGCAAATACCAAAATGGAATACCTCTGAGGTAAAAAAACAAACATCCTTGTCTTTGTGTGTGTCACTCTGCCTTTGTTGTGACTGATTCGAGGCTGAGTTCTAAGTATGACTTGTCACTGCAAGGGCTAATGTCCCCAGAGCTATTCAGGGCCCCAAGAGGGAAGAGCTCGACTGTGCTGACCCTGACCAGCATTGACCCATACTGACTGAAGGGTAGACTAATATGCTCGCTCACACACACACACACACACACACACACACACACACACACACACACACACACACACGCACACACACACGCACACACGCACACACACACACACACACACACACACACACACACACACACACACACACACACTCCCACATGCTCCCACAAACACCACACACACTCATTCACACACACATTCACCCTACACATACACTTGTATGTACACCCACACACCCATGCAGGTACACAGACACACTCAATCAGGAGCCAGGTCTCCATTTTCATTTGGGCAGAGTTTCTCTCTTTTTTTAAACATGCACTGCCTGAGCCTGCAAATTGAAGTGGTACATATTTGTGAAATTAACTGCTTTTTTAATTCTGAAAGCAGCCCTTGACAGCATCACATAAATGAATGAGCAAACAAACAGCCAAAACAGAGGGAAGAATTATGGGGTGAGCTGGCAGGCCAGGCCTGAAAGCTTTTCTGGAAATGACGTTCCATGCTGAGGCTTGGCAGAGACTGGGCCTGGGCCTAAAATGGCTCTGAAGCCTGAAAGTCATTTATCCCTCACTCTTACATTATAGCTCCTCCCAGTCTCTGATCTCACCCAGGTCTGGGTGTGATACCGCCACTGACAGTGTCTCTAAAGACCAGGACAGGAGCAGGGCTTCTGAGATCACAGCTCCTGTGTTCCCTCATAAAGCTTGTGGACCTTGAGCCCTCCTTGCACCCCACTCAGTACAAATATGGCCTGAGGATCTCCCTCTGAAAATTGAACCCTCGGCCAGCCCCCCGAGAGCTAGGGTGAGACGGATGTGGGGGGAGTGACGACTGAAGATGCCTTCCTAGAAGAAGACTCAGGCTCCTAGAAAGCCCGAATGCTTTGACCCATGAGAACCTTCACAGGATGAGAGACGTCTGCTTTACATTACCACTAAATAAGGAAGACAATATGCAGACAGATATCACAGCACAATCCTGGAGGATATGCCATAGTTCACAAACTCAGGTCACAAGATTACAGTGCTAATCCAGATAAATTTAAGATATATGCTACTTTCTGTGGGGGAAAATAAATTGTTTTAGGGGAGGACAACAGATAAAAACTCCAGCGCTTCCTCTGTTATGAGGAGAATAGCTTCCAGGGGTTTGAGGTCTGATTGGCTATGAATAGAACTGAAGTTATAAATAAAAATTCTGGAGTGCTGAATGGAGATTATAGTTTGTTGTCACTCTTGGCAAAATAATTCGAGGAAATCACGGAAAATTGAGGAACAAAAGTACACTCTGTGCTTAACATGGTACGTCTCCATGCTTATTCATAAAAACCTGTAGACTTTGACCTTGGAGTTCAAGAGAAGTCTCATGAGAAGTGCAATAAAATGTTACCTTAGTTCCACATTCCACCAAGTGAAGGGAGTTCAGGGGAAGGTCAGATTGTTAGCAGATTGTAAACGGTGAGGAAAAGAACCTGTGATCAGCTGCACTTCACACTTGACTCTGGAACAAAGGTGCTAATTGTGCCTGATTAGGACAGTGCAGAAATCACAGTCACAACATATTCACATTACATCACGTTGCACATAGGAGACATTCTTATTCAGAGCACCTTGCATGTGTTACAGTTTTATTTATGTGTTTATACAGATGGATATTTACTGAGGCAACTTGGGCTAAGTGCCTTGCCCAGGGGTACAACAGCAGTGGTCCCTCTGGGAATTGGACCGTCAGACTTTGGGTTATGAGCCCTGTGCCTTACCGCTACACCAAAATTGACATTGAAATTTAAATAAAAAAAATCAAAATTAAAGCACATACAGAAATTAAAATCACAGTTCAGAAAAATCAAAAATCACAATCATAGCATAAAATTACAATCAAATTCACAATCGCATTACCGTTCACAAAATTACAATCACATTGCAGACAGAAACCTCACTCACAGCACAAACAGAAATTAACATCACAGTGCAGACAGATGTCACAGCACAGGCAAAAAATCAAAATCAAAGCACAGAAAAAAGTCCCAGTCTTGGCACAAAAAAACATCTCCAAATACGAAGATCACATAACTGAACTGAGCCACAGTCAGAAACCCCAGTCGGCAGTGAGCACAGAGATCTTGATTGTGGCTGATTATTACAGTATTGTGTATGTGGAGGTCTACTCCACTCAGGAAGAGCCAGGCCCTCCTGCAGACTGCGCTTGCCGGCTGCCTGGCGTCTCTCTTGCCATGGCTCTGGGTAAACAGCCACATCTCAGCTGGAAAAAGTGAAGCCTACCATGCAGCCCTGCCAAGTCTGAAGCAGGGAAAACTCACAGTTTATAATACTTAGCCTTTATGGAGGGAGACCACAAAGGCTTTCCATTAAAGTTTATGTTTGCCAACAGACAGGCAGGATTAAATAATAATTACTGCAATTATTTTTTTGCATTAAAAATACATGTCGATTGCTTTGCTTTTTAATGGCCTTATTAGTGGAAACATACAGCCGAGGGAGCTTTAGTGCCAAAATAAACATAATAACCGCACTAGAAAAGCTCATCGTAAAAGCTGGAAGTTTCAATTATGGACACAGGCTTCTTGATCGCTTCTGATTACCAAACAACATCACAGCATCACATCTATGCTTGAGTTGGGTGGGGGGTTAGGAAAGGAGGGGGGAGTGTGTGACTGCACACACCATTTTCATTTTGATGTAAAGTAGAGGCAGAATGTTTATAAATTGGAGAGGCAGGAAAATGAGATCCTGTATTTTTCCACCGGAGGCCCCAGAGTGGGAGGGACACCAGGGGGCTGTTGGACTCCATAGGAGCCCCCCCCCACCACCAACACCACCATCCACCCTCCCACAAACCCCCCCCCCACAAACAACCCTGCAATGTAGCAGGAACAGCCGCTCGCTGAAGGAGGCAGCATGATTACAATGCATTGTCAGAGGAGGGACAGTGTCTTTCCACCTCACAGACTGAACACCAGAACAAACAGTCAATAGCCTATACTTACTGTCAGAAGCAGATAGCAAACACAGTCAGAAACCTATGGCGATCACAGTCAGAGGCCTATTGCAAACACAGTAAGATACCAGTACAACACCAATCACGGTCACTCCCACCCTGTTGATATATTTTTCGATGGCACCTGAACTGTGGGCGGTCATTGCTTGCTTTACACCAAACGGACTAGGTGGCCTTTATTTTTTTTCCTGTTTGTTTGTCTTTGTGTTTGATATCTCCTGGGGGGGTGCACTGCTGAGATGCGGCCCCGAGATAGCTGGCTGAGCTCAGATGGTTCCCTTACTGACTCTCCTGTGGAGATGTGTTCCTACATGTTTCTTCAGCTGATGAGTTTTAAAGCCATGCTGATTGTGCTGCAATCAGAACAGCAGGGCAGCCACTACAGTCACACACACACACACACACACACACACACACACACAAAACACTTCACAGAGAGTGGCACCTTCAAGTTCACCTAAACAGTAACAATACAATTATCTGGAGAGAGGGACAGACAATACTGCCATATTGCTTTCATTATGATATCATTCTATATGGACCAGCAACATAGGTGATTACTTCTCTAAGAGTGGAAGCCATCTCACAATTTTTATTAGGTGGTGGCCCATATCTCTCTGACCTTGGGCAAAAAGTGATTTTCTCTAGGCCCTTCCTGACTCATTATAGCCCCCTCAGTGCCTGAAGTGTCCATCCTCCATTTCTCAGAGAGGAAGGCTGCTCATCTCTGTCCGACCGTGGCAGCCATGGCTCTCAGTGACAGAGTGACACGAGATGACGGTCCAGCCTCCGGAGCAGGTGGCCAAAGAATGCAGAGCCGAAGACGCTGCGAAAGACAGACTTGGGTCCGCAGGGTGTGCACGGGGCGTGTCCTGTCGCACGCAGAGGACAGATGCTCACTGTGCCAGGGCTCGCATCCCGGAGGCGGCCAGGCTGGACTGGGATCAGCTGTCAGATGGTCAACAGCGGGGCCCCGGGATGGTCGCGGGGGGTCAGCGGTGTGGGTGAGGGGCAGAGGTGCAGGCGGGGGCGAATGTCCGGCTCAGACATGGAAGTTTGACAGAAAAGGAAACGGAAGGCTCTCAGAATTCAATGTCACCTTCTAAGTTATAACTGCTCCCCTTACTCTTCTTATCATGGGCTGCTCTTGGTTGTATTTATCCATATCAAACCAAACTGTCTGTAGAGTGAGTCCCACTTAGCTACAGCAACCTTTTACTCTAGGTTGGGTAGAGGTGAATCATGTGGGAGGTGAGATTTTGAAATCATCTTTGCAAAACTCAGCAGTCATCTATTGATTTTTTAGTGGTACTGCCACTGTTAAAAGCAAAAATAAAAGCAAACCTCACAAAAGTAAGGTTTCAAAACTGACAAATACTGTCAGTCGTTGTCATGTTTCAAAACATAGAAATACTGTACAATACACTAGTGTGTTCTTTTCTTAAATTCAGTGAGATGTTTGTCTATGTGAGTGATCTTTTAACACACGCATGCTGACTTAGCGAGGCTAAGATTAAATCACACTATAAAATGGAGTCTCAAAACATGATGTCTTTCAACAGTGTACCCATGTGAAATGGTGTACACTGTAATGGAAAAGAACAAGTACATGTGAAAACAGGCAAGTCTAAGGCAAAGTAATAGCATCCTAAATGGCAGTGTGTGGTTATGCACAATTACCAAAAATGTGCTCTGTAAACCTATCTGAAGGCAGAAGAGCTGTACAGTATCAGGTTTCAAACTACAGAGAAAGTACATGTGGACTTTGATGTGCTGGAGTTAATGTGATAAAATGTTTTTGGGAAATGACACCGTTTTGCAAACCGCCACTAACCACAAACTCAGCCAATCAGAACATTCCAGCATACACTTATATTTAGACCTATCACGCTGACGTCACCGTGGGCGCTATTGTGATTCACATTGAATCCTTCAGACATTAAATAATGTGGGAGATGACAAACAGTCTTGCGGCACAGATGGTGCAAACCCTCAGGAAGGGTTCTGCGGAGTGCGGAAGGCTTTGGGTTCCCTTTCTATCAATGCCAAGCTTTCACCTTGGGCAGTGTGAGCCCGAGCAGCCCTGATAGATTCAGGGCAAAGCATTCCCTTGTACGTACTTAGAGAAACGGTCTGACATTGATTCTCCCAAGTGGCCATTTCTTTTCCTTCAAGCATAAAACTCAAATGGGTGTTCCTCTTGCCTGGGAACCCATGTTTCGAACTTCTCCCGGTGATTAAGGCTGATGGAATGACCCTCACCGTTCCATTGTTAATGATATCTTATTGAGCGAACACTTATTTGTGTTACAATCGCATGTTGACTCTAGTGACACGTCATCAACTAAATAATTCTTCCTGAACATGCTAGGGATCATAAATAAATGATCAAATTCTTTTGCTGCAAAGATATGAACTTCAGATGTGTTTGTGATGATCTTTTATTCATATATGCGGTTCACTACAATGCACTAGCGCTTCAGAATGCTACGGAAAGCTAGCAGGAGAACATGTTCCGTGACTTGATAAAGCATTCCAATGGTGTCCGAAACTGACCGCGACCAGAGAAAATCAATGAGCCTTACACTGTCTGGCAACTTCACCCCAGTTAATGTTTTACAACATAACCTGATATAGTGCCCATAAAATGGGTTAATTTTTAGCAGCAGTGGCATGTTAGTGCAGGTTGTCTGCAAGCACAAAGTAAGAAACATAGAACAAAGCTAAGAGCACATCTCTGAACAAGTCTAGGATGATGGTGAGTGGTTAGAGCACTGGACTCTGGAACTGAGAGTCATGAGTGCGAACGTGGATGGGCCTGTGTCTTCAGCCAAGTACTTTACCACAACTGCAGCAATAAAAGTCCAGCCATTAGACGGGATTGCTGAGCGTGTATGGTGCAAAATTCCAGTTCTGAGTGTGGCGGCAACTCTTAGGCACATAGAATGGCAAATTAGCAAACACGTCCTCATTCTCCATCTGCATTTTCTGCAATTTAATTAAAATGTGCTTTTTGTAACTCTCAAAAGGACATGGAACAGCGAATAATTTGATTCTCTAATAACGCTATGTTTATAGTGTTTGACCTCCCTCCTCCCCTCTGTCTCTCTCTCTCTCTCACACACACACACACACACACACACACACACACACACACACACACACACAGCACAGCACAGGCTGAGAAAAGGAGCAGAGGGTCTGAGTCAGTGGGTGATTTCAGCCTCAGAGGCCCGGACCGCTCCAGCGTGGGGTCTTTGCCAAGTGAGAAAAGAGTGATGGCAGTTGAGAAGTGACACGGAGTGACAATGCCTTCCTTTATACGGGAGCCGAGGCACATGCTGCCGCAGCTGTCCGGGGTGTGAAAGCGACCCAGCAGAAGTGAGCCACGCTGGTGAATCTAAAGGGCTCGGCAGGGCCGTTTTTAGCAGACCTCAGGGGGTCCACTGATGCCGTGTTAAATGATGCTCGCCGTTAAATTAGGCACTGCAATAACGTCAGCTCTCCAAAAAATCCCAAACTCGCTACTACGCTATTAATGTGTTGTTCATTGGGAAATGCGACTGATCCTCAGTCCTGATTGTCTGATGGTGCCACAGACAACTGGTCAGCTGGTCCAGTGATCCAGTTTTTTCGTTATTACCAATCCTGCTCTCTCATTGATGACTTAAAAATCTGCACAATGCTGCTAGAAAGTTTATTTTAAGTTTAAACACAGATGTGGTCCAAAAAATTTCCAGCTCACTTTTCTTCACTAACTAAAGTCAGTTAGCCCTAATATATGCTTATGTGAGAGAAATGTTCAGAAATTGTATTCTAACTGTGAAAACACCAAAGTGCTAAAATAGCTAAATAACTTAAAATACTTGAAAATTACAAATACTTAAAAATCTTACTCCCTATACTAAGTTATTTCATTGTTAATTAATATGAATTAATACTTCATAATTAATTTCATACCTGAGTTTTTTACACAATTCCACTTTAACAAATTAATTTTGTTAATGGTCACGAGATTATAAGATACTAAGTTATACAGTGATTACTGACACGACACAACAAAGTGTATATTGCCATTAAGCTACACTTGCTGAAATGGACAGCACACAGAAGTGAAGCTGGCTTTCATTTTTCAGTCTTCACAATGAACAGCTGAGAGCTACAGACCTCTCCATTTCTCGACATGGGTGGGGGGTGGATAGAACGATGAGCCATATGTTTTTCCTTGTCTGTCTGTGCACCCAAAGGCACAACAATTAGTTTTTATTAACTGTTACACTTCCCGTAAGTATCTAAGACTCTCACTTTGCTCATAAAACTCCAGCAGAAAGCATAGGTGTCTCCCAGGGTGGCGGCGGCTAATGCTGTTATATCTCTCGCTCTTAACTGCAACACATGACTGCCGTGAGAGCTGCTCTTGTGAGCACGGCAATGGAGAACAAGCGGAATGTGAGCCTTTGCTACAGGAGAATGAGGTGGGACAAAGGATGCGAAGTGAAAATCGACAAAATCTGCATTTGTCTACAGACTGAATATGCGAGATATTTCACATTCCACAGCTGTTTATAGTGAAGGAGAGAAGAGGCTTTGAGGCTAACCTTGGAGTCTGCCATAGTAGTGCTCACCTTTCTGACCTCTCTCTCATTTTATTTTAACATGTTAGGTATCCTCATGATAGATGGATTCAGCCTTGCCATGTTTAAAGTGTGCTTAAAGGAGGACATTCAGGCCCTGATCTCTTACATCTAAAGTCTAAACCAATCAGATCTAAGAAGTCCTCAATGCCACAGAGGCAAGTAACCATAGTGATAGGGACAGGAACATGAATATAACTGAACTGAAGCCATCATGCTCAGACTATGAGCAAAAAAATAAAAAGTGAACGAAAATAGGAAAAGGGAAGTAAGAGAAGATGTATTGTC
Organism: Megalops cyprinoides; assembly: GCF_013368585.1. NCBI lineage: Eukaryota > Metazoa > Chordata > Actinopteri > Elopiformes > Megalopidae > Megalops > Megalops cyprinoides. The sequence goes on from NC_050595.1 coordinate 25,272,647, forward strand.
ATCAAAAATGACAGCAGTTGCATAAAAGATGTTGCAATACTTCAGAAAAATAGCAAAGCAAAAGCAAAAAGAGCAATCGCTTGCATGTTGTCCTCATGCAGGTGGCATTTCGGCTTCTCCAGTATTTGCAGCAATAATATTTTGAGGAATGAAATTTGACAGGCTACAATCAGGGCGTGAAAATGTAAATATGTGCCCGCGTTTATTTATACAGATAGATTTCAGAGGGCTGTTACATAAGCAGAATGCTCCTCTACAGCAAGCTTATTAGATGACAGAGAGGGATTTGGAAACCTTCAATAAGTCACATTTCACAAGCCGCAGTGGTTTCATTGTGTGTGCTGCCTAGCCATGTGACTTCTGAGGAAACAAACCAATATCAACATCCTGAAATGAATCCTCTCTCCTCGCTCAACATGACCGGCGAATGAGGGAATCGGCTCACTCGGTGTCTTCAAAAACACTCCATTGTGACAAACAATGGCAGACGTCTGAGCATTGATCCATGAATTCATTCAGTGCTTATTAGCATTCCAGTAGCTGGGCGGAGCCAGCCCTCCGATGACCTGATATTCCGGGGACGTTTGAGCTTTTTCTGTCAGAGCACCTGGTGAATAAGGTTGAGACAAGGGCATGGCAACACTAGACACATGGTGGGAAGATGAGAAGGGGACTACAGCCCAGGCAGCTGTTGTTCTCCAATAGACACCAGTGTTACACATATGCAAAATGTGCTCTTTTGTACACAATAAATTGCATTGCTACTTAGATAGATATATCATATGCATGTACAAACTTGTGTGTCAATAACCTATGAATTGTCTTAGTACAGCCATGTGCCACTTAACATCCATGATATGATCTGTGAAATAGGATGTTATGTGATTTCGACGTTGTGCGAACACCATACTATATACTTAGCAAACCTATATGGAGTAGGCTACTGTAGCCAAGATACTGTAAACATACAGTACCGTACTGTATTTCAACTAATGTATCTAGTAAAGTACACTGTAATATATGGGTTAAGTTGGTTAATACTGTACAATACTAAACATAATACACATTCATACACTGTACCATTATACGCCTGGCATTGCAATTGCTTTATTTCCATGAGACATGAGATACATGTGTTGCGTGTGGGAAGCGTTCACTACCCTTCACTACGTCCGGTTACGTCCGCTATGTCCCGTTCTGCGCTCAGGATTTTTAAACTTTATTATAACCGTATGGGACTATGGACGTACATGCGAACGGACGTTGTCCAAATGGACATTAAGCGGTGCATGACTGTAATTGTAAACATGGTAGTATCAGGGGATTATATTACTGTTTGTGATACTTGTACTTCTGAAATGTGTAGTTTTCCTTTGTGCTGCACTCTGTCCTTGTATTGATAAATTCTCTCGAAATCATGCTGAGGCCATCTGCTAATGAACAAATAATAATAACCATAATGTAGGAGTTCCTCTATGTAATTATAGATGCATTATGATGCATTTTGCATAAGCATTGGTGCACGGCTGAATAAAAATAGACCGGCCATCTGGATTCAGAGACATGGATGTCTACCCACACCCCCCCCCCCCCCTTAAATTTAAGTGAAGCCACATTGAATTTATTTGTCAAACATACATACTCATAAGACGACACATGGCTCCACCCACACGCACGCTATTCTGTCACTTGTGCTGCGACCGCCACTCTGACAGACATGTCTCGGGATGCCAATAATCCACCACTGAGGAACATAGGGCCATTTTGCATGGTGGATAAGCTTGTGCGGTCAGGCAGCTATTCCCTGAGAAAGCAGAACTGATAGTCTAGTTTTGATTTGACCAAGCACCTCTCCCTGTTGTTGAGAGCCCTTCTTTTAGGCAGGGTGAAACTTGGCGGCTAATCAAAACAAAAAAAAGAAATGCCCCCGAGGCACTTGCCAGGAGGGACATTCTGTGTGTGTGTGTGTGTGTGTGTGTGTGTGTGTGTGTGTGTGTGTGTGTGTGTCTGTGCCTGTGTATATGTGCATGTGTGTTAGCTAATGTTGTGATAATGGATAAATCCTTTGGTGGTTTTGGGAACGATCCAACATAGGTATTTGGTCTTGTGTGTGAAACCACCTACATACCTGGGCCTGGCTCTGTTCTGCATACTCCACATGCTGTCTACTGTATATCTTCAATCAGTACATAGAAAAAGTACATCAGCAAAAATACTGCAAGCTGTACTACTGTCAGTGCTCTTATAGTTAGATAAGTAGAACTCACTTTTACTTTAAAACATGCATCACCTAAATTTTGATCAATACTGTTAAGTTATTATTAATCATTATTATTTGCATTGTTAGCAAATTACTATTTTTACTCAACATTTTCACAATACATTTAACAATACATAAAATAATATTTTTATTAATTTATTTATTAATATATTAATCTTTTATTCTGGGTTATTTACATGAACAACATAACAAAGGTTTTATTTGAAGCCAAGCAGAAAATGACCACTGTCAATCAAGATTCTCTCTTGGCAGATATTTTGGGAAGTGCTGAGACGCCTTCCCTCACAAATCTGAAGTGCCTCGCAAATCTAAAGGGACAAACATCATCCATAAAAAATCATCCTCGCGGCGTCGGGCAAAAGCCAGTGTCTTCAGGATATCATGGTCCTGCATCTTGTCAGTTCCATCACAAACGTCAGGTAGATTTCCTGACAGCGGTCGGACGCCTGAATAAGAGAGTAAGGAGTGTAAATTTGTCATGGATCGCCAGTATCTCATATTTATGCCCTCTCAGCTAACAGCAGATGATGGAGCTGACAGCGAGTGTCATTTATTCCGGTCCACGTGTCAGATGGTGGTCCTCCTGCCCTGAGGTGGCAGCCTGTCTGCTTTAACAAACAACAGTGTTTAACTGTGTGAGGACATGACTCCTCTTGGAGAAATTGCTTTCTTATGAGCCTAGACCAACTGAAAATGCAGTGACCACACCCAGTGCTGTGTTCTGGGTCTGTACCAGCTGCCCTGTGGTGACTCCCAGGACTCAGATGTGAGCCCGGAAAAGCTGACCATGCCCAATGACCACACCCAGGACTCTTTTCTGAGCTTGGTCCAAATGACCTTGCCCTGTTTTACTGAGGGCATAGTAAGCAGACAGCAGATGAGTGTCATCTCACCAGTCTGGCCCAGATGAACATGGACTATAATCGCACTCATAACTGTGTTCCGATGCTGGTCAGCTGACTATACCATGGTACCACACCCAGTAACACTGTTCTGAGGCTAGAACAGCTGACCTTGTTGAAAGACCACGGCCAGGGCCGTGCGTGGTCCAGATGACCTTGCCCCGTTCTGCTGAGGTTAGGACGGAGAGTACTGTAAGTACACAGCAGCCGAGTGCCACGTTAATACAGAACTAGGGCCAAATTATCACCAATCCTGGAAACTGTGGTTTTCAGCCTCAGTGCTTAATGCTCATTTTCAACAGAATCCCCTTGAGGACTTTGATTTTTTTTTTTTTTTCGGTGTGACAGCTCTGTTTGTCATAGGCGGGGGAGAGAGAGGATCACTCTCGTACATTTTCCACCGGCTGAGGATCGCATTGACATCACACTGACATGAGTGAGCATCATCCCAGCTGTCTAAATGAGGCCTTTCCCACTAATAATCCCACCGCAGAAGAAGAAGTGCAGCCTGCGACAAAATAGCTCATTAATGAAAGGGACTCAGAAATGAATTAAAATCATGGTGCTTGGCCATTGTGCAGTGGCCTGTAGTCATATGGAGGGTGTCTGTTTTATAAAGATTCAACCAAAATGTCATAATCTCTTGGAATTTAACAAGATGAATATTAAAAGTTTGTTAATTACTTGCATTTCACTGACTACACGTTGTGGGTTTCAATACCCGTAATTAACAAATACATTCAATGTACCAGATCCTGTAATTTGTCCATTACCATTATATTATAAGATATTTTCATATAGTGTCATACATTCTGTGTAACTGTAACTGCTCTTTTGGACCAGAGTTGCCTTGCAAAAGAGATGCTAGATTCAGTGGGACAAAGTGGTTAAATAAAGGGTATGAAAGAGAACGAAGAAGAGATGAGAGAGATGGTGAATAAAAAGCTTCTGTCCCCTCCTTTGGGGTTACTCTAGCTAGCTCACTGCTAATGGCTGAAAGAGGCTGACAGTTACAGCTTGTGTGTGTCTTCCATCTCAGGCATGACAAGGTCACTGCCACCCTAGAGGAGAAGGTGACTGAATGCACACACTGCTGGTATGTTTTTGCCTGCAAGCATTGCCCAATATCCCTCTGGGCAACAATATTCACACAATATAGAGAAAACATGGCTGTCCACTTTCAGCAGCTAGCCAAGATCAAGGCTTGGAGTATTTTTGGGTGTGTGTCTGTGCGGGGGTGAATGTCATCGACTTCATCAGAGCTGCTATATGCTCGTATTAGTGCTCGGCTGAGCTGCCATGGTGTGTGAGGAATCATTAAAAAGCATAGGCAGCCATTCATCAGGAGAACTGGGCAGTGAAGAATCACACGCCACCGTGGAGGAAGATGACTGCAATTCTGCCTCTCCCAAAAATAACCTCAAGACCAATTTACTGGCCAATCTCTCTTCTGTGGTTAGACTATAATTCAAAGGCCGATGAGAAAAAAAAAAATGAGGCAGGCCTGGTTCGCATGCAGCATGGATACAGCTCTGCACATCTGCAGTGGAAATCGTAAAAGACCAGAGAGCCAGGAAGTAAAGTACAAGTTATATGGGTATTATGAAGAGTCATAATACCCACATTATTGAAGGTCTACAAGATTGTAGCAGTTATAAAGTATCAGGAAAGTTATTGCATACCTGCAAAAGCAGAAAAATTTTTTTGGAAATTTGTTAGTGAGCTGTTCTGAGTTTGGTACAGGTCTGTCTACAGCAATATTGAAACATGCAAATGAATGACTCACTCTGCTCTACTGTTTGAACAGCCATAGAGTCGAGAGTAATCAATACGCACTCCTCTCCTGTCCATTTGTCCAGCTTCTACATTCATAGCCTGTTAGAAATCCTCCTGTTCTGTGATGGGTTGGTGGTGGTCAGTCAGCACAATGTCCTTCAACCCAGCTGCCTCCGTGCACATCTCAAGGTTATAGAGCACCATCATTGACCTTTAGCCAGCGTACAGCTGTGATAATCAAGCATCTCTGTAATCGCCTCTAACTAAATCACAAGCTGTCACCACTCTTGAATATTCTTTTAACAGTTTTTTTTCCCTCTCCCCTCTCTCCTTCGCTCTCTCTCTCTCTCTCTCTCTTCCTCTCTCTTTCTCTCTCTCTCTCCCTCCCTCAATGTGTTGGTGTGAAACACTGGACTTCAGACGAACTTTAGTCCTGGAAATTCAAAGAATCAGTTGGTAGGCCTGGAGGGATGATTGCTTCAAACTGGCACATTCAGCTACCAGCGTGTGGGGGCAGTTAGTCCGATCACAAGCTGCGATATCACAAATGAATGACTCAGATGCTTCATTTCATTTATTTTTACTGGTAACAAACAAATGGAAATAGAAGAACACAATCGATAACAACGTACAACAAAAGGCTGGTGTGATCATTCTGTATTGTGACCATTGTGATCAAAATATCTGATCATTCTGTATTTATTTAGATGCATTTATCCAGAGTGGTTTGCAAATCTTACATTGCTCATTTTATCCATTTAGACAGTTGGTCGCTTGCTGAAGCATTACAGCATTACAGGTACAGGCAAGTACTTTGCAAAGGGGCAGCAGCACTACCACAGCTGGGTATTAAGAAATTACAGCATTCTGATTGCAAACTCAATTCCTCAATAATTGTGCCACACCGTCACCTAATAACAGAGGTGGCACTGAATCACTTGCAAAGCATCAATAATGGCAAGATGGTAGACCAACTTCTATGCGTTTCACATTCATGTAAATACATTTCTCTTCAGAAATCTTTCATTTAAGGCTCAGAAAGTTGCCTGTGTTAATCATTTTAGACACATTCACAGGTGATTTAATATTATGAGTTTAGTGTAGATCACCAGGAGAAATAATATGTCAGAGTCTTATCTTGGGCTGTCTGAACAAACACTTGTATCCTCACTTACCCACCACACTGACCTGCAGAGACATCTTGTCTGAAAGTAAGCCACGTACGGTACAACATTGCTGTGACAATCAACAAAGAGTACTGTAGCATGAATTACAACACCTTTGGCTTTGTGAACACGCAAGGTCACAAAAGATATATTTTTTTTCTAGAATTATATTGTATAATACCATAATCCATTTAAATAGGGATTTACCTAAACTAAGCTGCTACAGAGTGAAAGGACTTTGATGCAATTAACTACATCAAATGCTTTTTGCTGGGTGTGGGGCACTGATTGCTGTCGGTAATGAATCAGATCGTACAGTCAGTGCATGCTTGTTTGATGAGTGCCTGCCCTTTATAAAATATGTTAGCACCGCATGGATTAAGATTCCACTCTGATGGCGACTCATGTGCTTGCAATCTTGAGGTCAATGTGAAGGAGTGATTCAGGGCAATAGTTGCAACAGATGGAGGGGTCTTTGGTTTCAGTTGGATCAAAGTAAGAGCAGTGTTCATATGCTGTGGCACTGGAGAGAATATCATCAAGCATTTGTATGAGGAGTGAATATAAGGGGCCAGAAAAGTTTTGAGAAACACTGCATGGTATCCATTAATAGGGCTTTGGTGTCTGCTATTGTCTTTTGTCACCATTCTCTTTGTCTCATTTTCTTTGTGAAAAGTGGTGTGTGCTTGTTTATTTTATATCATTGCAATTCTATTTCTTCTTTAAGTGTTCTTTCTCACTCCTGTATATAATTGTGAAAGACCCATGTCAAGTATCTTGTTTTATTTTTCCAGTTGTTTTTTGAAATGGCCTTTCTTTTTTATCCGAGGAGTAAGCAATATGACCTCTTTAGTTGTTATGACCAGCTTTAGTCATTTCCCAGGACAGAGCTGGGGCGATGCCTAGGGGTGGTCATTATGATCTAAAAAGAATGTCCGTTTGCTTTGAAAAGAGAGCTAAATTCTTTGTCCTTAAGTAATGAGCCGTTGAAATGCCACTTAGAACAGGGATGAGTTGCAGTTTTAGATGATAAATTAAGACCCACAAGGGCATTATCAGAGCCAGTTATTGAGTGGATGCTATCTGAGATCTAAGGGGACAACATAGTTTTCTGAAAGAAGTCTATGCTGGAAAGTGATTTATGGTAACAGTAGAAGAATGGTTATTCTCAGTCTGAGGTATGTACCATACACCTTCAAAGCCTAAAGCAAGTACATTTTGTATTAGTCTTTGTAATGGATCGTGATTTATTTTGAGAGTGTATTAGAATATTAAGGGTGCAATATAGGTTTGGGTAAAGGGTAACTGTAGTCAGCTCCTGTGATTACTGATGTCTGAAAATTTGCAGAGTTTGGAGAAGAAATGAAAACAGTCTTTATCAGGACCACAGTTAAATTCTAGCAGTTGTAACATGACCTCTATCAGTTGTGCAATTGATTATAATAGTCTTCTCAGGATTATATATTTTATTTTCCCTCAGTTTTGATGTTTAATATCGATAATTATTTTCAGTATCTCCTTTCAATGCTTATCAATGTTATCTTCAACACAATGTTACACAACTGGGCCGCAAGGAATAACAATCTAAAAATGGACAACAAAGGAGAGGGCACCCCCATGCCAAATTGTAATGTAGATCCCTTGAAGATCTCTGAACTTTAATTCTGATTAGCTATAATCAACATAAATGATTCATGGCATTCAACTCTCAGTCTGTCATATCATTACAGGACTCACTTTACCTATAAGAACAATATCATCACTGCTTGGGCTATTTAACTTGTCTTGGAGAAGTCACAATTCATCTGAGTATTTTCAGTAATTTATGTTTCCATATATCTTTTTGTTAGTATAATTTGCTCATTTTTCCTCCTCTTGCTTCTATGAGCCTTGTTAGCAGTAACTTCACATTCTTGTCATGGTGAAAATGGTTGTAAGATCCAGAAATATAAAAGGGTTGTATATTACTCTCGTATTCCTCAGACTCCTGTAGAGGCCCCCTGTGTGTTGGCTTGGTAAAATGCCTGCAGGGAATATCCAATCAACTATTTCACTCCATGTCTATTCCAGTGTCAATGCTGTAAATCACCTTTTATCAGTTGTTTCACATTCTTTTATGTGTCTGTAGGAGTTTTGCAAATCTAACATTGCCGATGCTTACTATTAAGAAATCAAATCTCAGCTTGAATGGCTATAATGTTGTGGCCTTCTGAGTCAATGATATTGTAATGGTATTAATAGGTTCTATTTTAGAATAGGGTGCTTTTACTAATAAGGATCACACCATTTCTCTTTTTGGCATTACAGGGTGGCTGGATAAATTTAGTCAATCCAACCTGGCTGAGTTCCTGTTGTACTGCCTTTAGGGATGTGTGTTTCTTGTATTAAGCAAATGTCTGCCTCCTGTTCAAGTGACAAAGAATCTTTGTTCTCTTGGCCTGATAGTGGTTTCCCCTCATGTTCCATGATACCGCTTTTATATCTGAGACAACATGGATGAGGAATATATTTTTTTTAATTTGTCTTTTTAAATGACTTACAGTTTGGAAAAGGAAATTATTAATGTTACATGAAAAGCTGCTAGTAGTATTGACAGTGGAGGGTAAAAATAAACAGAAAGAAGAGCAAATGAAGCATTAAAATGTGGTACATCTAAAGTGGATAGGATATCATTGCTTACTCCTCTATCTCGCCTGGGCGTGACATTTCTTATTTCAGAACATATGTCTGTGTTGAACTTTGCAACCATTTTCCACTGTTTCAGAAAGCTGATAGACACTCAAGTGCAGATGAGCAGGGGACTTTTTTTGGTTGTGCATGTCATGGATGCTCTGTTCTGAATGTCACAAGAGGTTGCAGCAGTATTCCATTCTAAGTAAAACAGTCTTTTCCGCTGCGTGGACAATGACTGGCAGCTCCGTGGTCCGTGGATAAGAAAACTGTAAACTCTTGACCTGAAGATATTGCTGTCCCGAGCGTAGCGCCACTCAGGCCTCAGCGTGGTGTCTTTGGAAGCCACTGATTGCAAGTGCTGAACAATTAAAGTGCTTCATCACTTTAATGATCATCCTCCTGTAGAGTATCAGATTAACTAGCAATAATAAATGCAGAATTGACTGATTAAATGAAGTATTGCTAAAGACGCTGTGAACTAAAGGACCTCATCAACTCTTTGTTTTTGCCACCACATTGTAAAATACACACAGATTAAACAGAACTTTTTAAAATCACATGGGCCAAGGTGGCATTTGAGAGAATGGACAGAATGGAGTTTTTGATTGGGCACGTTACATCACGGGGCTTTGACGCATCACTGTCTGATTAGAGAGGCGATGTTAAGAAGGTGTCTTGTGATTGGACGAATAGGCCTGGCTGCAGCATGACATTAGAGGAAGACAAGGTGCTGTTGGAAGGAGTGATGTGTTGCCATGCGGACGCGCTCGCGCGCAGCAGCAAGCTGGAGACGAGGGTTTGCTGAGGCCTGGAGAGGCAGCTGGTCGAAAGCTAACCGCAGCACGGCGTTCCATTCCTCACGATTGAGGGTCGAGAAGAGAAAGTCTTCTTTGTTCAGTACTAAAAAAAATCTAGGTCCAAAATCATCTTTTTTTCTGGCAGATATTGAGAGCGGTTACCTGGTTCTTATCTGAGCTCCTATCAGTGAGGGCACGGCCACAGCTCCCTGCGTGCAGCTGGCTGGCAGCGGCCGCTGGCACTGACATCACTGAGCGTGCTCTTCCTGCTCCCAGAGCACTGGGAAAGGTCAGGTCACAGCGCGGGGAGACAGCCGAGCGCCGAGGGGGCGAGCGGGGGCACGATCGCCTCGCTTGCAACATACAAATTCGACAGAGAAAAAGCAGCTTGTACCATTTTGCGGTGAAGTGTCACATTTGAGCAGTGCACATGACATTTTCAAAGTGCCGTTTCCAAGTACTTGTTGCACAGAGGCACTGACCTCCAGCGTGGACTCGGGGATTGGAGGTTTATCAACAGCTGGGGGGTGTTGAATGCAAATGAATGGTCTGTCTAAATCTCTACATCTTCTCGTGCCTCTCAGCAGACTGCCATACTCTAAGTTGTGCTCAAGGTGCTGAAGGCCAATGCATGTGTCTGAGCTGAAGCCCCAGTATTCCAGGAAAAGCAGCTGTATTCAGTTTACCACACGGACTCTTTAGTATCAGCACACTTCCCTCTTTTACTCTCTGCTGAGACTGTTTGAAAGGCTTGCTTGCTTAAATATGCCTGATTTAGCAGGAGGTCAAATGTCTAAATTGTATGTAACATTTATGCGTTCAGAAGAAATTGCCAGACTAACAGTGTTGTCGTGTCAATGCGCTCATATGGCAAAACAGTGGGATTCATTAGGGATCCTTTCGATTTTGTACTGTTTGAACACATAAAGATTTGGTTGAAATGAGTGGTATGGCATTGGAATTATTATGAGTCATTTTGTGGGAGAGAAGAGACCAAATTTCTGCTGGAGTTGAAAGATTTCACGCTTTGCGCCTTTAATCATAATTGGTGCTATTTGGTGTGTAATTTACAGCTGGGTGGTATCTAAATAAAAGCCCATTATTGCTCTCACCCACTCCTCCTACAGTGCAGATGAAGACGCCGCCAAATGCCTGGGTTTCACTTCTCAGAAAATGTGTTCCTCACATTCTCCTAATCTGCTAATTCCATTAGCCTTGCAATGTGTGCGATGTGCACTATGCCCATCTACAAAGGACAGCTCTCTGACATTCCGTCAACCAGACATTATAACACAAGCACTGCTCTGCACTGCCAAATGTATTGAATCATGGGATGTTACTATATTTACATAAAGCAAATCAAACGATTAAATGACGTTTAGATAATGAATTTAAATAAACCTGTAGAAATGAGTCTTTAGGAGTCTCTGAATGAGGCCTTGGAAGTGTCAAGAGCCTAAAACTAAAACCTGCTCAAATTACCCCCTCCACTCCTTCAAGTCTAGCATCTTGTTGCACAAAATATGTATTCATGAAATCAGTACACGAAAAATGTATTCAGTAAATTGGCTATTATTTGAATCTGAAGCGAGACAGCAACAGCAGGCTGGACTGAAATAATAATGTATTATATTCCTCCCATTCCCTGCCTGTGCTCTCATCAAAGGACTTTTAAAATATTTTCATCCTCTTCTGCATGTAGTAAATGATCTTATTTTATTTCAGCTATTGAATACTTTTCCTCGTTACTCTACTAAGGATTGAGGTGTTGTCTCACTGCCTCATACTCATTAATATTTCCTCTGTTCTAATGTTTTGGAGCTGTTTTATTCTCTTTTGCTGACAGAGAAAGAATGAAAGGGAATCTGTGTGTGTGTGCACGTGTGTGTGTGTGTGTGTATGTGTGTGTGTGTGTGTGTGTGTGTGTTCACGTTCATGAGGCGCTTACTGTTTCTTCTGCTCTTTCTAAACTCAGGCCAGGAGAGCTTCAACTCCAAGAGCCTGGCCCTGCAGGCCCAGAAGAAGATCCTGAGCAAGATGGCCACCATGGTGGTGGCCAACCTGCTTACAGACGACACCAGCAGCGAGATCCTGGACGAGCTGTACAAGGCGAGCCGCGAGTACACCAAGAGCAAGAAAGAGGCGCACAAGATCGTCAAGGACGTCATCAAGATCGCGCTCAAGATTGGCATCCTCTACCGCAACCACCAGTTCAGCGCCGAGGAGCTGGAGACGGTGGACCGCTTCAAGAAGAAGATGAACCAGGCAGCCATGACAGCGGTCAGCTTCCATGAGGTGGACTACACCTTCGACCGGAACATTCTCTCCGAGCTACTGCTGGAGTGCAAGGACCTTCTGCATGAAGTCGTGGAGCACCACCTGACCGCCCGCTCCCACGGTCGCATCGACCATGTCTTCAACCACTTCGCTGACGTGGAGTTCCTCACCGTGCTCTACAGCCCCTCCGAGGAGTACAGACTCTACCTGAGCAAGATCTGTGAGGGGATCAACAAACTTCTGGATGAGGGCGTGCTTTAACCCACAGGCCACCACTCCTTTCAATTTCATTCACTTCTCACCATTCGGCTTCGTTTTCTGTTAAGTTCCCATGCATTCGATGACCTGTGTATTTTTTAAAGGGATGAACGTGTTTCCATGTGACCATTACGTATGTTGTTCCTTGCTACCCTGTGGGCAATTTTAACATTATGTCACAGTTATCCCATGTGTGTTACTGAGAAAAGCCTTACTGTATGCGTTCCCGAACAACATTTTATACACAGTTTGGCTTTCTACCGATCACTCTGTGCCAAGACCATATGATGAAGGTTAAAAACCACACACAGCCACCATGCTATGTACAGTATGTCTGCTCACATTTCAAATGCCTGGTGAAATGATTTGAGGTGTAGCTTTGTCAACTAATGAGACACACGTGACTTGTGTTGGGTATAACCTTTACCGTACAGAACGCAATCCAAAAAAAAAATTGAAAAGAGAATAATGAACTGTAAATACACATTTTTTTCTCCTGTACTTTGTCACAAGTGGGTGTTATGAAGTATCTGATATACGCCATCCATCAACAATCACAACTTTCTTGCCAAATTGTACATGAATCACTTTGCAGCACTGTAAAAAAGCTTTCATGGTGTCTTTAGTCTCGTGGGTGTACCAAATGAGTCAGTCGAAGCCATCCAGAGCCCCCAGATTGTGCGAATGTATGGATGTGACTGTTTCAGTATCCTCCTTTACACCAGGGTGTAACAATATTGTCTTTTATTAAAGATTCCTCACAGACTTGATTTTTGAGTGCTGTTCATTTTTTTCCAGGTTCTCATTTTTAATGTATCAGCATCAAATATCACGATACAATATACCCCATGTACCCAAGTCATACATTTCCACCAAATACGTTAGGAAGTCATGTAATCATCAATAATAGTGTGTCATGTTTTCAAGGGCACATACGTAAACATAACATTCACCTATCTATTACTGCACTCATCTGCTTCACCACCATGTCCAGCAGTGACACAGGTTAGAAGCTGAATACCTCCCTCTTATAGGGCCATACCCTCCAATTAGCTAATTAACTGATTGTTAGCAATGAACAATTAGCTGATGGTATATAGATGTGTACCCGTTGATGAACTAGGTGTGATGACAGGTGGTTCCTTGTAATCACAGTGATTTGTTGGCTACTTCCCACTGCTCTGCAGATATCTGCTTAGATTTATTGTCTACAAGTCGGGAAGAAGACTGGCATGCTGAAAAATAGCAAATCAGCCCTCATCTTAATTATCTGAGTGCAGTGATAATCACACAGAAGCACCTTTTACTACATCATGAATTTCTTTTCCATGTACTAACAGGAGGCCTTCTGGGGTATAACATGATTGTGCAATGAGACAACACCTAGTCCCCTGGAAAAGATAATATAAACCTGTTCAATGGATTTAAGTCTCACAATTCAGCATACTTGCTGTCTACAGACCAGCAAACAGTGGAATTCAGTTTACCCCTGGATTTAATCAAAGATTGTTCTTATGTTTGACTCTCAACTAAATGCAAGTGTTTTTTCCCAAACACTGGAAAGTTCAGCCATCACCAAAATGAATACAAAGAGTTCTGTTTAAATAGTCTGCATTTATTTCAAGGATAAATGTTGGCTGAGTCCAGGGTTAATAGCAGCCTTTTCCATTTTCAGAGAGAAAGAGTGAACCCTCATGTAGCTCATGAGAAACTAAGAGGGTAGAGCTTCCCTGTGATCTAGGACTTATCCGTCAGACTGAAAAACACTGAAGCACTTCTCATCTTTTATCTTCCACAGAAGGCAATAAACTCAGACATGAATACATTAACAGAGCAGATGTTTGTAAAACTGATTGCAGTGTTTTTTTTTCCATGGTACGATTGGCTGTATTGCAGCCTGCATAAGGCTAACTGTTTTGATCTCTCTATTGTGTATTATTATTTCTTCAAAACACTTGCTGTCTAAATAATTGCTCTTCGAATATAAAGTATTGCTTGTGGTGGGGAGGTGATGAGAATACAGCGTTCTTGCTTTGTTGCGTGCCCTGAATTTTGAGAAATAGGTTTTGAGTATTACTTTCTGTCATTTTTTTTGAAGGGATATTTTCGGCTGATTTATAAAAAGGAAAGTGTTGCATGGGAAATTATTTATTCAATTCGACTTTAAGTATGTAACATGGTGGCCAAACCACAAAGGGTTAGGACTGAATTCCAACCTTGCGGCCCTATTCAAATGGGACAACGTCCACATTTGTGCGGTGTTAATCTTTCCACCCACTGGAGAGTTCACCTTCAGCGAATAAAAACGCTGACCTGGTGCTGTTAGTGATGAGCAAGGTTAAGAAGGTGTTCTTTGGCTGTTCAAATATGGACAGGGGAACACTAAAGAGACTTCCTGCCCTATGGCAGGAAATAAGCCCACAGCATAAGGCTGGCCTCCCAGTCCGTCTTCCATGCGCAAGAGAATCATATCAATCATGCCTTTCAGAAAAGATCGTGGAAAGATTCATGACGTGCTAATTCTCTTGGCCCTCCCAACTAAAGCACACATTGTTTTTAATCCTTTTGGACACATTGTCATAAATGTGCTTGGACAGCTGTTACAGGCAGATGTGTAGTGAGGAATACCAGTGTGTCTTTAACCATGTTCAACTGAATATGTGATAAACAGCTGCCTGAGCCCCACCTCCCTACTATCTACTAAAATATGTCATCAGAAAAATTGCCTGTTGGAATACAAGGTAAAATAGGACTTATGCTGCGGCTGCAGAGGTCCTATTTTACTGTGGAAGTACTCCCAGTCCTGACAAAAGCAACAGAAGACCTTAATTCTCATAAAAAGGTCTCAGAATGTTTTATAAACATGTATTATTGCAGTAGACTCCTGCCAGGCTTATATGGTGGGGGGGGAAATGCAGAGGGAGCGTGCCGACTTTGAAGACACATCAACGATAAAATGCGCCTTGGACTCAACGCTCCCTCCCTTCTCGGTCTTCAGCCGAGTTGTCCTAAATTTTACTAATTGTCTGGAAGTCTGCTGAAATTTCCCAACCGAGGCAGGCGTCTGACTGCATTAAACTTGAAACATGTGACAGACATTGAAAAGTCATCTGATTATGGCTGTGCCCGAGGCTCTGCATTGACAGTGCAGGCAGGTGGCTGTGGTGTAAAAATAACCGCTGACGTGAGACTGCTCATGTATTAAACATTATCCTCCCAAATTATGAGGTTCTTAACCCCTCTTCCAGTAGCAAGTGACAACAATCCTTTTCACACAATTCATAAAGAGGTCACTAGTGCCCCCTTGTGTTAAAAAAATCCTCTACTGTATTTACACTGTCCAAGTGCATTGGTACAAAAAAAGAACCATCAAAGAAGAAACACAATTATAAAGATTACTGAAATTATACTCATTACCCCAGTAGCCAAAATCCATTCTTTGTTGATGTTAATAGTTAAAATGTTGTATCTGTTATTCCTCTGACCATAAAAGCAGGAGTGTTAATGATGTTTGCAAATGAGTAACACTTTTCTTATTAACAGACCTTGTGTCACACTCTGATGTAACATTCTGAGTGGAGAGAGAAAGATGAACCATGATCAGTTTTGTAAGCTAAACAATAATTAAGAAATAGGTTTAAAATTCCTGTCACATCATATGATTTTTGGAGACCCACTTCATTTTATTAACCATTTGAGTAACAGTATTTTGACCTTTGAGGCTTAAGATCAGACAGGTTATGCAAAGCACAAGACTGATCTCAAATCAGCAAGCAGTCACTAATATTCCACTTTCAAGAGTTCCACTTTCCTACTTCTCTTAATTGTAAAGTGGCTTTTAAAGTATTATTCTAACTGAAGTGGAACGCCCAACCTAAGCCCTTAGTGCGGTCTGAGGATAATGTCTTTTTCCACCTCTTGGCAAAAACTGCCGTTTCACCAACAAGACTCAAGAAGACCTACATTGCAAAGCCCTGAGTGTCAGTGGTGACCGTCTTTACTGCTGGTTGCAAAGACACACAACTGCATGTCTTCAATATCATGTTACTCAACACAATATAGGCTCCTAAACTAATTCCATCCAGTTGAACATAAAAGCTGGCCTTTTGAGGGAAAACATCTGGTAGGTCTGGGGCCAGCTTTAACAAGGAGCTAATTGTGTGAACGCTTTCAGGTTGTCTGGAAAAAACTGCACTCTGACCCATGTGCTGTGACCCATGTACTAATTTATTTTAGACTAAAAGCGAGGAGATGAGGAGCACGGTTGAGATGTGAAGGAAGTAGAAGTTTACTGTGTAGAACTTTCTTCTAAAATCCTGTGGGAGTGGCCGTGAATATGTAATAGTGCTTTAAAGCAGTGTCATTGTGGAACATAGCCAGAGAGTGGCAGTTACAAATTGATTTATCACAGTGTCATCCAGTTCAATTTCATATAACGCTAAAACTGCTGAACCAATTGCATCAGCTAATTACAGAGCTGTCCAGATAACCCCAGACAGCCTTTTACAATTGAGCACTACGTGCCAAAACAATTCTGGGTGTTACTTGAGATTAGTAGATTTGTGTCAAAAATAGTTGCTCACACTTCAATGAGATTTTAAGCTTGGCTTTTACAGGCAGCAAGTTCAGTTATAAGTGTTGACATATTTAAATATATCCCTTTCATGTGGATAATGTCTTAATCAGGTAAGCAAGCTCTGATATTTTTAAGACCTGAAAATAGCGTTTACAATGGTACACCAGTCCACAGGTTGGTCCTTTCAATTAGTCTGTAAATCTATGGACTTAAGCCTGGATTCTTATTCTTATTGAAATTTTTGTTAAAATTCATTGTGTACAAACTAAATTAGTCAGCTTACTTTATATTTTGTCATGTGAGAGGTGCTTACAGTGATGCAAAAACGGTTCTACCTGTCTGCTAAGTTAGCTTTTATTGTCACATGTCAGACGTTTTGCCTAGAATCAAGCTCAGTGCTGGGCTTCACAATTTGAGATAACGTAAGGCTGTGTGGTGCCAAATGCCATATAAACCACATTAAACATGCTTTTTACAAGATTTCAATAAATGTCATTTTGATGTCACATTTAGCAAAAAAAAAAAAAAAAAAAAAAAACAGAGTATGAAGATGTGAAATGATTAAAAAAACCTTTAAATATGAAATAGTTTCTCCTAAAACTAAAGACAAAAATATTCATGAGAAAATGAATATTTAATCTAAAAGATTTATAATCTAACCTTATTCAACAACTACTGTGTTTCAGACATTTTAAAAATATTTCATATACTTTGCAAATATTACATCAACTTCATAAATATTTCATACATTTACAGTTAGTAAAGGTTTAATTTCTTAAATGTTGCTTACATTTAGAGAATGTTTCGGTCAACTGAAAGAATACAGAGGAAGATGTGTCTAAATTTTACTCATCAGTTTTAGTCTCCTTTTGGCATGAGCAATAGTATGCCATTTTCTCCCTTCCAAGAAAAATTGATTTGATCTGCAAGTCAAGACACCATAATTTCCAACTTTGCAATGCTAATATGAAGTGATTAATAGTTTAATATACTTCCTTGTACTACTTTGACCAGAGGATCAGGCTGTTAATTTGTCCCGAATTACTATAAAAGCCAGGGCACATTGTCCACTCAATTTTAAAAATTATTATTGTAATTGGGATATACATTTGCCAAAATACAGTAGGGTGGCATAGTGGTAAGGAGCAGGGCTTGTAACCGAAAGGTTGCTGATTCACTTGCCTGCTGGGGCACTGCTGTCGTGCCCTTGGGAAAGGTTAAGTTCCCATAACTGCCTCGGTGAATACCCACCTGTATAAACGGATATAATTGTATAATTGGATATGACGGATATAATCTATGTAAGTTGCTCTGAATAAGAGTGTCTGCTAAATAATGCAATGTAATAATGTAATGCAATGCAAAACAATCAAAAGGGACTATGTCTCAGAATATAGAGACAGACTCCACACACTACTGTAATATTCCAGATCATTTTGTTTGAACTAAAAGAATAAAATAAAAGGTACATTTTTTGCATGGATCCTTGTTTATTGATAAAACACAGCCACTGCTTCCGCTGTCTGTGAATATATGTTGTGAAAATACAATACCCTGCAATAGTTCATTCTTGAATATAAATAGATGGTGGGCCATTCCTTCTGGCATGATTATATGTGGACTGTCAGCACACAGCCAATTAGTATCATGGTTTATTATTAGGATAGACAAATGGTATGTAGAAACAGCATTTATCTTCTGCATTTGGCACAATATCAGTGCTTTTATGTTCTAAACTCTTCATTTGAACTGTTCTGTGGTTCCTCATTTATTACAGAGTCAGTGTGTGTTTGATCTGAATTGTTTAGAGCAAAGCATATTAAGACTTCGAATTCTCATGTGGCACTCATTCTCCAAGGAACTTGGCATTGAGTGTCTTGTTATTTTTGCATATTTTCCCAGCCAATAAAGTGATCAAAAACAAAGCTCAGGTCAAAACACGGATGACTGCGTTCAGACAGCAACCACAGTTACACTACACCAACTGCAAACAAGTGAGGCATCCACTTTTTATCTGCAATACAATCTGCACAGAAATCCAACGGAGACTGGCAGTTATTAAAAAGACATTGATACTTTTTAAAATGAAGACTGATGGCTATAATTAAGCATAACAGCACCAATGTGGGTGCGGGGTAGCACAGAAGGCACACACTCCCTAGCAGACACAGTGTGCTTGTACTCTTCTGTCTCAGGCAGGAGATCCACAGATTTATGGTTCTGTTATGTGATATGGATTTATGGTATCTTCATTCGAGCTCAGGTTCAATTACTTACTTGGACCCATTGATTGTATCAGAACCAGAATTGTCTTTTTCAAGGTTCAGTCAGCTGAAAGGCGTGTTTAAAGCTGTCATTATAATGGATACCAAATACCAAGACCGGACACCACCGGGGTAAGAACACTGGAATGACACAGACTGACTGCAGCACTTACTTATCATATCCACAAGATGGTGCTGTGGTCTCTCTCCTGGTGCCTTGAGCGTGGCTGTGAGAGGGTCCTCCTTATCAGATAGAGAAAGAGAGGACATAAACAACCTACATCAGGCTTTTCAGCTTTGCCTCTGAGCTTTGGTTGGCTTTTAGCTGTGGCATCTCCTAATTCAACATAGTCAACTAACAGCAGTTGGTGTTGTTCAAAGCAATGAGCATTATAACCTTGAAAACTTTGCCTAAATAACGATCAGTCTTGATAACTCACTTCCTAGCTAGTTGTGAAGCTTGTAAACCCCTCCAATAATGAAAATGTGACTTTTTTTCAGTTTTGCTCTTCTTCTCAAGGAGTACAATACCTTGATTTGAGAGCTGATGCGTGTCTAGGAAAATCAAAGAATAGCTTCAAATTTAAGTTGCTGCACAGCAGTTTAATTGATTTTTTTTTCTTTTTCCCTCACAAAAAACAAATGAATTTTAAATACATATTCCAAATACTAGCACTTGGAATGTGTATTTAAAATCAGAGCAAGCATCCAGCTGGTTAGTTAGGCTGTTCCCATGAGAAATACTTTTATGCAAGACGGGTGCCTCCAGGATGTAAATGAGTTATGTATTAATATATGTAAGGGTACACATTTAGGGCATACATAATAGATGTGGTTGGTCTATTCAAAATCCCTATGGATGACAGTCACTTTTTTCTCAGGATAACAGTGTGGAAAGTGTAGTGCTGTTGAACAGGATGTTCAGATTTTTTTTCCTTTAGCTAGCTAGTTGTGAACCCATAAAATGCTGGCTACACGACATTTATATTTACTATTTTATATCATGGCTAACTGTTCTTAGTTGCTATGGCCTTTTTATGTTAACTGGGTCTTGGTTTTGTTGTGTAATTCGGTGTGCATAATACCTGATGAGACATTATTTTGCACTATTTAGACTCCTCAGTAACAAGAAACTGCTTCACTGCCTCCTAATGTTTTGGCATGTTGCTTTTCTGTTGCTTCTGTGGCCTCTTGTCAGTGCAGTAGGCCTTTAAAAGAGCCTTCTTAGATGCTATTCCAAAATCAAAAAACAGTGGACAACTTTTGCCTTTTAGGGTATGTAAGTCTGTGTCTGATGTCAAGGGTGATGTCTCATCGACTCCCAGTCTCCTGTCCTGCAGACACCGGCCTCTCCGGCAGATATCTGTGTGATGAAAGTGTGGAGAAGTGACAGGCTACCACCATTTCACAGTACAGTCAGAACAGGACTTCCTCTGAATGCTGATTGCATCATATCCATGAGACAGCAGGAGGTGTGGTACCAGGTGAAGTCAGCCAGAAAGGACCCCACTGAGATTTGTGCTTCACTGGCCTGCTCGGGATGTGTGTTTCCTCTCTTTCGTTGTGTAATTTACATTTACATTTACATTTATTCATTTGGCAGACGCTTTTATCCAAAGCGACTTACATAGGTTACAGTTCTTTACAATGTTATCCATTTGTACAGCTGGATATTTACTGAGGCAACTGTGGGTTAAGTACCTTGCCCAAGGGTACAGCAGCAGTGTCCCAGCGGGGATTGAACCGGCAACCTTTCGGTTACGAGTCCTGCTCCTTAACCACTATGCTACACTGCCGCCCAATGTAATAATGCAAATAAGTACATGTAATATCTGAGTGTTGAGTGGAATATCAAACAGCAAATAAGATGAGAGGCCTGCTCTTGTGGGCGCTGTTTGGCAAGGCAGAATCAGCTGGGAGCCACACTGCAGTGATTCTCTTCCAATGTACCACAGTGTATGCCAGCTGCAATTTCTCTTTTGAGTCTCAGTGCCAGCGCTATAAATAAGCATTAGACAGGAACCCTGCAAAGAGTATGCAAGTCATAACACCAGCTTGCAGAGAGACACACAAAGTGAAAAAGACACAAGCTGGCAGTTAACATTAATTCAAGTGCCTGAACCAAGCTAAAATAGCAAATGAGCTTTGAGTGACTGTGGCATAGGCCTAGAAACCTACACTGAACCTCTCTTTCAGTCAAATCAAGCAGTGCAATTGCAGTTGTTATGATGACAAGAGGGCTTTCATTTCAGAGTGTGAAGGGTTATAATTGGCCAGTGAAACTCAAAACAACTCAAATGAGATTCAGTAACTGATATCCAGACACTAGCCAATCAGGCAGCATCCACTGTTACCTTTGACCAACAAGCCATTCAACCCCATTCATCTAATGTGGCCATATGTTTGCCTGAGGTCATCAGCAGCAGTGCTGTGCCCCTTTTTGCAGCTGTATAGTGAGACATGAACTGACATTGTGTGCCTGCTAAATTTTGCATTGTGTGTTTGTGCCAATTTCTGCTATATTTAGCGTGTGTTTTGGAGGGAGGCAAACATGCTAAAATGTTGAAACAAGAAAAATTTCTTCACACCTTCAGAAACAGGCTGATTTAACACAGGTGCTGCACAGAACTCATCTCCAACTGATATAAATGCTGTTTTTTTAGTCAGGGTTCAGGTACGCAATACATGTATGTATACTGTACTATAGTACATATATTAAAGGGATGAAAAATATACCTTCAGCTTAGCCATGATTATGCAGAACTTGACCTCGTATCACTCAGGATTAGCTGTCAAGACAGAAAACCATATAATGGCCCAGCCGAGCGCAGCAGCAGCGGAGAGTGTCCTTACCCCACCCTGACGACCTGCAGAAATGGCTGACACAGGTGAGCGGTGTCGCTCTCCGGCAGTGCGCTGTGGGAGTCCACGCAGCGCGGCTCGGGCTGTCTGCCCTCCTCCACGCTGACGATGCCTGCAGGAGAGCAGCACACAGATGTCCACGCGGGATGGGTGCCAGGCAGTGATAAACACGCCATTCAGCAGTAAAGCAGAATAAACAGCAGTCGGAGGATGGGGGGTGGGGGGTGGGGGGGTCTGTGATGAGGTGAACGCAGCAATGCGGTGGGGCTTGGAACCGATAACAAAGCCGGTGGGAAATCCGGGCCAGCCAGGACATCGGCGGTGACTCAGATGCCCTGTCAGATTGGCAGATGCGACTGCAGCCATCTTCCCACTTCCTGTTTTTTAAACACATCCGCTATCTGTGTGGAAGCACAAACATCTGCAGTGAGGAAAAACCCTGCCAGTAACACGCAAAGCACTTTGACAGCAACCACAGCACTTCCAGATCTGCCCTCCGAAGGAAGTTGCTATGATAGCCATTCAAATACCCAGCATTTTTAATTCATGTATCCTATCCTGTATCATCCTGTATCCCGTGTGCGCCTGTGAATTCAGAGGGTTTTATTATACCCTCTGTTTGCAGTGCAGTGCTGCCTAAGCAGTGGAAATACCTTCCATTTGTTAGGTTAGGTATTTAAGCCCTATTCTTCTGTTTACCTTGCCTAATGAGCTCTAGCACTCTTTGTACTTTGTGCTAATGAAGAGCATGATAAAACCTCTCTCTTCACAAGGCTTATTCATAGTGAATGTTTTCTAATATACCGGCATTAATCTTCTGTCTCCTACCTATTACCAGGAGACTCAGCGCTTTATATTTTCTTGAGGCAGTGAAAACACAGAATCCTAAAAGTGCTGCACTTTAGGCATGCCAAACATTGGAGGACATGGTTGTGCAAAGTAACAGTGCTTCAAGCACATTTGTAAGCTTTTTTTGTAAACTACAACTCAGACAGGGTCCTTATCAAACAGAGCTCTGCACAGTTTCAAGGGTGTGCTCAATGGCCCATGCTGTTGTACATGTAAGCAGGAACCTCTCAAAAGAGGGCACGACATCTTTTATGGCTACGTCGTGCCTTGAAATTTTCCTCTTTTTTTAGAATATGTGTTTGATCAGCAGGCTGCATATTTACCAAACTCAGTTGTGTTTCAGTACATAAATGTTTGCCATATTTACCTTTCACACTGTTCATCAGGAGTCATGGTGTCCTCAGACAGTGGCAAACCTGAGAACATGGTACATTCATCAATATGAATTAATGTAAGTGTGCATTATAATCAGGGCTTTTTGAATGACAATTGCTATCAGGGTAAGGTGACAGTGCTGCAAGAGGAATGTGCTACAACAATGTGGATTTCAACCACATGTGACTATGATTGTCTTAGGTGTTAAAGTCATGACTTCATATCCTTTACCAATAAGCCATACTTGGGTCTATTTTTCTGAGAATTTAGGGGCAATGCAAAAAGTATATGCCTGTGCTCTTCTCCATTACAGCACCAAAATGTATCGTTTTCATTGTGCAGAGATGTAGGACACATTACATGTGAGAATTTCAAACTGAATTGTTCACATCATGATTTTTTAAAATGTATTTATGCTTGAAATGGAATCATAAATTCATATACTCTTACATGATTTCTCCTGAAGGCTGACAAGATGAGGTCTTTTCCTGTTTATCATTAATAGCAGCAATTTATTCTCTATCACACCCTCATTTGTCCCAGTAGTAATCATTCTTATCTGCATGCCCACTGTGTCTGAAGGGGGCAGTGCACAAATACATTTTGCAGTCCTGCTTGGGGAAGCTGTCCAGATAATATCAGCAAATTGGTATGATTGAATTACCCTCTACATCATTTTTTTCTGCATGTGCAGTGCACGTATACCTTATGTAGCACGTCTTAACATGCCGTAGCTTATTTTGTAATGTTGCAAGATGGAAGATCTAGTTGTGACAGATAAGATGCTTAAGTACTTTGAAAGCAAAGCTTTATTTGTAACCGTTCACAAGACACACACTTGAGGGTTATACACTCCTTCAAAGTCCAGAGCAACACATTCAATAGATTCTCGTTGTTTTATCACCTTACAATACAGAATTATCCAACAGGATATAAAATTTATATCTTTTAGGATGACTAAGCTGACGCTTTGGCGATTGTTGTTGTTGTTTGTGTCTTGGGATCAGGTCTACAGACTTTCTGTTCCAATGAAGATAAATTAAAATCACTTCCTATACCATGCTATTGCCTCTACAATATTTCAGTTTGTGTTAAGAGACGGTTGCAATATCACGTGCGACTTAATTATGATTTAGAGCAAGCAAATGCAACTTGTAGTTCAGTTAATCCACACGCCGTACACATACAATGCACACAATAGCCTATACCTCGGTGGAACTAGACCTAGAGTTCAGTGTTATCCTTTCAATTATCAATAAAATGTTTTCTGTACTATCAGCAAAATGTAATTTTTTAATCGATTGAAAATAGAACTAAGGCTCATAAATAGAAAACACCACGCGTTTTGCCTTGTCTTATTCTAAACATTACTCAAGAGGACGTGGCTTTATTAATCGATGTAAAGACAGCGGTTCCTGTTGTACCAATAGAAAATGCATTTAAGGGGAAAGACTGACGCAGGTTGTGAGAGAGCTGACGCACATGGGCGGATTTTTTTTCTTTCGTCCACCTCCTCTGGGCTGTCTCAGAGAGTCAGGTCCTCGGTTGGATATCACAGCGCAGGTAGAAGCTCACACGAGGCTGGGAACCTGCGAGCCTACCAGCTTATCTCGTTATAATTATAGAAAAGCGACCTGATTTCAGCACCGCAGCTACTTAACAGCTCCAGCACAGTGAATTTTAAACCTCCTTTAGCGCCACCAGAGGCACAGGCGCTGCACAGGACAACGCTGTAGTCGCAGAATAAGCACCAGCTGGTCCAAGCGGAGCTGTCCACACAATCAGGTTTTTTTTCTCCGTCGCTTTTAAGATATACTTTAAGATATCTAGGAGAAAGTTATTACCAGGAGCTTATCTCCTGGTTAAGACCATCAACTAGTGACTGCAGTTTCTTTAAGGATGGCGTCAAAGTGCTTGGGAATTTTCGTCTTCATCCAGATTTTCGCCCTAACTATATGCCACATTAAAGCTTTTCCCACACCTGCCGCGGCAGATGGTAAGTGAGACATTACTCGATATATTCCCTTCATCTACACGAGAACAATTGTAACTTATACAACTGCGACTGCTGTTAAATGGCTAGTAAAGTCGAAATAGAGATCAGTTCTCGTCAAAATATCCCTATTCACCCTGATATAGGCAAAGATGTTGAAAGAGTTCATGAAACGTCCCACAATATTCGACTAGGAGTGTGTGATACAAGGAACAGATAGCCAAGTTATGCATTAATGTACAAACAGAAACGTTTTGCCTTCCATCGCGTATAGTTACGTCGACTGTGTTCTATTTTCATGACAGTTTAATCTTTTGATTGTTAATCCGATTATACCACTGTCGTTCCGGTCTGAGTGTTTGAAACGTAGCAGTGCATCAAAACAGTGTTATGACGACCCATATAACCTAAGTTATATTATGTGAATAAATAGAACAGTTGAACGCGATATGTACTTGGCAATGAACTGCCACATTAAAAGGAAGTTCAACTGTTTTGTCGTTTTTGAAATATTATGTTTTTTTCTTTCTAGATGAAACTACTTACAACAGACAACTGAGTAAGGAAAGACCCCTGCAGGAGCAGGTAAACTGTTTACTGTTTACTTCACTCAAGGCATGAAAAAAGAGACAGAGACTGCTCTAGAAATTGTTTTCTTGAAGTAGGTATGCCAAGGCTTTACGCCATCTGTGTGCCTTAAACAACTTTATGCTCAATAACTAAACCTCGTGTATACAGAAAACGTATACAAAACAATGCGAATTGTGTCAGTCCATTTCAATACTAAATATACTACATATATCATGAGTTGTGCCATTATACATGTGTAGCAAATCCAGGCATGACTTCTTTGATCCTATGAATAATTAATTGATGCACGTTGCAGAAACACGTTTTAAAAGAAAAAGCCATGGTAGCTGGGGTGCTAATATTTTCCACCACACACACCATAAATCAGAAAGCCAACGAAACTAAAATCAAATCAAAGTCAGCTCCCCAAATCAGCAATCTTAGGCAATTCCAATTGGCTGCATGTTCCAGAGCTGAGAAACAGCACATGCCATATGGGCGACTTCTGCATCCATGATGTACTAACCCTGTAATGTTAATAATAATCAAATCAGCTGAACTAGCATTTTACATTTTAATATTTCAGGGATACTCTAGTGGAATTAAAACGTACATAATTTATGAAATAGCATCTGTTGTCACTTGAGTTATCAAGTAGCATGCATCTGATTGGGAAAATATGTTTGCCATGCATGAAGAGGAAAGCGTCAATTATAGGTGTCAACAGTACTTTTTTGTTTGCCATTGTAACAGATTGCAGAAGCAGACAGCATCGACAAAGCGGAGGCCACAGGTAAGGAGACGGGTCCAGCACCAAACTGTGTTTACACTTCTGTCCCCAAGCTCTCAATGATGAATGGCTTGTAATGTGGCAACTGTATTTTTTTCAGACAAGAAGCAAGAATATAAACCAAGAGAATCAGAAACAGAGCCAGACAATGACGATTTCAGTCTGCTGAAGTCCCTAGCAGAGCGATCGAAGGATTCTGACAATGAGACACCTAGCGCCGAGGCGCTTGACAATCAGTATTACCCAGACGAATCAGATTCAACCAAGAACAGAAGGCTGTCGGAGGACTATGATTCTACCAAGAATGGCATGGACTACAAGTACCAAGGTATTTGACCGCCAGACAAACGTAGAATCGCCACTTGAATCAACTTTCTCCCTTACTCTTGTGTAGCCATCTGCTGTCATAGAGCAGAGTTAATCAACATGGGCAGTAATAACAGTAATGATAGCTCCCCGTGTTGTGCTGTACAACAGCAGTGTCAGTCTGGCAACCACAGTCCAGGCAGCACTGGCGAGAGCTGTCAAGTTCCGGGCCAGGCTTTCTGATCTTTCCTGCCAGAGCGGGTGGCCTTCTGGTGACAGGTCATGGGGAAGTCATTTTGTTTGCAGAAAGAAGAGGGGATTATCCATCCACCGTCTGTTGTTTGAGAAATTAGGCTTTGCACGTGCAGCGGTTTAAGGCAGGCTTTTCCGCAGTATGCAGAAGACCCGCATGAAACGGAGACCTCTGTCACATTTCAGTATCTTTGGTGTTTACACTACCTCTGAACAACTTTGGTCATTCACTGAGAGTTACCAGTACTGTTTCCACTAACAAAAAGAAAAGAAAACCATCCACATTGTTGAATTGCATGGAAAAACACAAACAAATGATACCATCTTTGTTATAGTACATTTTGAATGACTTTTAATCACATTTTACAGATACCAAACGTATGTCCTGTGTTTCTGTAACCGTGTCTAAAAACTGTAATTATTGTGAAACTTAGTACTCACTATGTACTCATATTATTTAAAGACAATAACTGTTTTATATGCTTAATATAAGCTGCATACCCATATGCATAAATATCCCCAGCATTTACAGCTTGCATATTTCCATGGACATTGCGTATTGCTACAGTAAGATAAAAATCTGAGCTGCCTGTAAGCTGATACATGTACCATGAGCCACTGTGAGCCAGCTTTCTACGGAATCCCTTTCTTCCCACAATTCAAAGAGCCTTGACCTTGTGATGTTTGATTCCTATTGGCTGCCTGAGTCTTACTGTTGATCTCTCCCTTGATTACTCTGCCAGGCTAGTCCAAGGATCCCAGCGGATTGGCAAATGTTTACACTGCACTGATACCTACTGCTACATGACCTTGAATTTCCAGCTCAGAGAAAACATTTATTAGATATACAGTAAACTCCTCTTCAAAATATCACCCATAGTTCCATAATTCAGGATTTACTAACAAAATGTGATAAACAAATCGTAATGATTTTTCAGTAATTTCAGTTTACTTTTGGAACAGTCCTTTGTAACAGTAGTGTAGGCATAAGTCATAAAAATCATGATATTCATCTGAGGAGATTTGTTAGTGAAAACCAAAGCTGCAGACATCCTTCCTTGCACCAGTTTTAGTGCATTACGTAAGAAGAAAATGACAAAATCTCTGAGCCTCCTTGTGTTCCCAGATTTCTGTGCCCGCAGCTCGTTTACTTTAAAGCAAAAATGCTTTTCCAAGTGCAGAGGTACACCCAGTGTGATCTCTGACAGAACTGTGTTGCACCATATGGGGCTGTCTACAACCATTGTAGTGTACAGTACAGAGGAGAGCCTGCCTGATGCAGGAGAAGCGTACCCCACTGGTGTGCTTTGCAGAGAAAGGGTCTGCTGTAGTCCCTCCTGACTGCCACAGGCAGGTGCACACTGCTAAAAGGAAATGCATTCTAGAACCCAGCAGAAGAACATGACATGGGTAAATGGATACAAAACAACGGATAGTGGGTACCTGACTTTGACAGCACAGTTTTAGCCATTCCGATCACAGGGGCAGGCTTTCATGTAAAAATGTATTTTATTT
Source organism: Megalops cyprinoides (assembly GCF_013368585.1). Classification (NCBI taxonomy): domain Eukaryota; kingdom Metazoa; phylum Chordata; class Actinopteri; order Elopiformes; family Megalopidae; genus Megalops; species Megalops cyprinoides. Next base: position 25,301,129 of record NC_050595.1, read on the forward strand.
TAGATGACCCAGATAGTTTCCACCAGCTGGATGGAACTCCATTGACTGCGGAGGACATCGTTCAGAAAATCGCTACCAAAATCTATGAGGAGGATGACAGACGGGTTTTCGACCGGATCGTGTCCAAGCTGTTAAAACTGGGACTGGTAGGACACAGTTCTTATCACTATGGATGGGGGGATTTTAAGTTATAAATGTCATGAGAAAGATAATGATACAAATAGATTTCTCACTGAAAAATAAAAATCTTAATCACTAAAACATCTAAAAGTGAAAGCTTATATACAGTGAGGGGATGAGCATGAAAGTGTCCAAACAATTCTACAAGGATGTACAGACTAAAGAGCACATCCATGAGAGAAAGAACTACACGCGAAGTCAGTGACAGAACACTGCACACCACATATATAAACTCACAGCTGCAATGAGCGATCACCCACTGTAAATCTCTTCTCTGTCCTTTCCATCTTATCTCAGATCACTGATAACCAGGCTGACACTCTCGAGTATGAGGTAGCCGAGGCACTGCAGGACATCATTACCAAGAATGCCAAGAACAACGAGGTCGAGGACCTCAGCATGGACTACCCCGTCTCCAGGGCTGACGATGTTGAGCAGAGCCCAGATGAGAGCATGGTACCGTCCTGTAGGACCTGACTGGCATGTCTGCTGGGCTGGCCTCCTCCCTCTGTGACTAGTCCCACTCACTCCAAATACATATTTAAATACAAACACACAGCTAATACTTTACTGAGGCATTTTTCCACCTATATATACAGGAAGTGGCAGAGAAGGCAGGCAGGAAGTACGAGGACGACGAGGCTGACGAGGACAGTGACGATACGGTGGACAGCACGTGGGACTCTGCCAGCACAGTGGACCGCCGGAACGACCTGAGCCCTGAGGATGGGATGGAAGATCTGGAGTACTTCCCCAACTTCTACAGCCTCCTCAAGAGCCTCAACTCAGGTGAGGCTCACGCTGATCACCGAACCTACCAGCATGACACACACATACTGATTACAGACCATGGACACTCAGTCAGCTTCACAGGGATGCGGTTCAGCATGTTTTCTAACTATGTTTAAACTATTTATACTCAGAACCAGGGAAGGAGGATAAATGTATCCTATCAAGACAATGATTAGTTGTGTCAAGTGGTGAAGTGCTCACCTGGAAGTAAGACCTGGTGGTCTTTAGGACCTCAGTTTGAGAAGTGATGATGTAGACTGTCCATAAAGAAATAACTGAAACTCCTCCAAAGGACATGTCAGAAAACAAATTCAACCATCTGATTGTTTTTTATTGTTGCAATTTATAGTCCCAGTTAGTGATTGTGGGTGGCTAAAGAAAGCATGCCATACTGATACATATATCTGTCTCTGTTCCAACGCTAACACCCATGTGTTGAGCAGAGGAAGATGCCGAGGAAAGAGAAACTCTGATCACCATCATGAAAACCCTGATTGACTTTGTGAAGATGATGGTCAAATATGGCACGATCACCCCCGAAGAAGGAGTCTCTTATCTGGGTAAGGCTGCATGTCCTTTCTTATTGCCTGCTCTGCCAAGCGTGAATTATAAGGTACACCATGCACCCTGAACAGACAGCTGAGTTTCTGAAACAAAATGAGACATTTTCTTCGCCCGACAAGATGATTTTGAATGATGAACACGGAGGCAGAGGCAATTTTTAAGATTGGATTTTGAATTATGTTGCACTCCAAAAGTGTTATGTTTGGCATTGCCTTTGCTGCCAGTAGCACTGGGGGCACTGATGTGAATTACCAGGAGTGCAGTTTTCTGTTGGTAAAGTCTAGCACTGTATGGAACAGTATTAAAGAACTTTCTCATCATCTTATCCTCATGAGTCCAGAGCTGGAAACAGCAGAAACAAGCACTCTGTTTCTTCCAGTTCCACTTTAAAAAGGAAAAAGCAAACTCAGGAAATACCATTTTTGTTCCATATGACCTTTATGTGACATTTCATGCTTGGGGGAAAGACTTCTTTGTTGCATGGTACATCCTTGACCTTTGGTAATTTGGGTTTAAATGACAGCTGTAGAGTGGCTAGGATATCCCTTTTTTCCATTCAAACACATAAGCAGAAATATTATTTCTATGGTTAGACTAGCCTTTTTGTAATTATCCGGTCATATTTGTGATCTACTCAATGCAATGAAACAAGACACAGATGAGGCAAACAGTTATAGCTGAAAAAATTCAAACATGCCATTAAGTGTTCATCACAATAGAATAGTAATTGCATTGTGTGACATAAGATCATTGTCTTCTCCTTGGGAGAGGTACGAATCAAAAGCTTCTTTTCTGGTACATTTCCACATGCCTACTTGCCTTTTTAAACAGTTACTTCAGCAGACATTAAGGATGGTTAAAATAATGAATTTGCATTATCTAGCTTTTATTTGCATTGGAAGACATCAGTGCGTTTTACAATTATTACTCGAGTATCTCTAGTTTAGAACTCAGGTCACATTCCCACTTATCATGAATATTATGAAACCTGCATTTCTTGTGCATAGGGAATACTCTCTTTCATCATTGCTGTCTGATTAAATTCCATGCCTCCAATAAGGCCTGGCCCTGAAATGACAGCCCTGAGATGCAAAAGGCAGCCATTACAATGCGTGTAAGGCCCACCTGTGGCTTCCACATGTGTCTCCCACGGGGAATGGGGCAGCATGTGTCCTTCATCAGGGGTGCTGTAGGGACGTGCCCTCACAGTCTAATCCACCAATTACACGCAGGAATCCAATTACTATTACCTTAAACAGAATTTATCAGTTCTTGCTCTGAGGAACACAAAAAAAAAATCCATGAACTCTCCCCGTAGCTTTGTTTTTGACTTAATGTCGTTTTTGTTTCTTTTGTTTTGGTGCACTGACCAAAAAAAGAGTAAAGAGAAAAATAACGTAATTGTGTAAAAAGGGCGGGTTCCTACGGCAATTCCAGTGACATAATGTTAAGGCTCCGTGGAAACAGTGACAAATTATTTGTTTCTTGGTAACAGCTCGTTGCTAGCTGCCTTTTATTAACAATGACAGTGTGCTCTGTGATGACTCACCTGTCACTTGGCCTTAATCTGCTACATGGAGATAATGCCTGCCTTCTGGACACTAGGAGACAGCACTGGTGAAACCTAATTAGATGAGTGTGCAATACAAACAGCTTTCAAGAGAAGCACTTACCCCTGTGTGTCATATGCTCCTGTCACAAGAGAGTGGCTGTCTTATTCAAATAGACCGGAATTCTGGGTCTCAGCAACATTATGTTGTATTGCTTGGTCTGCTCAATATTCAGACTAAGTAAAAGACTGAGGAAACTCCTGATTTGTGAGACTGAGACTGTGGTAAAACCTCAAGAAATGTCATGCAATGTCAGAACAAAACCTTTAGTATAGAATTTGATTAGAAAACCCCAAGAAAACTCTTTAAATGATTAAAATGATCAAAAAGGGGGGAGTTTATGAAAGCGCAGCGTCTTTTCTAATGAATACTGCAAATTTTCTTTTACCACAGAAAATCTGGATGCCATGATCGCTCTGCAGACAAAGAACAAACTGGGAAAGTCACTGACGCCTGACAGCAAGCCCGCAGGTAAGAGAGGGGCTTCCACCCTTTAGTCTCACCAGACCGCTCACCTCACAACTCCTGCCCAAGCACAATCCACCGCGAGTGAGGTGGACGTATCAGGTATCTTTGTGAGCGTATCTTTGTGAGCGTATCAGGTCTGGAGATATGTCTTGAGCTGGAAGGGTTTTGTAAGTCACCGTATCGTGGTCCCGCTGTTGTAGAGAAACCCACAGATGAGGAGGACAACACAAAGGAGGAAGCCGCCAAGATGCAGAGGGAGTACGAATCACTGAAGGACACCACCAAGGATGACCAGACGGTCACAGAATCTGGTCAGTGCCTCTAGTCTCTCAGATCTCAAATGTGTTGCTTTTTTATTAGCTGCTGTAACAACACTGTCACAGAGAGACAATTGATTATATTAAAGCGCTAACAACTCCTTGGCTACTCTGAGCTATTCCGTGTTAGGTTTCTGTGCCTTCGCAGAGTGCCAGTACAGACTGGATATGTAGTTCTGACACAGCAGGAGGAAGCTCATTCTAACTTTTTGACGCCTTGCTGCGGAGTTCATCCCATGTGATAGCCCCAAAGGGAGGAAGTCGGCTAACTAAATCCATCTGCAGCCTCATCGGAGCAGATCTAGGCTTAGGGCATTTCAAAAACACTCAGAGGACAGCCAATGAGGCAGACTGCCACCAAGTCCCTGGCTTCACCACCCTCTATTAGAGAGCACAGTCTGTGCTGTACAATCAGCAGTAGAAGAGGCAAAAGTTAATACCTACTTTCACATTTTCATTGGCAATAAATCTGAAGATTACAGGAGAGTGTTAATCCATATTCATTCAATAATGAATGAATGAATCATCATATCATCAAATCATCACATTATTAATTAGTTATGCAGTTCTGTAAACTCTAAGTCAGACTGCAGTGTATTGTGTATAGGTGTATATATTGTTGAAGTATATGCTGTATAAATTGTATAACAATGATCATGACTGTGCCAGAAAGAATTACAATGTAAGTGAACAGGATTTTGTTTTATTCAATATGACAGTCAGTTTGCACTGGTTTCCATTTGTTGTCTTGTATAGTTTAAGGACTCTACAAGGAGCAGAGATGAAACGAGATGCTGGTAGTGAACTTGCTGAACTTGAAGCAGGGGGCACTTATCACGACTCTCCCTCCTTCATAGGTCCGTCAGGGAAATCACAGGCCTATTTGGAGGCCATCAGGAAGAATATTGAGTGGCTGAAAACACACGACAAGACCAGCAACACAGGGGGTAAGCAATCAACAGCTCAGGGGAACAGTGATGGCAGTAAAGAGCCTTGGGGATGTGCATGAAGCAGTCTGGATACAAGATTAGCGTGACGGCAAAAAAAACCTGCATCGCCCTCTTACTCCATCAACAAGTTGCCACATTTCTTTTCAACCCTTGGCTTCATCCATAATCGTCCGCACTGTGTCAGCCCTGAATGGGCTCCCCCCCTCACCTCTGAACTTCACCACAGTTCTAATCCAGTGGGAATAAGATGCCTTGCCTCCCAGCTCAGAGACACCCAGCATAGGGCCACAGACAGGGCCGTGTAGCCACCCAGTGAGGACGAGCTAAATTAAAGACCCCTTTGTCTGGCCCACAATTTGCAATTGAAATAAGCGCACAGTTAGTTTACCCAGAAGCCTCATGAATATTAATGTGACTGGATGAGCTTGCCCCAATTACTGGGATGCAAGCCTCTTACTGATTTTGAAACAAAAGCTTACTCATGTGTTTCTCCCTACCTGCAAATTGCAGTGATCTTGCCTATGCATTTCTGTCTGCTCTGTCAGTAGTACTATGACTCCGACTCTGCTGGTATCTGCCTTCAATAGTACAACCTATAACCTTGTAGTGTTACTGCATTCATTGCCTCTGAGAGACAGGCAGAAATGCAGACATATTTATTATTTCTTTCATTTATGATTTTCAGGCTAGGAACAGGGGGAATAAATCCTAATAGTTATCTACAAAAATAATGCATTCAATTACTTCAGTGGCACTGAAGTGAAATATTGTGAAGTCTTTTAGTGATCGTGGAACGTTGACAGTAAACAGCAGATGAAATACGGAAGTTGTGGTGGAGTCAAGGAAGCCTCATGGAATTGTTGAAATAAGGAAATCAGTCACCACGGCCAGGCATTTCAATAGAAGAGTGTGCAATAAATGAATGCAAACAACACAGTATCAGCAGACCACATCTGCAGCACGTTCAACACTTTACATACTACCGTGTGCTGCTGAATGTAGTGTTCATGTAGTAGCTATGATGGTGATGTTAAATCATACAGTAACACAAGACAGTAATGTTTAATCTTCAAGTCCACAGTTCACTGCACTCACTGACACCATACGCCCCACTTCCAGCCTGAAACTGAGCACCGGGCCTGGGCTCTAGTTTGTTTCCCATCGATCCTTTCTTGGCACCAGAGACACATTAGTATGCAGATCCGGGTGTCTGGGAAAAGCTGGACATTCGCTCAGTTATTGATTAAAAAAGGAGAAACAAACTGGCAGACAGCCAGTGGGGAGGGGGGGAGGGGGGTGTGTGCATTTTCAAGCACACAAAAACTGAAATGTAAGTGTGTTTTTTTCCGCACTGGAGTTTACATTGTCATTGACATATTTGTGCTGAACAACCAGTGTGAATTTTAATTCAGCTGAACTGGATTTGTTAAAACATTACAAAAGTCACCATGTGCAGAACATATGAAATAATATAACCTCTATTAAATCATAAGAAAATATGCCTGAAATAATAAGAACAGGTGTCAGAGTTGATTTAATATTTCTTTTTTCTAACATGAGAATGGCTGTCACTATTAACATATAACCAGGCATTCTTTGAACCATTAATCATTTTAACTAAGTCCTACAATTAACACTTTGGTGACATTAAACAGCAATTTAACAAAGACATATTTAAAGAAAAAATATTTAACTTGAATTAAAAAAATATCCTCCCAGTCCTCTTTCTGCAGGTTTTAGGCATTCAAATAGTAGCCGGGACTCTTGCTAGCATCAACTGTTCTGGCAAGCATGCAGCGTTTGCAAAACATTTAATGCTGCTATTGTTTTCTGTCCCACATTCAATTAAGCAACACGCAAAGTCATGAAGTTCCACAAAAAGCTTTCGCTTGCTTAAATTCTCCTCTCAAAACTGGGGACAAAGCATCTCATTTTCAGACTGAATCTGGGCCCTTGGCGGTCACAGATAAGGACATGTGTGTGTGCAAGCTGCTGGTGATTACAGCGCACAGTATTCTTCTTCCTCATCTCTTCCTCTTCCTCATGTCTTTTTCTTCTCCTGTAATCGCAGAGTACGACATTTCCAAACTGAGGGACTTCATGGACCAGCAGGTGGACTCCTACATTGACAAGGGGATTCTGGAGAAGGACGAAGGGGAGATCATTAAGAGGATCTACGGCAGCCTCTAGACATGTCACTCCTAATGAAAATGCAGTAAACCAGATAAAATTAGATATGTAGTGAAAAAAAGAACCTAAGCAAATATATTGCATCTCACACTTTCCAATGGCCTACCCCAATACAGTTACACTGTTGTCTAAAATTCAGAGAGAGCTCTGCAGTGCTAAAGGATACCCTTTCAGAAGCAATACCCTGTCAATGGCAGCAATAGGGAAATTCCGTTGAATGATCCGATAAGCACCGTGTCATAGTAATGTGCTACCCACACACATACACACAAAGGGAACAGAAATAAGTCTTTTTTCCACTGGCTGTATAAAAATAAACAGCGATCATAATAATCTGAAGGTTTAACCCTAAAATACGGAAGTGGAAAGACTTGCAAATTGCTTGATTAGAGCATAGATGACAGACTAGCTTTCGCATCTTCTACTGTGCAATAGACTTTTACTTAAAAATCCTTCAACAATCTGAATGTATTCATTATAATGTAACCTGTCCTAGAGTGTATAATTACGACTGTTTTCTCCTGTGTAAGTGGTCAACCTGTTGTACTAAAGCTTTTGATTCTGCCAAAAAAAAAAAAAAAAAATCATTGTCATTCAACATGACTTATTTGTTTCCATTTGAGCAGGGATAGGCAGCTACGGTGCTTGAGTGTTGATCTGCCTGCTGGTTTCAGTTCTGCCCCATGTCTTTACTTCAGGCAAATAGTAACATCAGCAGCCGCCTCAGCCTAGGTGGCAGGTCTAAATCTAAGGTAACACTGAAACCTGCAGGCCTCCAGCACTTGAAGACTGTTGACTGCCTGTCCCCACATCAGACTGTCATGAAGAGGGGGAGGGGCTGCCCATTTCACCTCGATTCTGTTCTTCTGACCTGGCTCTTTTCCTTTCCTCACTCTGTCTGAATGTGTCAGAAATACTGAATGTCCATCGGGATGTTGGGGAAAACAAGGCGCAAAAATGAAGTACTTCTAAATGTAAATACTTGTCAATTTTTTTCAGAATGTAAAAGCAATTAAAAAAACATTGCCTTTCTCTACCCAGTGTAGTCGGCTCCAGTCACAAACCACCTCCCATTTTTCGTGCCAGATTGTTGTTTCAGATATAGCCACTGGATGCGATTGGTCAAAGCTGACACTGCTTTTGAGAGACAAAAGGACAGAACCAGATGGTGGCTGTCCTTGTCACGCTTTACCATGTGGAAATCTGATAAACAGAAGTGTACACCAGTGCTCATGCAAAATTCACCATTATATCCCATTAAAACACACAGATATAAAGACAGCGTAATTACATACTTTTCATTCAAGAGCACTGTGACAAGACTACCCTCCAGGGCTGTTTCTCTCTTTTCCTTCCTCCAATCACCAAAGTGAAATTAAATCAATGTACCATTTCAAAATAATTAGCAGGATGAAACTTTCCTGCATAGCCTCCTAATGGCAGTATTACTAAGTGGAGAGAGTCACGCATGTACATAATTAACAAACATGGCGATGCACGAATGGTGCCAACATTATGACCGTCCAATTACAAGGATGGTGACATCAATTACTGGCAAAGGTGCAGGCTCTCGCCCCCGTGGAGAGGAGGTGGAGGTGGTCATAGAAGGGGGGTTTCTTTTGTTCAGTAAAAATTAGGCTCTGTGGAAACTAGCATGCATGGATGCATTGAAACAAAAGGACAGCAATTTACAGAGCAGATCTGACCACATAAGATTACATTCATAAATGCAGCTCCATTGTTGGGGTAGTAATAAAAACAAATTCCAGGATTTGAGTAGATAGTTACTTTTATTTTTGCACAAATCCAGTGACCAGAGAAGCACATTAAAACAATCCAAACCACTCTTTGAATTGCACTCACCACACAAACAACACATTCACACCTCAAAATAGAAGCATCCCTTACATAAAACCGCTTTGAATAGGTGAACTAAAACATAAAATCAAGCAGTCCGTACACCCACAGCTTCGAGTGAATCTCCTTCAGAGTAAAATGTGAGGATTACAGATTTATATATGCAGGACTGCTATACTTTTTGGGAAAGGACTGTACATACTGTATATGTGTTCACAACAATTCTATAAGTGCATATAGGTTTTCTCACACGGAGTTCTGCATTTTCCAGAGATATCAGAATATGGGCATCTGTGAGAACAGCAGTTTGAGAGGCAGGTAATGAGAATTCGAAAGCCATGAGTGCTAGGTGTCCCACACACCTTCTCCCACAAGACAAAAGGACACTGTAACAAACTTGAGTAACGATAAAAAAAAATAAAGGCAAATAATGACTTTGTACAAATGCAATGAGAAAATCCCCTTTCTTGCTTTGGTGAAGCATTAAAAGGACTTTGAAAAAAAGTTCAAAAAGAAAACTTAAAAGAAACACATGGTGTTGGTTACAGTATGTAACTGTCACTGCTCAAGGAAGTGCCTCTCTGTGAAACCCAGTCCACATTTCTTTGTCATATTTCCTGGTAAGATGACCCTGGGTGTGAGTCTTCTTCAGCATCCCTGGAAATACAAAAAAAATTAATAGAAATTCAGAATAAATGTAGGCCTAAATTTCCTTAAACAATACTGCTTTAAGAATTAATACATCCTCATCCAAAATGTCTGCTTGACAAATACTCTTTCTGCAGAACAGAAATGAGGCAGGGGTCCATGACTGTACTGTACTGTCCATGACCATCGGTGCTGCAGAGCCCAGTCTAACCCATTCAGCACTGCAGAGCCCAGTCTAACCCTGTCTTTTCTTACACATCTCACAGATGAGCTTTTTCCCCGCCAGACGGCTGTCGGTCATGTGACATTATTTCCGATGAGCTCCCACCTCACCTGCTGTCCTACACGCCCTGAGCAGCCAGTGCACAGAAACACACTCCGAAGGACACCTGGCAGCCGAAAAGTGTGTTTACTGCGCAGGGCTCCAGGCCAAGTGCTGCACACTTTACTGCTTGCACGCGGAGCGCAAGGCAAACATTTACATTACTGCTTGGCTTTGTTTAGTGGCCGAGTTGTAAATCCCTCAACCCAAACAAACTAAATTCCGTTTCTTCTCTTGGTTTCTCCGTACTGCAAAGCGCTGATCTCACGAGGCAGGGTGGAAAAGCACGATTTCAGTAATCATTCCAGCCCACCCCCACACACACATGCACACCCCTTCTCTCTTTACAGACCTCACTCCCTCAGACCTTGGCTGGTTTATAAATAGCCTGCTGATCAGGTCACGCAGAGCGCTGGGACATCCTCCACAATGGCCTAGAAGCACACGAGCCTCCTCCTGGCCCGACCAATCCCAGCCGAGCACCTACATTACTGCTCGCTTCCCTTCATCATTTATTAATAAGGATCCTGCTCAAGTGCTACAGAAGCCAGCGCATTAATTAGAGCAGGCTGATTATTCTGATATTACAGAGTGGGACTGCTGACAAGTTACAATTGCAGGTTATGGGATACTCTCACGCCGCAGAGCAATTTAGTTTTCAACCCTCCACTGGCTCCTCCTCATCATAATCATCTCTAAGTATTAGCTGACTGGATTGTACATTTACCTTTATTTCTTTGGCTGAGAGCAGCAGCTGATAAAACCGCTTAAACTACTGTGCACGTCTTGCACGGTGTACTGCAATTTGCTCAATTCAAAACAATACGCTTTGTGTTTATGTCTGGGAACGTTCATCATAGGAAAAATCACATCCTTCGATACTCAGAATTGCAATTCTGCCTCACGTGATCAATCAAGACCCAGTGCGGTCAAAATCAGCTTCACTGTTCAATATCGGCTTCCTTGGAGAGGTACAGACAGTGCTTTCGCTTTAATTTAGAGTGGTGTAATCTGCGTATTAAAGTGGTGAACAATCCTTTGTGTGCAACAAATACGCCAAAATAAAAAAATCAACGACATGTCTGCCCACCCCTCATTAACGTCCACAAAGATTACATTGATGACAGAATATCATGCATGGGCACTGTCAGACTGGAATTATCTATATTTATACTAATTAATTTTTTATCTTTTTTTCTAAACTGCCCTTATTGAGCAATCTGCATGCTCTTCATACTGCTTGGTCACATTAGAACAGTTTGTAGCTAATACAGCAGGGAACAGTAAGTTAGGTAATACAACAGTGCGCAATTACAGCCGTCCTTGTAGCTTTTTTTGCTAATCATGCAGTATCTTGGAAAAAAACAGTAATTCACAGTATATTATCAAAGATTAAAGCAATACCATTTTCCTGACACAATACATGTCACTAATGCTGTTTAGTTTTGAGGAACATGGGAGTTCAGGATTGAATTCTGCAGCTATGAATTTTTTGGACGGGCTTATAGGAGAATCTCAAATTTAACTCGCCACCAAACACGAAGAGTGTGAAATTCGGCACATCCTGCTACAGAATTCATTTGCCAATCCTGTTCTGTAGTAGAAGGCTAGAATTTTACTGGCTCTGATTCAGTCTGGTTTCATATTAGCCACAACATCCTCTGAGCGCAAATGGAGGGCCGTTCAAATTGATGCATTTATAAATGTTTAAGCATGTCCGTAGAACAGCCATCTTGAGCTGCCAGATCTTGTCAGCTTGGACGGGAACACAGGAGTGACTCACTGTTCACAGGCGACTGTTCTGCAGCAGAGCTCAAAGGACGGTGCGAGACTGCTAACAGCATGTGATGTCGCCCTCTAGTGCCAGGGCAGGTGCACAGCCGGCTCCATTAGCTGGGCATCTGAGCCTTTAGCTTTGCAAAAGCTCTGCACCTCTTGCTGTGCTGTTCAGATGGCAAGAGCTGCAGTTCACACCCTGCAGCAGACCTACATCCGTCACCCCAGCAGCACACTGCAGGCATGCCATTTGGAGGCTCCACAAAATCTCATTTTGCAGCAATAAAACACTGCGAGAAATCTTCAGGCCCCCTTTAATCTGACAGTAGGCACTTACACTGTGCATTCCAAACAGCAATAGAGAAATCTGCTGGCTGGGCCCTTCATTTCATCATAACAAAAATACCTCCTGCCTCTCAACAGCACAGTCCAATCGCAGATCCAGCAATCATTCTGTGAGCTGCACGAACAGGGTTTACACCAAAAATCAATAATAAGAGAAAGGATTACTTGGCCCATTTGTTTGACCCTCACATCTCTACCTTTGTTCTTCGAAAGGATGACAAATGGAACTTCAGACTACACACCGAGCGAAAGCTAAGAGAGACAGATTGCTTTTACACATGCGCTGTCTCTCAGCTCCATCTGCAGCCTCTACTTTCAGGTCCTGACAGTTGTACTGATTTAGCTTTTTTCCGTTTCTGATTTCAGTGAGGTTCTAGCCTCACTGCAGAAAGGAGAACTAGTCAAAAAAAAAAAAGCAAAGAGGCTGACACATTCAGGCTCATTCATCACCTTCACAGCCGCAGCACTGCTGACTTTGTGACAATTGGCTAACCGTTTCCACCAAAAAAATGTGTGCTGATGCACAAGCCAGATGCCTCCCGGTCTCCTAACTGGGGGACAAATGGCATGCTGTTCTGCTTCTGCTAATGATTTATTCAGTCACCTTACTGTGCAGCAGCCTTGCAGTGGATGAAGAAAGAACCTGGGCTCACCTCCCTGTCAGATTAGGTCATGATCAGGACTTTCCAAACAGGGAATTTATCAAACCACCCACATTCAAAATCCCCCTAAACAAAAGGAACTTTCTGAAAAGGTCAATTAGGAAAATACAGTTTTAACAAAGAACATGGACAACACTTCCTTAGCATCTGATAAGAACTCATTATACTGCAATTACACTAATGCACATGCTTTGCTTTTTATACATCAGTTAGACCTTACCTGACATCATCCTCTTTCAATTTTCTAGCTGCTTGCTTTGACATTTTGATCTGCAAGTCTAGTCTGTGCAAGTAGTCCTTGGCCGACAGCTCCTCTGGCTGGGAAGGGCGGCTGTCGGGCTCCTGAGGGCCCGGGGAGGGTGAAGGGGATGGCGACGAGTCGACATCGGCGTCCGGAGTCACGCCGGGCCCTTCCTGCTGCATGCCGCCATCACCGGCCTCACTCTCTGGAGATTCTAAAGCGTTGAGTCCATTAAAGAGCTCGGATTTCTCAGAGAGCACCGGAATGTTCAGAGTGTTCCGCAAGAATATACAATCCGCGGAGTTCCCGAAAAGCTTGTTTGCCCTCTTTATTTGTTCCATCTACATTTGGCAAAACAGAGAGGAAAAATGACAGGAAACAAGACAATGAAATCCACAGCCACTCCGGGTAAAACTGGGTCAGAGCTGATATTTCAAAAAAGCAACTCTGACATACAAATTCCAAATTATGTCATGAATCATCTAGCTGTAACTCTTCAAACAGTTACTTTCCATGGCATTAATGCAAACAAATACATAGGTCAATTTTACAAAATGTCCAATAATAAAATTAATACAAAACACACTACGCCTAATAAATCAGAAAACAACACATACCAATTTCATAATGATAAACCAGGGCCCACACAATACTCCCAATAGTGTCTTCCCACAGATTAACTTTGTGGTCATTATGTGTAATTATGTTATGATTTCATGTTCATGTCAGATGACAGGTCTATAGCAAGTTTCTGTGCATGACAGACTAAATGCAAACGCACTGTGGAATGCTCACAGGATGTCCAACTCTAACTTTGTGGAGCACTTTGGATTGCACCCATAAACATAACCGTTAATAATATATAAATTACATTATGATTGGTCTTGTTACTGATGTAAATGATCATAAATGAATGAGCCATGTTGTAAACAAATGAATGTATTCTCATTATTCTTAACGAGGGCAATAAAATCCATGTTGTACATACGCTGAGACTTTTCAGTCCTTTGAGAGTGGTCCTTGGGACCACAAAAAGAGGGATCAATTACTTCCTGGTTATAAACCTGTCCAGGTGGAAGCAGTCCTTCGGCTGGCCCTCGTGCTTTCATCGCAAATAACAATGAAAGTTTATTCTAAGGGTTGCATGTTCCTAGCACCAACGTGTATAATACGTCATGTTTTTCATTATGTAAGCAGCTAGCTATAACGCTTCCGACGACGTTGGGCATGTCGTTCGCTTCTAGTTACAACTGTTGGTTAAGGTGAAACGGGTATCTTGCTAGCTAGCGCCGCTACCTGGTTAGCTTGCAAGCTAACGGGTGGATGCACGCCTTAGGGCGAACAATTTCTGATGAAAATACAAAACTGTACAAAGGATTCTACCTTTTCATTACGCGTAACGTGTGGCTTTACGTTTAAATAAAAAGCTTATCAGTCATCCTTACACCCCCGCAGTTGATCCTGTCCTTACCGTAACGCCGTATTTCAGTGCTAGCCCTTGCAGCGTATCACTGTCTGTAACCCGATGCACGATGTACTTTTCTCCCAAAGGTGCCGTGACGCTTGCAGTGCTTCCATACGACCGGGTCTTTATTCGGGCCAAGCTCTGTGACAGTTCACTATCAGACTCGGTACCGGACTGCGATCGGGGAAAAACGGGTTGTCCAAACCGGCCGCCTCCATCCCGCAGTGGTAGGACTGGGGAGAACTCCGCCATCTTCTTTTCAATAAATAATGAGGTTGCTCTGTTATGATACGCCAGCTGAGTCGCCTCTCTGTAGAGGTGCGCCTCAATTCAAACTGTTGAGAGGACTTCTGTTATCTGTGGGTCGATGTGCACCTCAGCAGGTGAATACTGCGTGTTTGCAAAATTGCCCCCACGTTTCATTGACTAGCCTAGTTTCTTGGTGTCAAAGCATTTGTACAGACTCCAGCAATCTGAAAGGCTAGCTGACGCTGACTTGCCTCCTTCTACCATACACACATTATATATATATATTTGTATATATATATATTTTTTTTTCCAATAATAAATTATAAACCATAGTAATATACCATAGTAACCATAAAATCATAAAACAATAAAGATAAACCATAGTATGTTTACTTAGATGGCATTTTTTGAACCAAATGTCACACATAAGAGTCCCGAATAAGTTTAATAGTAGTAATTAACCCATAGTAATTAGGCAGAAATCTCAGGCAAGAGCTGCTGCTGTGGTGAAATATGCAATCAGTAACAAAAGGTGTCAACTCTTCTGCGTGGTCCTTTTCCACAACACAGTGAAGGATCTTCTCTGCCACATGAAAACTATAATCATGAAAAAGTGGACATTTTTTCAGACAAGAGCAGAATATAAATATTCCATGCAGAAAAAAGGTGTCTCCCTGATTGGACCGATGAGATGAGGGTGATTTCCTGTCACCTGGCCTCCATTTTGGAAAGTCATGCAGCTGTGATACGTGCCACTATGGGAACAGCAGGAAAATAAGAATCAGGTGACATGGCTCAGCTTCACATGGCTCTGGTAATATAATATGGCCAGACAAGGCCGTTGTCACCTGTAGAAAAATGCTTTTCCAAAATAAATACTTCGTCACATTTTTTTTTTTTTTTGTTTGTGATCATCACTTTTGTATCATGAGTTAGCTTAACTGTGCTTTAGAAAGCATGTAAATTATTCTGTGGCAATTTGTTTTCAAAATCCTTCCTCTGACTGAATCTATTCTTGCAGCTTTTGAGCCATTCATGCAAAACATAGTACATTTATTCTGCTCCACACACAGCTTCCTATGTTTGCTCTATTAATAAACATAAGTCAAATTTCAGAAATTTGTAACAAAACCTGGCACCATTTTGATGATTGTGTCTACTTTTATAGAGCTCAACATTTGTGTATTTTTGCTATCTAGTGGTAAAATGAAGGTGCTGTCATTAATTTGCAGAAAGTGTCTTGTTCATTGAATGAATAAGAGACAGTAGCCTGCTTAGCGTATTATTTCTCAATTGCAAGACACATATCAGTGATAGCTAGCAAGCTTAAGTAATGATGCAAAACACTGACTTAAATGCATAAAAACAAATTTGTCAAAATAATCATTTCAATATAGCTTACTACTGTATCCAACAAGGTCACCAAGTCAACTTTTGTCATATTTTCCACCTTTGCATGCACAAAAGGAATCTTAATTAATTGTGTGAGTGACTGAACTCCATGGAAAGCCTGTCTTTGTCTGATATCCTGAAAAATTGTCTGTGAACCAGTGTGGGTCCATTTTTACATTATTGAGTTTATCCATAGTTTATCCATAGTACCCATAGTTGAAAATCTGTTTTTACAAGTAACATACTGTATATGGACCCATTAAATAATGAAGTAATGATGATAAATATGTCTGATCATGTGTTCCATATATCATACACATACAAGGTGTGGAATTAACCTAATGTTCATATAAACTGTTAATACAATATTCATGTGTTTAACACATCAGCATCATATTTTTAAAAATTTGTCTGTTGTCTTTCCACTTTTTATTAATCATTACAAATTGTGAAATACCGTATATATACAGGGGCACCGGTAGGAATTTTGGGCCCCCTGAAAGGTTAATGCACTGGGACCCTTTATATATGTAACAACAATATATGGTAGAATCTTTGAGGGCCCCTGCCTGTTTGAGGCCCTTGGAATCGTCCCAACCTCACCCCCCCTTATGGCACCCTGTATACGTACATTAGGAATAAATGTTACTAAGTGCATGCAATTCCTGCCTGCTTAAAATCCTATCAGATAAGTACATTGATGACCAGGTCATGTGCTTTGAAAACCATAATGCATTATTCATAAAACTAAAGCGAAAACACTATAAAAGTTTACTTTCAAAGAAAACACTGCCTGAGTAAGCCAATTAAGAAGATAATGCAAAAATAAGATATTTACTCAAAAACGAATTACTTGTCTAACGACCTCGCTCTATGCAGATAAAATGAGCCCATGCCGGTTCCGGACAAGTACGTCAGGGCTGACTCAGTCCGTCAAGTCATTCGGTTTTCCATGGCAACCACCGCTTCAGAGGAGGGTAACGCCACTCTACCGGGTAAACAACATGCTAATTTCACATGCAATACATCAAACGGGCACCTAGATGCTATTGAAGAGGCCGCTCTTTTGTTGGGCAGGGTTTTGCGTAAGTTGCAAAAGCGGAATGGAAAACTGAAGTGTCTGAGCGCCTATTAATGAATGATTCCCATTAGTGTCCTACGTCACGGAAATAATTACAAAGAGAATTAAAAGTTAAGTAAGTTTAAAAACTACCCCTGCAGTACACTTTACAACTTGCAGTTGAATTTGCGCCTTTTAAATTACAGTACATTCACATTTGCACAATGTTTTTTTCCATAAGACTATATGTTTCACTGGCTATTATCAACAGTATCGTCAATTTTATAAACATATAAATTATGATTGTGATATGAAGTGGTGACTTATAGCAAGGCCTTCAGCCTGGATAGAGAATTGCTTCTTTA
The DNA here is from genome assembly GCF_013368585.1 of Megalops cyprinoides. Lineage (NCBI taxonomy): Eukaryota > Metazoa > Chordata > Actinopteri > Elopiformes > Megalopidae > Megalops > Megalops cyprinoides. Next base: position 25,318,582 of record NC_050595.1, read on the forward strand.
CTAATCACACCCTACCTGATGATCTTGTAATTAGGATTGTGCTATAGTATAGTATTGTGTTGAAATTACTGATAACCTAACAGCTGAAATATGTATTCTAGTATTTCTACCTGTTTAATGAAAAAGGCATTCAGCCACACAAAATAAAATGTGCAGCTTTTTGTGTTGAATTGCTTGGTCATAGTCAAGTATCATTGAATCCTTTTCTGGTGCTTGTGTTTGCACTGTATTGTACTGAGTTGTGGTTATTAGGATGACTTCCAATAATACTTTATTTAAATGGCACTGAAGCTGGATTAGTTCCAGGCCAGTCAGCTGGCAAAGTCTAGCACATGGTAGTCATCAATATTGGCGCAGTATTCAGCAGACCACTGATCTGTCATACACATGGGCAATTATCTGTCCCAGAGCTGTCATTTCAAAACTGACAGGAAGGGCCGTGTGGAATGTCAGTCTCCAACAGCTCTCCCGTTAGCAGCCATCACTGTGAGTTGCAGCCCATGATCTGCCTGGCACACTGCAGAACGGAGTTACACATGAACTGAAGGGGTAACAGTCCTCCCTGGAGCTGGAGCACTGAGCGCTCACTCTCATACTACACACCTGAACGTCCCGTCACTGTGACCCTAGGTATGATTCAGGAAATATTTCACTACTTTAACTATCACATGCTGTTGTCAGAGGAGCTGTTTTTTAATGGAATTTTGGAGGGCTGCAGTCTGCTGTGGATCTCTGCATTGAAACACCAAGCAAACACAGCCACAATGCAACCTACACTGTACTCTGATGCATACTGATGTAGAATAATACAGAAGTATTTCTGGCAGTCAATCAAATTTCTTTTTGCCGCCAAGTGATTCTAGAAATCCTTCTGCTTAAGGCCATTAGTTCTGGGAACATTTAACAATGCAGATTACAGCTTGAATTTTTTGAAGTTGAAATAAGATGACCCCTTTGCAAGCGAAAGCACTGGAAGGCATTAGCCAAGCCATTGATTTATGCATCATGCAAACGCCAAACAAACAGCTCCATGATTGGAGCCAGTGAGCTCAATATGTTGTTAAGTATACATTTCACATGTAAAATGCCTAAAGCAATGGGAAAAAAAACACCCAAAGTCTATATTAAATATGGGGTCACAAAGTGGCTTTCATTACAGTTACAGCTCATATTTCATTCTGCTGTTTTAATTCATCTCACAGCAGTGAAATATGTCTGGAGACAAACAGGATAGGTTTAATAAGACATAACATCAACAGGGGATTAGGAGTTTGTTGAAGCCCAAACACATTTGTGACATTTGCGCTGGGATAAGGCACAGAGTCGCCTGAAAGAATCAGTGCTAATTAGATTCCAATCCATTCAAAACACAGGAAGACATTACCGGGGTAGATACTTTCCCCATCTGCCAAAGTAGAGGGGCGAGTATGTTCTGCCTTACCCAGGAGAAAAGTCTCCATCATGTGTGTGGGAAGCTGTTGGCAGATCCCACAAGATGAGCCTCTGCTGCAGATGTACCTGATGATGTCATAAATGGAAACAGTAGAAGGAAGCAGAGGCTACAGGGATTGTCTGTGGCCCAGTTTCAGTCAAATCACAATACTGTATGTCTGAATTCGACCCAGATACAGTCCAGCCTCAGTGTGTTTTGTCTTTAGCTGTGACCCAGATTCATTTGAGTCATACTGCACTCCACTGTGTTCTTAACGTTATGAATTAGTGAATTAGTAGAAGTAAAACGTGCCTTTCTTCATTTCTTACACAATGTCTTGATTTTGGCTTGTCACTGAAATAAAAGAAATTGTATGAAGGACAAAGCATGTTGTACTTGATTTTTCATTATGATGATATAGTTTTTTTTTTTTTCGTTTATTTACTTATTCAACAATATAAGGTTTTCTATTGTTAAATCAACAAAAAAGTTGTTCAAGAAACAACTTTAAAAAAAAAACATTTTAAATATATTACCATGAGATAACATCTGGACTTGTGTGTCACTGGTAGTGAAATATTGAATGAGTCCTGCGGACAAAGTAATTAAAACTGCCCAAGAACAACATTGCTCATGCACACAAACACATACACACACACATACAGAGAGAGAGAGAGAGAGAGAGACAGATAGCACAAAGACTGATACACAAAGCCGTAATGAAATTGTGAGGAGGGAAAATAATTAGGGTAAAAATCCGCAGGTGCAGCTGCTGTTATTGGTACACCAAAGTGTATTGCCATGGCAAAATCACGTCTGCACAAAAACAAATATTCAGTTTCAGACAAACAGCGAAATGGGAATGAATGAATTCATGAGTCAGGTTCTTTTTTCCATTCCTTTTTAGTTCAATGAGAACAAATGCTTCCTTGGATGGTCATCGGGTTACAGACATTTATGATACTTTTTCATGGGAAAAACAATCAATATAGCTACATAAATATTGAGAAACAGGGTCCTATAATAAAAAATACAAGTTAACCTTTTATCTTGTCATACACAAGTGACACAGAGAAGAATAGGTAATACTCTTTTTTGGAACATAAAGAGAAAAATGTTTCCTCTTTTAAATTTTACTTTCATTTCATTTCATGTGACCTCGCCTTTATCCAGTAGCAGTGGAACTTTTGTAGTTAAGCTTGTGATTCATTTGTTTGGTAACCAGGCAAACTTTAAGGATCTCTCTTGAAGGACTACTAACTGAGGCGTATTGCTGTGAACGAGCATGTTGAGTTCATTCCAAGATATGTTAATAAACTTGATGAAAAAATGTACTACGCAAGATTAAGGGTAAGGGTGACCAATAGAAGATGAGATTGTGGATAAGGGTAGCGGGTGTGTCACCAGCTGAAGAAAAGGGACACAAACAGAGAAAGGTGTTAAAAAAGACACCCAATGAGGCATATGATGTTAACCTTCTCCTGTGCTTGAATGACAGAAATATATTACCCACTGTGAGGCTGTAATTAATTACTGTCATGGTCTGCTAATAAGGTTGGAGGTCCAATGCAAAATAATATACCTATAAAATACCTATAAAATTAATTTCAGTGGGACCTACATTTTAAATAACGCTTATTTTCTTTTCCCCTGTATTGGACAGAAGGGCTAACAGAGGGCTAATTGATTAATATCAGAGACATAGAGCTATTATGGGTAGTAACATTTATTGCAGATGCTGTGACACATGGCACAGTGACTGACCCTGGGTGGTGCAGATGAATTGACTTTATTAATGACACTCGTCTGCCAGGGGATAACCTTGGCGAGGACAGGCTGTCAGAACTGATTCAGAGCCAGCTAATTCCGCATCATGTGGATAAGGCCCAAAGGCACCTCTGTCCAGAGCAAAGAGACTAAACATCTTCCACTTGTTTTCTGAGGCTTTGTCCATTTTGTGCTGTGATCACTTGCTGGAAGAACACCATAGACACAAATGTTCACAAGAGCTCCCGAAGATGAAGCTTGACGTGGCTGTGTTCTGCCAGCCGAAAAGGTGGCAGACTGAAAATGGGCCTCTTCAGACAGACCTCACCTGTTATGGTGTGCTTATAGCTTTGGTGTTCCTCCACAATGGTAACAGAGCTGCTTTGGTGGTCGTTTGGCCACGTCACTCAAACAGATCACTTTCAACTGAGTGTTTCAGTCCATAAACAGAGCCTGGTGCATCAGCTGAAAACAGGACCTTTAGAGGGGTAATGACCTGAGGACGAAACCAGAGCTAGAATGCTAATTGTGGTGATAACCTGTAGATTCAGAATGCTATCAGTCACTCCTGTTAAACGAGATTAGAGACGCAATAAAGGTCCTGTGCACTCAGTTTATTTCTCTGTTAGAGAGGACAAAAGACGTTGCCTTGGAGAAGCAAACAGGAAAGTCATTGGCTTGATGCTCTGATAAGCCTGGCTGTGACACAGGCAACACCAGTCCATCTGTTGCTGCATCCTGACGTTGTGGGAGAGGTTATCTATGTAAACCATCTTTCCAGTCAAATGAATTTTAAAACAGACCATCATAACCTCCATCAGCCCCAGCTACCAATAGAGGAATCAAAGGAACAGCACACTGTAAGAGTCACACCGGGAGAAGGTCACTCTCTCTAGCTCGGTCAGAAAGACTGATAAGGGCCATCAGTTGCAGTGCACAGCGTAATGTGTTTCTCAGATGGATGGATTCAGAAACCTCAGTGCAGGTTATTTTTCAACCATTCACTGTGTAGGAATAGACACACAGAGAAAATATGAGCCTATTTCCCTAAATGTTATGATTGACACCTGTTCTCCGGGAACAATTTCAGTTTAGCTCGTTTTAAGGGAGCATGAAACTATTAAGGACACAATTGCATTGACAGGGTTAATGACAGTATCACTTCGACAACATATCTAGATGTATATTTTAAGCTTTCAAACAGATGCACTTCAGAGCAGACAAGCAGGCCTTACTAAAAATTAAAATAGCCCATTTTATTAGATCACAGCCTCAAGCTGTGCGGCTCTTCTTGTGCTCTGTACTTTTGAGCATAACAGTCTGTCAACAACGGTTACATGACAGTGAAAAATCTATTTTGCTTTGATCGTATAATCTGCTTACAGTGCAAGGGTTTGTCTATAAATAAAACAGGTTCAGGTTTATCAATGGCATTAGGAGTGCTGAGGGGTCCTTCTCTACAGTATCTGGATTAGAATCAGACTAACCTTGCAACATTTTATACTGTAATGGTAGGGCCGTGTTCTCAATTCTGTTTTCTTACACGCTTAATGAAATCTCTTTCTATATTGTCCCAAACAATACTGGATTCAGTTAATACATTCTTTAAAAACAAATATCCTAATATCATTTGGGATAAAAAAACAGCACAAAGATGTCACCCAGCAGCAACTGTGCAGGTCATCACCTTCGTTGCAGTGTTTACCGAACAGATAGTGCCACGTTTCGAGGTCTGATTGCTTCGACACGATTATAATCAAAGCCAGCCAAAATAGTTATCCATATTGAGACCTCACTTGATTAAATACCTTCCTTAGGCTCCTGGCCTGGACCTGGTAATTAGGTGGGCTTAAGAAGGAGGGTGGGGGTGGGGGATTTTTGGGGCGGTTGTTATGACGATGCTGTTGTGAGGGATGAATCAGTCCTTTGTGCTATCTCTCCTCCCCTGTCATCGCACGTCTAATGCTTGGGAGCAGCTGTGCAGGAAATACAATCATTTCGGTCCTGCTAACCTTGCCTGGGCTTATCAGAACGCAGGTAATACGATTCAGCCCGTAAGCACAGTGTGCAAACTGACCTGACATTTAAAGCGTTCCCTTTTCTAAGTGACTGTGAAGACCGATCACCGCTCAACCCTGAAGGCTTCTCTCCTACAATGTATTTGTCCAACAACTCCTGTTTTCAAGTTAAGAGCATAAAGGTTATGTGTCAGAGAATAACGCACTTCAAAAAACCACATGCTTCATCTGGGCTCACTGCTCGAGTTATCATTGATTTATTATATTGAATACAATTTCAATTTCAGCTTCGACAGCCCTGCCATGAAATTGACACATTTAGAATAAAAACACATAGACAGAACTCATTACTCAACGGAAAGGCAGTTCATGAAAGTGAGTCTGTGGTGTACGTGGAAGAATTTTGATGTAGCTGGTCTGTCTCACGGTGCATGTATGAATAATTTAGACAAAATCATAGAAAATAGTTAATAGCCTTCTTTAATCTTCTCAGATACCACCTTTCAAAGAACCCCTTACATTTCAGAACACAGAGAGGCTACATCTGTCTTGCGTTCATGTCCATAAACAAAGATGACATTACATTACATTCCATTCATTTTGTAGATGCTCTTATCAGAGGGTCTTCCAGAATAAGAGAACAGAAGTGAATCCATCCAAGTTACATGAGCAACAGTGTCAGACCAGGCTAAAAACACTCCCAGAACAGGATGTGCATGTACAGCACCATTCAAGCATCACCACAGGTTAACTTGCTCTCACCTGAAACTAAAACAGCATGGAAAGCTATGGGAAGTCATTAAGCACATAGGCTACCATATATCCCCATGTAACTAAGTCACAATGTCCATAACTCATGGCAATTCTGCAAGTGAATAAGCAGCAAGTAATACTTGTTACTTTACAAGTAATACAAGTTACTTTAGTACATTAGTTGCAGTTCAAGGTCAATTTTCTTTGTTGTAAATTATATATTAGACAAATGGCAGAATAACGACCTATGATTACATACCCGCCCGAACTGTTATTAAAGCTGGCCTCTTGTGACCTCTGCTGGTTAATTGCAGGCACTCTAACAGTGATCCCATAAATACTGCCATGGTCGTGATTGATTACGTGTCTTTTTTGTTCTCGCTAGCACAAGATGGCGCTCTTGAGCATACTCGAAACAAAATTGCAACTACAGTAAATGTAAAAACACCTGGCATGATTCCGTTTTTATCTGGGTACATCTCGTTTTGAAAAACTATAAACAACCAGACGGAAAAAATATCATCGATAAGAATTTAAAATAGATCGACTAACTGAACTCCTGTCTCATCGTCACATTTGAACAGAATGTCTGTGATGCCAACAAAATGCAAAACATTAAAATATAATATTTGAGTTCTCATTAAGTTTAACTTTCTCTGGTGGTGGTTTGATTTCAGATGTTGTGGAAATTAGAGAGATCTGGGAAAATATTCTGGTTTAATTCAAATGTAATTTCATGTAACTGTTTAATGTAATATATAAATATTGCAGGCATTCGTACAATTTTCTCAGTGTTAAAGCAGTAAATATTCTGTAAATCATTTCGTGAAAATCTTACTATCTCCAGTAATGTACATTCTGAATCTGAAAATAGACATAAACATGGATGGGCGTTCTACAGTACCTGGCTCGACGGTAATCGTTTAAAAATCGTACAGTTGAAAACTTGTTTATTGAATGCAATGTTCTGTATTTTGTCTTCCAAAGTCTTACGTTTTACTCTGAATTAAGTTAAAGGTAGTTTTTTATTCTTTAACTAGCTCAAGAAAAAATGTTTTATTATTGTCAGTACCTGGTTGTGTGACTTCATGTAAATACGGTCAATGTCGATAAATGCTATTTTATAAGAATAAATGTAAACGAGGATATTAAGTGTCAAAATGAAGTTGAAATGAAACCTATCAAACCCGTGTATGACATATTAGTGAATATGTGTATTTACTTATAGTGGACACTAGATGGTAATCTTGAGCACATTTGAGAAAAAGGTGGTTTACCCATCTATGACCTGTTGTTTAACCCCGGGGAGAGAGTGTCAGACACTTCCCCTCGTAAATATTTTCGCAGACATCAATGAGGCGATTCCTCTCACTGTCTTACACACTGAAGATGGTATGTGATGTTCAGCAGACCAGATCCATCACAGCTTCACCAGATCCATGCATTCCTTCCACTGTAAACATCCGAAATGAGGTACAATTGCTAAAAATACTTTTTTCAGTTAGAGTGGAGATGTTACTGCAAACACACCCTCTCTGCTGGCAAGAACATGGGCTGAGAACCTTTTGTGAAAGTTGTTTGAAATATCGAAACCGGGCCTGTGCTATGGACGGAGCACGGCCCACAAGCCCATCTGCAAGCGATTAACCAACATTCCACCACGACACAGCTGGGATGACAAATGAGACCTTCCATAAAGCACACCCTATAAAACAGACAATGGTCTACAAAACTGAAGCTGGCTAAATAAAGTCTGTTCTCTCAAGTATTTTTATGAAAATGACCGACATTACAGAACTAGGGCCAGGTGATATAAAACACATTGTTCCAATTCATCTGACAACACCAGCGCTGCTTATTGATATACACTAAGACAAATCTTAAATATGACTAAAAAGGTGTAACACACAGACGCAGTGATACTGAAACGCAGGGGTCAGCTCCACACCCGAGGAAGGATGCCAGCACTGGGGAAACGCCCACTTCTAGAGGTTTCATCAATTCTGAGGCCGTACCTCTTTCCCCTTCCTCATCGCCACAAAAGGGTGTGTTTTAAACATGAGATTTACTCATTTGTATAGACATGCATTCCTATACTGAGCAATGTTTATTGACTGAATCAACACAACTGATATGAAGCCTTTGTGAGGTCTGTTTAGCGGACATGTTTATAAGAAACAGGGCAAGATAATGATGCTGTACCACAGTGCTGAAAGTGATGGTGTAATCTGAGGAAGAGGGAATTAAGGTTATGAGTTGGCCACTACCAGACCTTAGTCCTATTGGAAACCTTCAGCACCAAACTGCAACCAAGGTGCATGGGCAGAATTCTGGGAACCTGCAAGGTGGTTTGGACTGCTGTGAGCACTGCCTGAGATGACTACATACACATTTCAGTCTGACTATACCAATATCCTATATCCTAATATACCTATACCTATATCTTGATCAAGCTTTCTGTGATCAAGCAAATGTCTTTATGGTGAGCAGTGTTTTTGCCTGCTCGTGTTATTTATTGAGAAAAAATTCTACGATAACACCATCCCATGTGACTACATCAAGCTTGTTTCCCTGGTACTCACATGGTTCAGTTGTTCAGTGCAGTAACATCAGTGGAATGCCCCACAGTCTTACAGTCACAACGTGACTTACAGTGTCAACGGTTTTACAGGCTGTGTAACAGCTGGAACAATGGCAGCCAAACACAAAAGCCTCGCCTCACCAGCAATTTGGACCCATAACCCTCAGATCCAAAGCCCAGCGCTCAAACCACTGCATCAGCCTCCTACGCTCCAAGCCAGTTCTGAAATAATTCCTCTCCCTGCATTTTCAATTCAGCGAATGACCTCCATGCTGTCAAGAGCCGCAATCTATTGGATATTCTGCTGGTCTGCAGGGAACAGCGCCCACACAGTCAAACTAGCATCGCTCATCCTCCTTCGTCCTACTCATCTCTCCAAACAGCACAGGGATCCATAACATAGACTGTAAACCCCAGCACAACATACAGTATTTAGTATGCAATGGGGAGGTGTACCAGTTTGTGTTTCTGCTATGTGCATATAGCAAATGTGGGACACAGTGCTAAGTTTTAGTTTTGAACTGGCCCCAGGATTCTGTCTGCAAGAATAATATAATGAGCGCATGGAGCACGGTCTCCCCTCTGCTGCATGGCTTCAATGATGTCATACTCTGGAGGGCCTGGTGACTGTACATCATCCCCCGCAGTGCGGTTCAACATGGTTGGCTAACAGAGTCCCACACCACCCTGAGACTCGGGCTTCCTGACAAAGAGCCACAGTGAGTAAGGGTGGGGGGGCCGGGAGGGGCTGGGTAGGGTGAGGCAGGCAGCTTTTGTTCTGTCATGTTGCGTGTGTCCTCACCCCCAGCCCTCCGAGGACAAACCTGTTCCTCTGGCAGACTAGTGCGGGCGTGTCTCCATCCGCTAGCAGGTTTCACACTGGTGCACCAGCAGCAGCCATGACAGCGAGTCACACAGTTTGTTTTTGCCCGCGTGCTCAAGCGGAACCTTGCGCGTGAGGGCTAGGGGGTCGAGTTTTACGTTCTTCTCCTTGGGACAGCAGGTCATGACACGTCACACAAGCGCTGACTTCACCTGGCACACCAGCTGCGGCTGGCTTTACCTGAGTGCTTTTGAGCCCTGGAATTGAACCCCTCAGTGCCTGTTTTTTTTTCCCTTTCCTAAGAAGTAGTTTGCAAACAGCTGAGAAGCCCAGCCTGATTTTATTGGATCACATGCAAAGGCTGCTTTCAAAGGAGAGCAATAAATCTGCTTGTCAGCCTTGGTCTCTAAGGAGGACTCTACACAATGGGGAGTTTCCCTTTCCCTAATGCAAAGCCCTGATGCAAACTGCAATGAAAAAACTAAGAACTTAAAATCAATCTGATCTCCACACAGTACCTGTATTCCTTGAAGCTTCAGAGCCATTTCAGACTCTTTCAATATCATTGTGTCTTAAAAGTCTATAATGCAACATATAGTATCAGTTTGACACGACAACCACCTTTACAAACAGCTCAAGCGATAAGGGAACAATGCGTTTGTGTGCTCTGGCTTTAACTTATAGGAGTGGCAATGCATTTCAGGGTTAAAGGGGAATCGGGACCGCTGTGAGGACGCCAGCGCTGTGAGCAACACAACGTGCTGCTGCACAAAGGTCCTGGCGCAGGCGGTACGAGAAATGATGTCATCGCATTACATCACCTTGAGAGCATGTGCAAACAATCACAGAGAACTGGCCTCAGTTAGAAGGCCCCCACCTGCACGTTCTCCCGAAGTCTGTATGGATCCGATTTCACCATGGAAACATCTCTGTCTTTGTGCTGGAGAAACAGTCAAGTGCCTTGGATTGCGTTCCTGTCCTGACAATAGAGCCGTATTTCTAAAAGATTCTCTCAGACAGCAAAGTCAGTGGGACTGTGGCTGTCAAGGTTCCCAAGCGCTACCCAAAAAGCATGTGCCGCTCTCTAGAAAGTTTAATTTTCATTTGAAAACGTATGAGCAAAATGAATCAACACCACTAAGCACAACCAGAAAAGACAGCATCGTGTAAGAAATGAAGGATAACAGTGGTATGTAAAAACATTTATTGTTGAGCAAGTTTTCCACATTACAGTGCCACCATGCCATGTGGTATATAACAGTACATAACATTTCCTCTTCTTGAGTCCAGAGCTGTAGGATTTAAGGTGAAAGACCTCAGCAGTTTGTAACGTACACTTGAGAGAAATTTACAAATGAACACCTCCACTGGAACGGGCCTCACCAGTTTGAGATGGGACGCAGCCATAATACACATTACAATACCACAGAATATTCACAGGGCCAAAACAAGGGCCGATCCGCTTCAGGATCGACCTGGATAAAGCGTGATCCGTAAGGCTTACCGTTACAGCGTGCTTTGTTAACAAAAAGAAATAAAAAAAAAAAAAGATAACCATTGATTTTATCCTGCAGAACACATCATCCTCTGAAGGTCTCCTATTAAGATAACTCGTTAAAACCTGCGCAGCAGAAACACAAAATCAAAGACAAAACCAAAATGAAGGGAAAAAAAAACATTGCAGGGTTTGGAAGCATCAAAAAACGCACAGTTCACTACATGTTCGTTTTACGCAAAAATGCAGAGCCTGAATTGGTCCAAGCGTTCACATTTAAAAACCACGCCAAGGTTTCCCTGTGCAATCCAGTTGAACCTGTAGAGTGTACAGGGCATGCTTTCAATTCTCACGAGGTGTAGTAGGTCTGCCAGTATAGCATGCCACTGCAAAAATTCTACATCAAGAACCAAGAGCCTGAGTGAAAAAAAAATCTCATATTGCCGAGATACTGCACCTTAGAGGCGAGCTCAGTCGTTACACATCTACTTTTGTTTTTACACTGCAGCTGTGGAAATGGAGAGAAGAAACGCTTGGCTGTTAAGGGAAGGTGATGTCTTAACCAGGTCTGGGATTCTCTATGTATGGCTTTCAGTGGGCAATTCTTGAAACCGTTAACACACAAGCTGAAGAATGCGAAACGCAGCAGGCTAGATTCCTTGGAATGATGTACGAATGGTAAACAGTTTGTCTTTGGCATGGTATGAGAAAAGCCAATAGGAGGAGAGGGGAGGGACAAAAAACACACACCTACTTGGTCAAATCTTTACTTGTCTAGTTCCCTTTTCCTACCCCTTAGGGGAAAGACACAGTGGGAACTATCCCACTGGAACCCCTTAAAAGGCAAAGGTCAGAGGACGTCTTTCTGGCTTCAGGGAAACTGCAGTGAGATTTAAAATAACGCATTCGCCCTAAGAGGGACAACTGGCAATACACCTTACAATGGACTTGGAAAACACACAACACCAATGGTGAATTCACGTCTGACCTTGTGCTTTTTTCTGAAATGCACGTTAATCTAGCTAGCTTCATGTGCTCTCATGTGTGCATTTAAAATAGTGTGACTGGTGGGAGACGTGCTCCTGCAGGGAGTGCTTTGACTTTTGGGGCGGAGATCAAGCCCCCCCCCTCCCCGTCCCCCAACCACCAATAACGGATCCAAGAACTCAGAAAGCTTCCTCAGAAACCAAAACTTGTGATGACATACAACCACATGTGCTCTTTAAAGCTCAGGCCAGAGGAACAATACAGAGACCTGCAGGTGCACTGTCAACCTTAAAATGCACTTTTATAGAGGGAATGTCCACGGAACTATTATACGATACATCTAAATGTTATAAAAACAAATGTTAAAAAAAAACAAGCAATAACTCCAAGTCCCAGCATAACTTTGACGTGGATTAAGTGGAAGAACCTCCACCATGCTGTGGTGTGAGTTTCAGTCTATTGTGTGGTGCTGTGGTGCCGAGTGTTTATCATTCACCGATTGTAACGTGGTTCTGAACAGCTACAGATAAAAAGGCAGTGTATTTTCCCAGCTGCTACTCTGCGTGATGTGGGCTCTCTTCCCCTCCTTACTATAAGCACAGTTAAAAAGACAGGAGCAACCCAAGAGGCCTTACGTAAGCACAGAAAATGAACTCAAATGAAATTACTAGACTAAAAAATATATATATTTATATATTTAAGACTATAATAATAACCATAGTATCAGCATTAATAATGGAGAGGGCTATTCCAGTCATGTCCCTTCTTCCCCGATAGGTGCTCTTCCAGGACGCCTTGCCCCACGGTTTGGCACAAGACTTTGCAGTTCGGCTGAAAAGGGTTTCCGCAGGACGCGGCGTTTGGCGGTCCGGCGTTTTCGGCTCTACATGTCCCCTTCCACCCTCCTCCTGCGGACTGAACAGAAGAACAGAGCGGGGTTTGTGGGTGCCTCCTGCACGGAAGTGGACACGCTCGCGTCCTAATTACACTGCGTGTCAGCACACGCGTGCCCGTTACTCCCCTCACACGCGGTCTGCCCGGCAAACCTCCCCTCCCCCGGAAACCCGATACGGTGAGAGTTTTTTCAAACAGCAGTTAAGCGAGCGCTCCACTCCATCAAGTCTGATTGAGAGGCACAAATCCATCAGTTAAAGGCTTCTCTAGCACACTGCAAACACGCACACGCATCACTGCGGAGGTCGGGTTTCCCAGCATGCCGTTAGAAAGCACTCCAAGGTGAATGGAAGTAGGCTAGAAACAGGGATGTTATTAGAGACATGCACAGATACAAAACCCCACAGAGCAGACGGAGACCTTGAGAATGGCACTGGGGACTTAGGGCAGCTGTGTGACACATGTCACCCCGTGTGCCTTGTCATGGAGGAACACAGAGGCTGGCATCTCTATAAAGACACAAGCGGCTACTCCACAGTCTGAAGGAGCAGAGAGGAGGTGCCAGAGCTTGGGCTGAGGACAAAAAGGTCACTGCATCAGAGAGGAGTGAGGAAATCACTTTGAAATGGAGCACATGTTGGGTACACAACAGCTGAGGGTAGCAGTAATTAAGGGCAAGCAGAGTATTCCGAGAATGTCACTTTCTGTGTCACCCTTTGCAGCTCATCTGTGATAATGGAAAACCTGCACTGTAGATGTTGTTTTAGACTGCCAATGAAACCAAAAAACAAAACCACTGAACGAGAGCAATGCTTCAGGATTGGGCATATCTGTCAAATACTTGAGAATCTAGGTGAAGACCCTTCATTCACTGTTATTAGGTGAAACAGCTTTCCATCAGGACTTTCTAAAAGCATCTCCTTGCTACGTAAAATACTTTAGAAAGGAGTTTGTGTAATTTGTCAGGGCAATGTTGAACAGGATGACATCAGGTGAAGAAAGCTTTTGAAAACTGTCAGATTTCCCTGTGTCTGAGTACAACTGTGAATATTACCATTGTGAATAGTGCAATACACTACAATGCAATACAACAAGTATGCTGCAGCTCCACCCCCCACCTTTGCAAGTGCCTCACAGCATTGCCTTTACATTATTATACTTGAAAATGAAAACAATTCTTCACCTGAAGCCCCAACATTAAATGTAAAATCTGATACTGATATCACTGTTAGCAGGCTGGTAACAAAAAGATAAAGTAATAACATATTATGAAGCATCAGAGCAGAGTGCTCACTGACGGCCATATGACAGCATCAGGGCGGTATCAGAGGTCTTACCCAGGTCGTTGTTCTTGGTGATGGCAGCTGCCGCCCTGGATCTGGGGCCCTGCTGAGTGAAGTGGTACCCGAACTTGATGATGCTCTTGTTTTCTTCCAGCATCTTGGCGATCTCCATCTCCACCTTGGTCCCGAGCTGCTGCCGCTGCGTGGTCCGGGGGAGGGGGGGATGTCATTTCATGCCACAGACAAACATGTTCCCACCCACCCTACTCTGACAACCTTTATATTAGGTTTTTAGACACATTGCTATCATTTTAACATTTTCACCTGGACTGCCTGTACCTCCATTTGTATCTACTTGCACAAAATTGTGCACACATGTAGCACACACACTCACAAGTACAGGAATACATCTACTAGCTAGCTTCCTCTAGTTCAGTGCTATCCTCTGAGCACCGTGCATTCAAATGTTCCATTCAAAACTGGCAAGAGTTAATAGTATGTGGTTGAAGGTCCCCAGCCCTACAATAATCCTCCATCAATGACAAATTCATCTAGACTCGCACACACCTCTCATAAATCTGCCAAGGTTGTCTCATGCATTACAGTTCCTTTAACTAGGTTTAGGAAATGGCTGTTATAATGTGATGCACAACCGTCTCTCCTTTATTCTTCATACATAATTTTTTGGGATTTGTGATGCTGTTTGACATAAATAGAGCAAAGACAGCAGCAGAATGCTTGAGTCAGCAGGACGACACGCTTGACCAGTTTAACTGGAACCGGCTTCCTAGCTCGGCACAGACACGGCTGTCGCCCTTCCCACCTGATTGTCGATCTTGATCTCCGTCAGCGCGTCGTTGTCACGCAGGGCCTCCACCAGGGCCTGCATGCCCACGCTCGTGATGAAGTTGGACTCCAGGTTCAGGCTCTTCAAGCTCTTGTTCTCTCTCAGCATGTCAGCGAACGCCTACAGAGAAAGAGACCTGAGTCAGCATTCATAATCGCAGACCCACCTGGCATGATAAACGGAATCTCAAACAAGTCTGAATCCCCCCTAGCATTTTTGTCGAAATTCTCACCACGGCGATGGGGTCGTTGCTGCGGGTCGCGGCCAGGCTGAACTTCTTGACGTGCGTGTTCCTCTCCATGGCCTTGGCGAAGTCCTTCAGCGTCGGGATGGGAATGTTCTGCAGGACAAACATGCGTGAATCACAACCCGGGGAGTTCAGGTCAGCGCACAGCGCTGTCTGTCACTGTCTCCAAGCAACAGCGGGGAGGCGCCGTACCTTGATGTTGTTCAAGTTGACCTCCGTCAAGGACGCATCATTGGACTTTATCCTCTGCAGAGTCTCCTCCACGTTGGTGGGGTTGGGCGGCTCGTCGAAGACGGGCTTGACCTTCTCTCCTTTAATGACGTCTGTGAAGCAGAGGTCAACATCCGTCTCCGCGTGTGTGCCATTTCACACGACACAGGGGCCGTGTTTGTTTTAGACCAGAGCTTTGTTTTCAACAACATGTTCGATAATACTCAAATATTTCAACAATGCAGATGTGGAAAGAAAATATATTTTCTCCCAGTACGTGTCAGTGACCCCCCACATGGGTTGTGCTGGTACTCACTGTTGTAGCCATCTTTACTGCTGTTTCCGTCGTAGCTCTGTGTGCTCGTAACCAGTGTGTGCACGCCAAGAATAGCTGGAAAGAGAATCAAGACCATCTGTGTCACTCCTAAGCTCCTGCCTTGTTTATTAATTCTATTTTAACGAAAGGCAAACCAGCACAGCTCTTCCACGGACCTGAATAGCCCTCCCCACAATAAATGTGCACGAGCTGCCAGCTCTATCAGTGAGTAACTACAGCAACCGACAACACAGGCTTACAAATGTCTCCTTTGCTAGGAGGTCAGCCGGACTCCAGCGGTAAAAGACAGAAAAACACACAGGCTATTCCAACTCTCAATGCCACGCACTGCCATGTTGAGAAAATAAAGTTGTTTTTTTAATTAGAATGTTTTTTTTTTCCTCAAAGGCACCCAGGTTTTAGTTTCGAACAGCCATGCGAGTGAAATATAAGAAAGCCAGGTGGAGCCAGGGGAGAGGGGAAAGGCCATTCATGGTGGAGAGAGCCTTTGGAGAAAGGAGCCAAATTGAAAGGAGTGAGGTACAGTTCGGCTGCAGTTGCTGGCCCCGGGATCCAGCTGGACAGAGAGTTCTCTGTTTAATTTTATTGTCTACTCTCCTGAGAGCTTGAACAGGCCACAAAACAGAGGCAGACAAAACCATATTGTGACAAACCCCAACAAAAAGACATAGTGCCCTGAACAGATGTGGCATGGTTGACTGAGTCAAAGGCACAACAAGCTTGTCTTTAAAATGCCAGTGTTCGTGGAACCAAAAACCCTGTAGTGTGAAGTACAGCTCGCTGCTGGGCCTTTTCCCATAATGCCAATAGGAACAGTCCGCTGGCTTCTCACCTGCCAGGTCACACAGCTCCGTGTCAGTGGCACTGGAGAGGGCTTCTTCTAGTTCCGGGTCAAGGGTCGTTATTTCTTCCTGCCGCGTTTCTATTGGCTTTTGCTTGGGGACCCACACCTTTCCTGTAAAAACAATGCAAATATAAAACGCTGAGTAACAAACCAGCTCAAACACTTTCTAGAAAAAAAGGATACATTTTTTAACCTGTAAAAGGAGTTAAGTGCAGGGAACTTATGACTATGACACGGATGCTGGTTTTAAATATGTATATCAAATAAGCCATAAAACTATCATGCTTGTGAACCACGGCATTGTCAATGGTTATATGAAAATGAGCTAATACTTGGCAATTACCTGTGTAGATTAAAATGGTGTTTATTATGTGCTACATTAAATAGAAACACAAGAAGCCTGCTGTACTTTGAGTTCCAGTGCAGGTTTCAACAGCACTTCCAGAAAAGTCCTGCATTCATGTGCAACTCCTCAAAGAAAAAGATTGAGCTAGCCTCTGATTTTCCTGAAAACTGTAACTTTTTTAGCTTTAGCACACGAAATCCATACTGAATATACAGTTAAATTCACAGTCAAGGAATAACTGATTTTTCTAGTATGGCTGAAGATATTCTTTTTGTGTGTAAAGTGTGTGTACGCATGTATGTTTTGAAGCCTTCAGTTTTTCTTTCAAGTCTCCTTTGAGTTTGATTTTCCTTAGCGTACACAGGTTGCTGTGTGTCCTGTTCATTTTTATAACCGAACAATGTTAACACAGAGAACGCTCCCTACAGTCTACACTCTAATGTAGAACAGCAGAGGCCAGATGATCCGAAACTTCATATTTATATCTTTGACGGGGCAAACAAAGAAACATTTTGAGTGTGGGTGTGGGCTGTCGTGTTTTTCCAGGTCACGCCTCAAATCGCTCTCCATTGTGGCGGTCTAAGTAGCAATGCTCTGCTTCCCAGCTGACCGAGAGCACATGACAGACCGGCTTTACGTCGTGCGTGGGAACAAAGGGGGATTTCACCCCTGTATTGTGGAAACTGAAGGCTCACACCGGGAAGACGAATATGAACATATACGGTGCTGAACCTGAACAATCCAACAAAGAATGCCATCACCATTATTTCCTACTTCCAGTTTGCGTCGTGTTCAGCTATCACGGAACTCGTAATGGCCGACTCATTTTCTCCTTTGCTCTCTCCTCTCCTGAGATTCCGCCATTTTGTCCCGTTCCCTGGGTTGTGGCCCAGATTTTCTTCTGAAAAACTGTTCTCGCTTATCATGTAAACTAAACGCTGCTCTTTTTATGTGCAATTTCTTCCTGTACTGTGTTGGAACTGCTGCCTTATGCTCCCCCGGGCAAGAACTGCTTATTCTCCTCTTAACTTTTGTTCCCTCCGACAGGCAAATTTCTTTAAACAATATTTAGTCACGGTGTGACATGGCTCATATGACATTGCTGAGGTGACCCAATGTCATGTGACGCTGCTGTAAGAGTTGGATGTGACGTGATCAGAGTATCGTGTCACTCAAGATGTATTATGCATGCTTAATGCAGCCGTTATGCCATCCTCATGTAGACTCTATGTAGTCGTCCTTAATGTACAATGTAACCCAGTACTTCTTTACCCTCCATTCTAAAATTTCCAAAACTGACACCTCAGTAAAGGCTTCAGCTCAGATGCCCTGAATGCTTCATCTCCCTGATACACACTTAAATGCTCTCCAGCATTTGGTGTTCCACGGGTTGACCTCAAACATGGAGCAAATGCATGCTGAGCAAAACTGGACAGAGGCAGAGACTAAAAGCCCACAATAACCAGGTCCAATCAACAGACACAGAAGACTCTGCAGAAGAGGTGACAGTTACCAAGGTGGTTACACATGTAGTATTAACAGGGTATCACTCCTCCCATAAACACTAACTCTGCAGCTTCCAGCGTTTCTGTGGCTTCCTGCGTTTGTTGAGCTCCCCTGCTCCAAGCAGCGCTCTCTCTCCCTCTCAGGGGCTCCAGGGAAAGTGATTAATGCACATTAGCTCCCAGTCTGTTGACCTGCTGCTAATGTTGATCTTATTCCTTCCTCTCTTAAAGCGCTTACGGCCATTCATCGACGAAAGCTTCACGGATAGATCCCTTTTCAAATGCCGTTCCGGACGGCTCAGGGCCGCCATTTATGACCGACCGCTGCCAGCGAAAGGAGTCAGAGACGGTTTTTTGGGGGTGGGGGGATGGGAGGAGGGGTGGCGGTAAAACTCAACATGCAGCTGCACCGCCACCTCTGACTCATCTAGGGGACGATGGCAGAAACAGATGTGCGCTCCCGTGGACATTCTGCCGAACAACGCGCCCCGTCGTATAAGGTTTCAGCGCGAGGGGTGATGAACAGAGAGAGACATGGAAAATGTGTAATCAGAAGGCAGGATGCTAACCTCGGGGCACTTTGCACTGGATCCTCCAGTAATGAACGCGCCTGCGATTCTGCTGGCACGGGTTTCGGGAGTCCTCATCGCCCCGATGGCCCGTGACCTCACTCCAGACTTCGCAAGAGCGTGGAGGAACGCATTACCTCACTGTGCAACCGCACGGTCAGGATGTACACGAGTTATCGCGCGCCGACCCCGCTTCCTTTGTGGACGCTTTCTTCCAGAATCTGAGAGCGAGATCAAAAACACAGCGCCCCGCTCCTTCCTGAGGGGGGGGGATGAGCGTTTCCACGGGGTCAGGATGCGTTTGCACAAACACACACAACAGCCTCCGAGCAGCTGATACGCATCTGCAAGCCCTGAAGAGACCACGGAAAGTCAACAAACACACGCAGTTGTGTAATGCCAATAAAAAACCAAAGAGCAAAAACACATAAATGTGGCACTGTTGCTACGCTTAGCATGAACCAAATTAAAAATGACATTTTTGCAAAACTATTTTGGCAGGGAGCAAAAAAATATGATTCATCCCTTCATTATAAGATGGAATCCAGATATTCCCCCCCTCAGAGTCTCCAGAAGGGAGGGGGCCCGAAGGAGGAATCTAGCGGGCAAGAATCTCGCTGACAAAACTGCATTCGGGGAGGGATTCGCAAGAGATTTTTCAATTAGAACTGAGACAAGGGCCCCGTGTGTTGACATGCTTGCTCGCTGGTGTAATTCCCGCGTGTCATGTGAAAAAATGCGAGAGTTCAGTGAAGCGGCGGTCCGAGGGCCCCGGGTTCAGCGGAAAAACAGCTCTGCGTTCTGAGCAATACACCAAGGGCCCCTGCTGCTGAGCAAACAGGGAGTTCCCAGATCCTGCAGCTGATACAGATGGCTGGATAGCGCGCCTACAAGAACGTCTTGTGCGAACTGGTGAGAACTGCTTTCCTCTGCGTCTCATGGGGCAGGGAAGAAGAGGAAAAGTCACGCTTTTGTCAACAAGGGTTCAATTTTTTTTTGGCTGTTGTTCCGTTGCTCCTTCGCGTCGGTCCCGTATTATCGCGGAGACAAAACCCTAAACAAAGCCGGGGCCCTCGTTCCTCCCCCCGTGCGGCCGGGAGCGGGAGGCCGCGGGGGGTGGGGCTTTGGCGTGTTTCCGCGGCGACGGCGGGCCTGGCAGGGCCCCCGCGCTGGGCATCCCTCCGACGCGGGCCGCCCCGCTCCGCCCGCTGACCCGCGGCTGCACCCCTCTCTTCCTCCGCTCTGCCAGCCCGTCGCGCCATCAGAGAGACACAAAGAGAGTCTTTCCTTCCCTTTCAGACCCGAAGCCGAGCCGTGACAAGCCAGCGTTAAGCACCCCCCCCCCCGCCACATAAAGCCTGGCTCCCATCGGCTCCGTGGGCGGTTCCGCAGAACAGGGGACCTGGCCGCGTTGCGCAACCCAACGAAGTGACAGCCGTCCTGAGAGTCAATAAAAGCCGGAGAGCGGGGTGGGGGCGGAGAGGAAGGCTTTTCCTTAGACACAATGCACCGTGGGGAAAAAGAGATATTTTTGCCATCTCCGTTTACACCTGTGGCTTTTACAGCAGTTGAAAGCAGTCGCCTAAAAGCCGGGATTAACTGTCAAGTGGGGATTTCGCACACCCATTTGAAGAAGTGGCTCGAAAACAACTTCTCAATTAATGCCGCCCACCCCTGGACATCAAAGAGCTTCAAATATGCGCTCTCGGCCGCCAAAGCAGCAGCCAACACTGTCAACCTTGAAACCGTCGCCATGGAAACTGACAGTTCTGTTTAACAGAGAGAAGTCAAGCCTCGGGGCTTGTGGCCATTGTGTAGCGGTAGCAAACTTGGCCAGTGGATTAAAATGAGGCCCCCCCCTTTTCCCCTTCCCTCCCTCCAAACCTCCGAAGCGGCTCTGGCCACTGTCGCTGGGGGACCACATCGCTTCCAAAGAGTCCTCCCGCACAGCAACCAGAAACCCATCGCTGCTTTTTCTGTGGACGCTCCCAACCCATAATGCTGAGGGTTCTCCCCTTTCCACACACTGTGGTCTGATTCAAAAAGCACCTCTGACAAAAATCAACAGCGGTTTGCAGCAAAACTACCATTTAATATGCATGTGCAATCTGAGCGTGCAATTTAGCTAAAGTGTCCTGGAAAAGTCAATAACAATGTTTGGAACCCCAGAGCAAGTGCTTTGTTGGGCGGACCAACCGCACACCACGTAAATAATCGATGAAAGACGGACACAAATGCTTGCTAAGTCCAAACAAATCCTTTCCCTTAGTAGTCTATTCTCCTGGAAAAACAGTAAGCACCTTTTGAGCAGCACCATCGGCTCAGGGCTTCGTACTTGCATGCGGTTCTTAGGCTGAACTCTGCACACGGCTTTGCTGATTCAGTAGGTGAACTGCCTGGTATTAATGAGCGGGTGAATGTGGAGCTGGCAGCGAGGCCGTGCCTCTCGGAGTTGGCAGAGTGCTGAGATGGCGCCCTTAAATCAGCCCTGCGGTGCTCGTCCTCACCGCGGTGACAGCGGTAAAAAACCATCCCACTGGCACTGCGGTTTCATTACCTCGCCAAGGTGACACCTCTCGGCAGCGAATGACTCCGCCTGGAAATTTCTGTGCACCCCCACCAGTCACTTCGCCACAGACAACCGAATAGCTGCAACAGCACAACCATCCGTTTTGGCTCTTGAAGTCTGAAGAGACGATCACCCACTTTGGTGCATTACCTTATTTAACTGCAGAGCAAGCAGCTTTATTCAGGGCAACTTTAGCAGACGCTTTTATCCAGAGTGACTTCCAGCACAAGGAAATAGACGTGTATCGATCCAAATTATATGAGCAACAGAGACATATGAGGATGAGAGCACACCCAGACCAGCAACTGCAGACACCACACCATAATCTGAAACTAAGAAAGCTTATAAACTATGGGAAGTCACGTATGGGAACTATGGGAAGTTAATAAAGTGTAGCATGCATCACAATGTCACTAAATTAAATGATATCCATAACTCATGGCAATAGTACAAATACTATTTTACATCTTGTATATTATCCATTCACATGGCTGGATGTTTGCAGAAGCATTATGATCAAGTCCTCTGAGGCCCAATGACACTGATCTGTATGGGAACTGAACAGGCGACCTTCTGGTTACATGTGCCAGCTGCACAAAGGACCCTTGTGCAATCGAAAGGATGTGCCAACCTGCAGTAACATCCACACCAATGGAAGATGCCGTCTTCATTTCTGCAATGAAATGATCATTGAAAGCTTCCCTAATCGCCAAAATGATCACTAAAGATAATCCCGACCAGCACTCAGCCACTCTTAAGAAGCTTAACCATCAAAGCGAAAACTGGCTGTAATATCCCAATCTTTCACAAAAAACTCCCTGGATCAATTGCATTGTGTAGAACGCACATCACTCAGTGACAGAACTCTATGTATTTTTCTGCGGCTTTTGCACACTAACACACAGGCTCAAACCAGACTAGCCCATCCACCGGATATGTGATCTGTTTTCAGTGCTGGAGACGCATGCTATGGAAAATGCTATGTTAAACAGATCAGGAATGTGTCACATGTCTGTCTCTGACAGCCCTGGCCAATCCAATTCACCCTCAGCTCGAATCACTGGGGACCAATACTCACGGCTTAGGAATCCCTTTGGCCAGGCTCCAAAACCACACAAAACAGTCAAACGTTTCAATTTGCAGATTCTGGAGTATATATTTAACCCAGCTTCCCAACTGCCCTCGGGAACCCTATCGACTCACAGCAAGCACCAGTTTCTAAACTGGTATACAAATAGCAAAAAGCCCCCTTTAATAGGATAAGTACTAGCAGATTTTCTCAGCTTAGTGGACCTATTCCTACAAAAGTGCCGCACAGACAGACAAAACAAACTCCAAGGTAGCAGTAGCCTTAATTCTGAAGAAGCGGAGCTTTAAACAGGAAATAGGTCTAGCCTTTTCCCGATTTTAGACATGAACAACAGGTGTGCAGCTCTGTCACTCATACAGGTGTCTGCACTTAAGTATCATGGAGGACAGGTGTAGAGAGGGGGTTGAGGCCCCCCACCCCCCATAAGGTTTTTTCTCTCAGTACCATGCTAGGGTAGTTCTTCTCCATGCAAATGTATTTACTCCACTGAAATTAGATGCTACCTTAAAACCACAGCTCAGCACGAAACTCAATCTCATACATGATCACAGTAAGCTACAGGAGCTAACCACCTGGGAGGTCTTTCAGAAAGCTTTGCATATGGTACAGTTTTTTTTTTTCAAATGTTATTCTGCATGTGTTCCATTTCCAGAATACAGAGAATGCTGTGCAGAAATGACTGACAGAAAGAAGCAGCATCAATGTGGTGAAAGTGCATCACCGTCTGTTCAACAACTGAAAAAAAAGGAGGGCTACTTTTCTTGCTATTCATTTAGGGAAGTGTCTCACGACGCTGATCATGTATGACAGAGTCAGTGGTTTCAAATGACCTGCACTGTACTTTACTCACGGCTCCACCCTCCAGACACACTCATTCGTAATCAGGAAACTGACTCACTCTGCCAGGCAACAGAGTCCACCTATCGCAAGTCACACACAGACACACACACAGACACAAATACACATATGCACGCGCACGCACACACACACACACACACACACACACACACACACACACAAATACAGACAGAGAAAGACACAGAGACACACACAAAAACAGATGAAAACCACGCAAACATACAAAGACAGACAGAAACAAACACACACACACCTATTCTGACACTTCCACGCAGTAAGGAGGGGGGCGATCAGTCTTCTTTGTCTCTGCCCACACATCTGCCCTTTCCTCTGCAGAGGAACAGAAGCACGAGTATCTATTCCAGGTTACATAATGCAGGAGAAATCCATTAGCAGCGGGAGCGGTGCCAGCAGCGCCCGGATTAAAACGGAGCGCCTCAGCGGCTCAGACCTCCTGAACAATGCGCCGCACACCTGGCCGTCCCCCGTGCAGGTAGCGCAGGGCCTGCGCGCCCCAGCCCTAATCTGCATAATCTAGGTTTAGCCCGTCTGGACCCTGCTCCGGTGTCAGGCCAGGACTCCCTCTGCAGTTGCAGAGACGCACGCGCCGCGCATACCACCACCAGCGCGCCTGCGTGCTTTACCGAGAATACGCTGACTTGTGCATTAAGTGACCTGATGTTCCTGGTTCCCCGGTCGGGACAGTTCACATGGGAGCCAGGCCCTTCCTCTGGTTTACACGGAGGGCCGTGCCCTTTTTCTAAAGCTGCGGGAAGC
Organism: Megalops cyprinoides; assembly: GCF_013368585.1. Lineage (NCBI taxonomy): Eukaryota > Metazoa > Chordata > Actinopteri > Elopiformes > Megalopidae > Megalops > Megalops cyprinoides. The sequence continues at coordinate 25,342,814 of NC_050595.1, forward strand.
CTGGGAGAGACTCGGCCGTCTCCGCTCACGGGCTCCAAAAAAGCTCTGCGCGTCGAGCTGGCAAACGGTCTGCTTGAAGCGACGCTACAGACGCGGAATGCAGAGAATGCTGTCTGCAGTGGGCATGGTAACCGTCAAAATCCTTTCATTTTCCACTCATTTTTCATGGAACACAACATAACATAAGGAGTGTAATGATGAGAGCAGGCGGCCACCGGCCCCACTGAGCTCATCATTCTGCCTGTAGGGTGGAGTGTGTCTAGCGCTGTGTCAAACCAGGAATGTAATGATATAAAATGGGCGAGGGAGATCAGGGAGATACGGGCAGAGATGGAATGGTTACTGAACCAAAGACTCCCATTGAGAAGCTTTCCCTCTCGTTCTCGGTCGGAGCGGACAGCACGTACACACCTTTCCTCTCCCCTGTGAACGGGACCACGTCCTCTCGGTCCTTGTACTCCAGCGCCTCCTTCTCCAGGTAGTTCAGCAACCGCTCTCGGTCGAAGGGGCCGGTGGCAGCTTTAGTGGTCTGGTCCTTCTGTCGCAAGCCAGCTGGCAGCAGTGCATTCTGGGAAGCAAAGGAAACACAGGAAGACGATATACAACATGCTCTCGTTCTCATTTGTCATTCCCTCCTGCTATCTTTCACAGACGTGAAGACATCCTCTCAGTTCATAATGGTTTGCATCTGCAAATAAGGAAACGACTCCTTAGCAGTTTGCAAAGCAAATCTACAAGGCACTGGCTCTTTTCCTTTCTCTTCTCCGCAAGGCTTGCAAATAAGGTGCTTTCCAAAATGTTACCTCAACATCAGGGAGGCCCGATTACCAGCGGATACTGTGCCCTGTCTGTCTTTCACTGGATCCAGCACCTCCTCCCCAACCTGCCCATCCCTGGATCCAGGCCCTGCCTCTCTCTCTCCGTTCATTCCTGGCCCCAGTATTTGTCTTGCACTTCACTGTACCCCCACCATCTCGGCCCCCTATTGCAAACCCATTTTCTCCCGTCTCCCTCTCTCAGGCTGTGCCCCGAATGGCATTTTTTGCTCAGTGGACCTAAGCACTTCCCCTCAAACTGCTGCCCAGTCACACCAAGTATGTGCATGCTGAGAATGAGAAACTTTCACTCGCTCTTAATTGCTCCCTTTCACAGAGGGCACACACATGTGCCCTTCACGTTGGTTTGATATCCCAGCGTGCATGCTGCACAAGAACTCTCTTTGTGAATTTTATGAGAGTTCCATTCAGCTGCAGCGGTACTAAGAAAACAAATTTACCACATATGGTATTGGATTTTACTGTATGAATGTTCCTCACACACAACCATGAACAAGTGGACACACAGACACAGTGATTCCAGCACATTTTAATTAGAATTGAACAGAAATTGTGACAAATTACATTACAGCTGGGTTTCAGACACAAACTGTCCTGAATCACTGTGATATTTATCTGGTTATCAAGCTGCTTTTGTCAAGACTTAGAAAAACAAAACATTTTAATGAACCATTCTGAAACAAAGCCAGATTTACAGCTGGCCACCCTTCACTAAACGTACCACAAGCCCACTGACTCAGTTATGAACAAAGGAACATTGTAATTGTTCTGTAAATTGTTACATTGTTAAAACTGAAAGATTAATGGATGCAGGGCTGTCACGTTAAAGTAATGTTTTGCTCTTTCAATGGTATTGATCAGTTTTTTGCATCTAAGGCTCCTGCATATTGATCAAAAGCTACCTCCTTCCATCTATACCAACCTTTAATTTTCAAACAGATCGTAAATAATGGGAAAGATCAGAGTAAGAGAAGACACCCATTTAAAAAAAAAAAAATTAAATTGTTGGAATTATGTTTTCAATTGATTACCAGAGCCCAATGCTTCTACTGTTTCTAATTTCATGAGTTTTTCCCCTCAGTCGTGTGTCCTAAACATGCTCCCTGATAACACCACTGCCCTCCATCCTTGGGTATGCTTATGTGATGTGGTGTGAAGTTTGGACTCTCACTCACACTTAACTGTTAACTTGGCATGGGATGGAGTCTCAGCCTCGCCCTCTACCACCCACACCCATTGCCTTCACCTCACTCTACCCCAGCCCTTCCCTCCCCCCTCTCCCACTTCCTGTCTCCCACTCCTTCTCCCTCTCTCTGTCTCTCTCCCTCTCTCTGTCTCTCTCCCTCTCCCTCTCTTCCTTTGCTCTCTGCCCCTCCCTTTCTCCCTCTCCACCCCATTCCTCCCTCTCTCCCTCTGCCTCCTCCCGATCTCCCTTTCTTCCTGCCCCCCTCCTTTTTTCCACCCCCTCCCTCCCTCCCTCCTCTCCTCTCACCTCTGGGTCCATCTCCTCCAGAGCGTTTTCCAGTTGCTTGAGCTCCTCCTCGGAGAGCTTGTTGAGGATCTCATCCTCGTCAATCTCCTTGTACTTCTCCAGGTCCTTCTTGAACGGCAACTCCATGATGGGGGAGGGGGGAGTCTGTCTACCGAGCGCAGTTGAGGGACGTCCGCTTCAGGATCAGCGCGGCAGGCCGCAGTTCGTCACGCTGCCGGGATACAGAACGGAACATTACATTTCTGCAAATAACATCACGCAGCGAATCCCCAATAAAAAAGCCAATGTCTCCCTCTCGCTCTAAGTCTCTCCACATTAAATATTAGATTCAACTGCAAACAGCACCCTCGGGGGACCAGCTGGCCAATGCCAGATGTTCTCCGGCTCCGGAGGGTCACAGGCAAACAGAGTTTTTTTTTTCCCTCCTGCTGGTCAAGCCACAACAAAACGATTCATTTAAAACTTTCTGGGTGATGCAAAAAAAATAAAAAAGGCTTATCTGACAAGCTTCCAGCGCACACAAAAAGCACATTCATTATTAAAGCATCATGTCCTCTCCACTGCGCTGCGGAGACCACTGAGGCTTTGTCTGAATGGACGTTCGCTCCCGGCCCCGCCACTGCAGAGGCTGTTTGGAGCGTCCTATAACCACTGTTCTTTGTGGGTTTGTGCTGCTCCCAGGGAGCCCTGCAGTAGTCTCTCAGCCATCTCCACACCGGGACGGAAAGAGCCAGCGCAGCCATGCCAAACAGCACAGGGGGGCTCGCACCACATGGAGGCTCTGCGCAGTGTGCACCGTGAGACCCCGCTTTGGGCTCGCCCCTCCGCTCCCTACCCCCCCCCCCCCCCCCAACGGCGGACCTTGTACGGAAAACCGCCACATTTTCCCATACTCCCGTGCAGCGCAAAACAGATTTGGGCCCTTGGAGGAAGACGAGCCGACCGTCTCTGTTTGACGTCTGGCTCTCGCGCTGCAGAGCGGTCTCACCGAGGTTCTCTCTCTGTCTCTCACAGCAATCTGACCCCGGGCTGAACCCTGCAGGAGCGGCACTGCCCCAGCCTGCAAAGAGGAAGGCCTTAAATCTTTAAATACAGCCAGAGGAGTTAGCGTTTGCTGCAGCGCTGTACATGTGTGTACACAGCGTTATTCATTACCTCCGACGGCACAAACCTGTTCAGCTAATTAATCTCAATTAAAAAAAGCTTTGCTTTGACATGGCCACATATTACCCAGCCTTCAGCATGCGAGATTGGGAATTTCCAGCTAAGCCAGGTTATAAGAGTCAAATTCCTTCCTCTGTGTCTCTAATTCATAGATTGCTTGTTATCGCTTTATCGTCCCATTGCAGTAATTGCGGGCATTCTGCCTCAGGCTCCCTGTTCAGCCATCAAAGCAAAGGCATAAGAGGCCAATTCAATACAGATAGCTAATAACTCCAGATACATTGGCTGAAAGAAGCATGGAATTCCAGATCTGCAGTAACTATGGGCAGCTGCATTTCATCAGTCAGAAGTAAGTTTGCTTTGGCACCAATAATGTAACCATCATGAATCACAAGACAGCTTAACTGCCATTCCCATTCCTTATCATTGTCACAACCAGAGTCTCTGGGTTAGCATTTTACCTTTATATTTATCCTCATGTACAAAGGAGGTTTGCAAAGAAATGATTCAGCATCTCCCTGGTATGGTCGGACATTTACGGTGCCACTTTATAAGCTGAAAGAATGTATGACCAGAAGAGCAATTCTATGATTGCAGAAACAGATATGAATTGATGTACAACCGAGCATTACCAACCAGTGGATACCGTCCTTCAATATGTATGGTATGGTCACATCAAATCCAAATTAAGAAATAAGAGGCTATAGTGTTTTCTGTAAATATCACCAAACAACCTGCTCGCTGCAGTGCAGTGCTGATGGTTGAGTGGAGAGAGGGGGGAAAAAAAGCGAACCAAAAATATGAAGGAAATATGAACCTTAAAATAACTCCTCTGCAGCATTTTTGAAACATGGAATTCCCAGTTCCACTTGAGCGTTTCCACGGCGATCTCAGGCCAGCACTAAAAGCGCAGAGGGGACGGCAGGGGATCACTATGTGGCAGCTCGCTCTCTGCCGCTGAGACCACTAAGGGAGAGGCTACCCCCGATCAGATCCTGCCCCTCTATATCACAACCGCACACGAGCCTTCCGGCCAACTGGTCTCAGCACGAGCCTGCCAGCGAGAAAAACAAAACGTCACTGGAGGAGAACACTGCACTGAGAGTCACTGAATGCGGATCACCCAACAGACCACGTTCCATTTCCACCTTCCCTTTAAACGCACTGTCAGAGTGCCAGGGAGAAAGAAATTCCGCCATATTAAAAGGAAAATGAAATTCAACCTACTAATCTACGATAATAATGAAATTTGTTTCGGCGCAGTTTTAACAAGAGCAGGCAGCTTTCTGAAAGTCATGAAAATGAATACTCAACAAAAATATTTTAAAACTTTTTTTCCCCCTTTGGATAGCCAAAAAAACCCTCTTGGCCCAATCCATGATAATCCCTTTAATGTGTTCCAGTTTCAGTTAAACTTCACTCCTTTTCATTTTTTGTATGTGTGTGTATATAACTGTGGAAGACTTGGCTTTCTGACCGATAGTATTTAAAAATCATTGAGCAACTGCAGATATGATTACACAAATACTCAGAAACCAGCAGTTTCTTGGCCAGCTCGCTCTGCACTGACATCTGGGAGTAGACAAGTCTAATCTCTGTAAACACACAGAGATGCTCCTACACAGAGATGCCATTGTTTACATGGCAGCGTTGTCAGAAACACCTTTTCCAATGTGCAGGGTGTCCCACGAGACCCCGTTCTCCCAGGTGCTGTGAGGTGAAACTGAGGCTCTTTGGGGATTCATTAGAGAGCCGGTCTCCAAACACATCTGAGGCGCCACAGCAACAGCAAGGGCCCATTCATACCACCTACCCCAAAGCCATCAATCCCGCGCAGCAGCATGCGCGTCATCAAACCCGGTGCCACATCAATTGCTTTGCAGAAAACAATGGCTCCCTCACTGATCACGCAGATGATAAAATTGGCCCAAGCAAAAAATATATTGAGAATGTATTTTAGATAACATATTTTTGCTCAATCAAAATATTGAAAAAATGTAAATTGCTGCCGTTTTGATACATCACACTTCATTTTTGTGTTGGATTAATATATTTTAAATATATTTGGATAATAATCTTGGCCTTTTCAGTATATTACAGTATATTACAATATATTTCATTTTCACACTGGGAAACAAGTGAAATTTATATGCAGCAGTGGGTAAAGACTTTTGTCAAATATTACTAAAAGGGAATCAATAATAGCAATAATAATTACATCCGTGCCTCTATCCTGGCCTGATTCGTTTCCCATCTGCTCTGCTAACAGCCTCATTCACACACACTGTGAGTTTGCTAACACGCTAAGCGAGCAGTCCACAGCTGTCCACTCACCGTCGTGAAATGTAAAATGCTAATAGCTTGACCACGGCGTGTTAGTGCTATATTTGTCTTATTTTAAGAAAGCTGTCATTTCAGTCTTGATAGTTCTCGTCGCAATGAAGGTTTCCTGTGGTGAACACTTCATCCTCTTCAGTACTTCGATGCTTATTTTTTCTATAAACACGCACTGTACAAGCAAATGACCACATCAGACTCACAGCCTGAATCATAAAGGTCGCCTTGTCTGAACCAGCAATTACAGGTGCTGCATAGCAAACAATTACAGGGAGAGAAGTCATACATGTTTGATGTGAGTTTGATGTGAGACACATTTTATGGTTATTTGTAGTCCATTTCCCCACTGTCTAATTTTACCACAGTCTGTGTGACATCTACATTAAGTTTGTATAAACACAAAATTGACTTCAAATGTCTTGCCTCAAAGCAAAACTGCATGTATATGTGTAACTGTGTGTGCATAAGCAGTCATCTACATCCAAGCAAAAGAAACTGTGACTGCGCTGCATAACGCTGATCGACAGGATATGAATAAGCTGTTACGAAGTGTGTCCACTGTCGACTCCACATTCAGTCTCTTTACAAAAGCACTGCAGTTGAAGAGAAAAGCAAGCGTCCAAGCTAGCAAAGCCAAACTATTAAAAAAAGACATTGCGTTAACTCTGAAGAATTCCTTTGTTTTATTTATGAAAGAAATTCCAAACCAAAACAACTTAACAGTGATGTTTACTTTGAAACATCCTCAATTAAAGTGGTCAAGAAAATGTTTTGGCTCCACATTAAAATGTGATCGTAACCATCATTTTTATCAAGATATTACTCTCAATTTTGAAATTTTTCCATCTCCCTTCATCTTATTTTCTTACTTGGACATTAGTTTTTTCCCCAGAATTCAATATTTTGCTGTACCACAGATTTGCAAGGCTTAGACACCTCAAGGCCATAAACTGGTAAGTATGTGGGACTCCTCGTGCCCAGGCATGTCAATGGATCTCACCTTTGTATCTCCATCAATCTTCGTAAACTGACTGAGGGCTGACTGCCAATACTGCGTGACTCAGGCCAGCTTTTAACCCCCTGGACAAATTGAGACATTCACAAAGCCCAAAGCATGTGTAGGCCATGATTCACACTCCCTACCTTTCACCGGACCCCAGGGCAGGCCTTTCAGACTGACAGACTCTTACGTCACCGCACAAAACGATCAGCTCTGCACCGCACATGAACCTGTCTGCATAACTCAGTTTATTTTGTAAATGCCTAAGAAGTGTGCACTACGATGAAGACCTTCTCTGTCAGGAACCATAGATCTAAGGCTTCCATAAGTTTATTTCATGGCCTAAAGGAGCATTTCACTTAGTAGCAAACCAAATGTGGCTTACCACTTAAAAAGCAGCCACCCTGTCAAACCTGTTAGCCTGCAACGCTATGGCACACACAAGAATTCACAGGATATGCTTAGGACTAAAAACGCAAATTAGAATAGCATACGGGTTCAGATGTAGATGTTCTGGGTCTTGACTGCAGGCACAGACTGGTAGGAACCAGGGCAGTTGTGTGTTACAGGTCCAGTCCCTGCTGCAGCATGCCCACATGTGTGCACCATCCCATAGTGATGCACCAGCTCAAGCAGCAGATCCCCACCTGCAAGCCCTTTCACAGCCTGGACAGCAGTGGCTCTCTCAGGTACTCCTTATCACACCCAAACTTCAACACAAATCACCCCGACAGAGAGACTGGTCTTCCCTGCACAACAAAAAAAGCGTGTAACAATGTCAGTTGCAGGGTAAAAGAGCACGTGTCCATCTGAACCATTTGGACATCATTCCATTCAGGACCATATCAAAGACCCTCTTGTCATTGCCCTGGGTGCCAGGAGAAAGAGCCATGATTTAGACCATTATTCTACAACATGTTATAAACCTTACGGGCATAAAGCTTGATTTGCCTCCTGAATCTGTTATATACTGTAACTATTTAGGTGCTGACAGCTGTTTCACCACACTATCATATTGATAATACATTTATTTACTTGGTGGATTTTATCCATATTGACCTCCAAAGCCATCACAGCAAAATATTTTAAATGAATATCAAAGTCTTAAGACAGAGTACCAAAAATAAAAGTACTGAAAAGTCAACAACAGCCAAAGGGCATCAAGCTGAAGACAGTGCTACAATATCCCAACGGTGATTGTTTTAGAATACATATAGTACCAAACACATTATCCTAAGAGCATCAGTCCTATCACACTAAGTTGCACAATCAGCTTTGTAGTGATCAACAAGAGACGCATTAGCTTATCCATTTCCTGGACTTTCCTCATTCGTACATTTTACCTGATTAAGCAGTCAAAGGGAGGAAATGGACAAACTGAGACAAACCAGCAGCAGAGCACAATGGGATCACTGTCTAGGCCTATATAGTTCTGATACTGCCGGCACTACTGCAGGGCCATCCACTGTCTGTGGACTGGGTAAACATGACCTGAAACAGTAGAGGACTGGGCTCATTACAGTGAAAAGGTCAGAGGCAAGCACTTAGCATCAGATCAATAATACCGGCATTATCCGAGACATGAGGACAGCTCTCCATATGTACCCAAACTAGCCACACAAAAAAAGCCTGTTGGGCTAAGAACGCCCTTTCATATGCCATGAATAAGTTTGACTGTGGTTATGGTACTCATTCATTACGGCCAAGGGGCTCATTTTGGCGCAGGTCTTATAAGGACTCCTCACGCAAACTCCTGAGAATAAAGCTTTCCTCATAACGTGTAATTTTTTCCATAATGTTCTGTTTCCAAGGAAGCGTAGCAGGAGTACCAATGAACGTGGGAATAGAGTGCTAAAAGGAGAAAAAAAGGATTATGCTTATTACATTATCACAGTAAACAACTCTACGCCTATATTTAGCATAAACCCCCCCCACCCCCGCCCCCACCATCCCACCCCAACATTGTCCTGAGGGTGACAAGCGCTGCTGGTCTAGGTCCTCGCCCTCTGAATCCCTTCGTTGAGAAATACTGGACAAAAACGTGACACAAGGGAGAACAGATGGAGCGATTCTGTTTTCAGATGTTTACAGGACTCACTTCACTTTGTTATCTGTGCTGAGTGGCTCAATAAATGAAGCAAAATACAAACCTGTGGTGTAAGGATGTACAGTTTAATCTTAATGTCGTACAGTAACTGTCTGAAGTTGTACATCCTTCGACAGCAATTAATTCCACTGTGGCAGCCTTTACCATAATGGCACAGAAGGATGGAACTAGTGTTGTAGTATCCGTGCAGTGAATTGCCCGACCCTACTGAATACACTTTTGTTAGCCACTCTGGATAAGAATGTCTGCCAAATGACTAAACTTAAATTAACAGAGGTGAGGATCTGCCAACTAGGAGGGCCTCTCTCAGTCAGGCTGTGCTCAAGACAGAGGTTGTGCTGTTAAAGACATGCCCATAGCGAGCACAGATTTGCTGATCCTTACGTTATCTGGATGGACTGATAAAGAGGGTACAGTAAATGAATACATAATATATATAATTTAAGATCAGTGCCAAATACAGTTTCAGTCCTAGGGTAGTAGCTTATCCAGGTTCTTGTTCTGCGGTACAGCAAGCCTGCTTTTTCTACACCAACAGAATGTTTTAAATTTATGGCATTTCAATATACACCAGGTGTGCTAACCAAGAGTAGTCAAGACCTGATTTTACAAGTTATCCATTTACAAAGCCAATCAAGCTAAGCACTCTGCTCAAGGGTAGAACTACAGTGCCCAGCCAAGATTTGAACACTGGATTTAAAAAAAAAAAAAGACAAGCTCCACGTCTACTGTGACACGCTGCTACGGGTACAGCCGGACCTACAGACCTCATTCAGAGTAGTAACAGGAAAAACCAAGGAAAAAACATTTTCCAGTGGATTTTCTTTTTCATTAACATTTCATGTACAAACCCCCATTATTACTGGCGGGACATTAAGCGAAGTAGCAGATGAGCAGCGTTTCTGCAATGCAGGTGGGATTTAAGGCGTGTGCACACCATTCTATCACCGTGTGGGCATAAAAGATGAATTACTGTGACAAGGCTTAAACTTGTCGCATAACATGACGTCATGGAGCCCGTATCTGTATTTTATGGCTTTGAGGGATATTGCACCGGAGACAACGGAGAGCGTGCCCCACCCCTCCAGACAGAAGCTACCTCGTCAAACCTGTTAACTCAATGCTGTGCTCACTGCTACTGCTGACATAATAGATAGATCTCAGAAATTCCATGAGTCAACGATGAATTTCAGTTTCCGCTGGAAGCATGCAAAGATCTGATTGTATACAACTCGTACTCTTTAGTCATTTTGCCATGAGTCGGACCACACCCCTTTTACAGAGCGGACTGTAATTAACTGGCTAAATGTGTTTAGACATAAATACGCGCTCGATAAAAAGAGAGACGTGTAGAAGACATCAAATGTCATCGATCAACATTAATACACTTGAACCCGCTCTTTAATCACAAATATTGTAAATCCAAGTGTATACACTGCGGCTCGCTAATTGCGTCAACTCTTTTTGATTTCGGCAGCGTATCTTAAAGTGAACCGCTGACCTTTGGACAGCTGCGTGAAGTTACATTGTAAGAAATTCAGATCATCCACTTCTCTTCAGCATTACAAGGACAGCATCACACCAGTTCTTGTCGTTTTGCGATTGATTCTGTGGGCGTTGTTGAGGGAAGCGGCAGCGAACTGATATGCGCAGACACTTCGGGGAGACGGGATGGGCACTTGCCTCCCTATACACAATTGTCCAGGAATTCCATTCATTGGGGCGTATACGATGTCAGCTGTATGATAACACTACCCTGAACCAGCAGACACCTACGAAATCCGAGTAATAGTGATCTAACTACTACAAAATATTGAAAACCCCGCTGTATCCATCAGAAAAGTCAGGAATAAAGCGACTGACAAATAATTCTGTTAAGCACACGATTCTGTGTGTTCTACATCACATGTATTTTCCTATGAAATGTGGAAATGATTGCAATTTTCCATAGATTAGACACAAATAGTACACCGCCTTGGCTTGCTGAGCTCAGACATGTCCAACAGGCAATATCTTGCTACACTAGCTACAAAACGTGGATGACGAAAAGGAATCGAATAAGACCAGGATAGTTCATTACTTACATCCACTCACATTTATACCGCAAATCAAATGACAGGCGTGGGCTGCCTTGGATAATTTAGCCAACTAGCGAAGGAGCTAGCTTGCTAGCTAGCAAGCTAATCATGTACTGCAGCTACATAACTACACCATCTACACAAATCAATAACTTTCACGAAATTAAAACCCACACGCTTTGCTAATATCAATGCATGTATGTGTTTTAGAATAATTCACAAGAAAACCATCAGGGTCGGACTCAACCGCAAAAAAGACGAGAAAAGTGATCAATTCGACAACCAGCTAGCTACCTTAGCAAGCCGCTAGCTAATAAACGAGCGAGCTGCTCTACCGCCCATTGATTGCGGGATCCCAATCTTTCTGTCAACCATGGAGCTATGTAGCTAACCTGCTAGCTAAAGACAACAATTCACTGTTTGTTTGAGCTTATCACCTCTGTCTGAACGCACCAAACCAGGGAGGTAGGTTACTGGCTTGTAAAGTGGTTGGCTGGCTAGTTAGCTCCCTGCAGTGCTGCTCTGTAGGACAGCCAACACCGCAGAGCGTGCGACTTAACTAGCGAGCAGTTAACTACTCGCCAGCTGGTATAATGCTCATGTTTAGTTTCTTCCTGCTTCGTGATAATACAATCCCAAAACATCAGACAGCTAGCTAACGTTCAAAAAATGTTTCTTACCGAAAAGTTTTGCTTCCGGACAACCACAAGCGCATTCGCAAACAATGGCTATTTGACTATCACGCTTCTGTACTGCCAAGTTGTAGCTGCATTTCCTATCCAACCCTCTGTCCCCTAGCTGGTACGGTCTCCCTCAAGGGCGGTAACACAGGAAGATAGTAATCGGAGACAAATAGCTACGTACTGCTGACCGAACTATTATGACAGCGAAATCAGCGAATAGTCCCCGCCTAGACCTTTATAAGGACCAATCGAAAATTGTCGCGATGCAGGAAACGGGTGTAATTTCGCAAAGGTTTCTGGGAATAGTAGTACTCAAGGAATCACACAAGTACAATATGTGTATGAGTCTTAAAATCCAGACACCATACTCTAACATTTCCAAACGTGATACAGCCGACAATTATTGCATATAAATATAGCATTTCCCAATGATATACCTTAAACTTTGCCTTAAAATAACTCAATCACATTATAGTCCAATTAAAATGTAGACCTTTCTCATAATTTGTAAAATTAGAGCTACTTTACCACTCATCCTCTTCCTGTTTCAAAACAGCGGTAAGAGAGGACAGTAAGGATTATAGTTTATTAAGTTACTGATTATTTAGTTAATTAATTTCTTTACAGCTGTACAGCACATGATCTTAAAAAGCTGAATTTAAATGCTCATATAATACTTTTTGTTGAAGCTCCACCCAGTAGCCAAATGTACAGGCTTTAGCACCGTCAATGGAACCATGGATGAAATGTATTTCAGCCCTGAATTGATGCTCATTAATACAGCAGTGTTGTCCCCCAGTTATAATCAGAAGTCATAAGATACTGTAGCCTAAGACATTATTGATTTTGGTAATGCCACAAGAGAAATGTTGATTTTTGTTCTTAAGATTTTAATGCCAACACATCATTACAAACTGTTTTTACTTGGTATTGTTGATACTTATACTCTGAACTATGTGGCAAGAATCTCTCCTTGCTCTCATCATCCAATGATAGCTTTAAGGTTGAATGGTTAAAACTCAGATGCTTGCTTTTTTGTGTTAATGTATATGTACCAAGTTTCCATAAAACACTGGGTATTTTCCTGATTTTTGTTAATGTCAAAATTTGCAGGTTCAGTCAAAATGATCCTCAAGAATTATTTAAATTGTATTCAACCCAAAAAAAGCAATGAAGTTGCAATAAAGTCAAAGACTAACAATTTTGCATGCTGGCCACTGGGTTTGTTTCAAGTCCTGCTTTAGAATAGAGGAAAATATACCTGGCAAACTGTAAAATAAATGACATGCACATATATATCATTTTCTTTCCAGTACATAGACTGAGTAGTACTATAATGCATAGTTTGCTTATCTCAGGGCAAAACACAGGAATACATTTACTTGCCTGATGCAAGCTCAACATAAAAGGACTAAACTGTGGCAAATCTAAAGAGGTCTGAAACCCACTACATTCATCCATCCAGTCCAATACAATCTGTATGGTAAGAACTTTGAAAACTGGTTTGTTCGGTTCTTGTTGCCAGGTGAATTTCACTGAAAACAAACAAAAATCATTGCAGAGGAAGTCAAACTGAGGGTAAGTAAATGTGTGTTGCTTACTTTTAGCCACATTTCTAAACAGTACGTGAAGCTGTTTATTGAAACCCCAATCAACCTGAAAGTGTAAATAGAAAATGAGAGCTCATCAGTATTAACTGTCATGGAAAAAATGTGTTTGTATCCAATGAAAGTACTGAAAGTGTTTGCGTTTTAGAGCTTTTTTAGGTGAAAAAATATTTTCTTCAAACAGAGTTACACACTATGGCTGTTGGTATTGTGAAATCACTCAAAGACCTGCAAAGGTAAAGTGTGTTTTATTAGTCTTTGTATAATACTGTACCTTGTGTATCATGTCTTTTGCACACATGTATATGAATAAGCATGTGCAACTGTAGACTTTTATGGTGATGTTTACCAAAGAGCAGGCAACAATGGATAAAACATAAAAGATACAGCATAATAATTTAAAACTATAAACTATATGTTTTATCTTAAATAATATTATAATTTACAAACACACACACAGTACAAACATACAAACATACTTATACAAACATGGTAATAGCAAATGTCTACAGGTGTAGGCAAGGTGCAGTAATATATATACATATTTTTTGTAATATCCTGTGCATATATTATTTATCAGTGATACTAATTCCCACTTAATGTATAGTTACAACAATGAGGAGACTGTTGATCTTCTGAAGAAGTTGTGTCAGTTGTATTTCCAACATGAGGACGATAAGAGTCGTCGTAGTCTTGGAGACCTGCTGGTTAGAGAAGGAGGAACAGGTAAGAGATTGCACTGTGACACAGAAATATATGTGAAAACTGAGGAGTTGGCTCTCCATGGAATTCAAAATGTGATATGTTTAAATACAGAGACACATTTATTATTTCAGAGATAACCATGACCATTCAAAACACAGTGTGTATCAAAGCTCTTATGAAGTGTTATTTAAAAATATGTCTTTTCTTCCTCTGTAGAATTGCTGGTCAAAATACTAACTGGATTTTCTAACACCGGCTTCTTCTCCAGCAATTCTGTCTGGTTTCCTACATATTACACATTAAGTGCAATATGGAACTTAAGTGATGCAAGTCATCTATTTGGTAAGAGGAACTTACCGCTACACATTTAAAGCTAAAAGAGACATTTCAGACATTTGTTTTGAAGTCCTTTACCTCTGTTTCCATTTGCAGCCAAAGAGCTCGGTAAGCTTGACGCCCTGAAATACCTGCTGGCAGTCTTGGATCATGGACCCTACAAGGATAAACTTGGAGAAAAGGTTGATCTATTTTTACTCAATTATGTTTCCTGGCTTAAAATAGCTTGCTGCAGAAGATCGTTTTTCAGTGCTTTTCACATGTGTGCAGCTTGGAGGGCACATGAGGTGGTTCTGAGTGAAAATAAACCCCAAGTAAAAGTCCTTAGCTGGATATACAGTGACTTAATGCTTAGTAGCTATTTCAAAATAAACCCCAGTGAAACTGTTTGGTTGGATTGATAATGAGTTTTTAATCAGCTTTATACAATCTTTGTGATGGCCTGGTGTATGCAATGAGGTTCATTCTGAAATGAGTATTTACAGAAAAAAATTAAAAACTAGACCTGAGGTCAAATCAGATACTTGTTCAACAGTAACTCTAAGGTAAACCTAAAATAATTTTTGAGAACAGCTTTTGATGCCTGTTAAAGGTACTAACTTTCATATGTTTATTTGCTTTATCTTCAGAATGTCCATTACCTTGTGAAGGCTTCTCTCTGTATTCTGCACAATACTGCCAAAGTTCCACACAACAGGCCACTTCTCAGGCAGAACAATGGCGTACAGAAGATCGCCTATTACACTCAAGTGGACGACGAGCTCCTGAAAGTGGTGTCTATTATGCTATTGGGTTACATCATCGACGAGGACGAATCAGAGCTGATCATGGATGAATCAGGTGGCAGGCTGTCAACACTCACGGCTGCTCTCCAAAACCCCATTGCCTGTTTCCTGTTGAGCGCGAGGACACCTCGGTTATTACTGCAATTTCCTGGGGACATCCCTATGCATCTCTGACATACCGGTCTGTCATTTTATCTTTTCAGATGCTATAGAAATCATGGTGAAACTGCTTCAGGGTGCTCTAAATTCCAAGGATCGTCGTTGCCGTGGGTACACATCCTTCGAAATTGCCGAAGGCTTGACGCTGATTGGCACGTGTGAACGGAACAAGAGGAAGGTACGTTGACGGGATGCCCTCTCCTGCATGCTGTGCCCGGTTCCAGCAGGTGCAGTCAGAAAAAGGCCCCGCTGTTTGATGTGTAAGCATCGGAGTGTGAACACATGGGCCTCACCCCTGTTCCACTCTGAGAGCCATCTGTTTGGCCTGCTGATTCTGGACAGAGGGCCTGGACACATTGCCAAATTGTGAAAATTAATTTCATCAAAAGCTTTCCACTGAGAAAGAGACCATGTTGTGAAAACTGAGGAAAGAGCCTTTTAAAACACCTAGAGAATCTTTTTTTTTTTTCAGAATTACCACCACTGGAATCAATGAATACAAGCAATATCAACTGGTCACTATGAAATGTAATGTAGCTTTGGCTTAAGGTTTTCCATGTACACATTAATTTAATGCAGTCAGGTCAAGTGATGTCATGAATCGAATCTACATGCTTTAGATTTTTGAGTGCGGGGCTGTTCCAAAATGCATTGAGATGATGAAGGGTGAAGACTACCGTGACCGGTTATTTGCCACCAAAGTCATCTGGCAGCTGGCCTTCAATGGGACATTACGAGAGAAGCTGAGAGAGGGTAAGATCCCAGAAAACCTTACACAACATGCATTAACGCGAGGAAGAGAACGTTTTTTTTCTTACCAAAAAGTCATAGAAGAGCCGTACTGATGTTTACATCAATCAATCTGTAAACGTCCCACTCTGTTCAGAGTTAATCATTCAACTACATGTTCCTTTAAATTTTTATTGTTAAATTATTACTTTTTATAATTGACAGTGTGTGAAATTATCAGTGACACACACAGAAGGAACCTTTCAAACTGTGATTCAAGGAATGAGGAAACCTCAGAGAACTGAAACTGTGCAGGAAGATGATGCAGGAACACACTTTTGACTCGTACGGTCTGTAACTGTGCCAGATGAGGCCCTGATGGACATGCTGGGCAGCTTGTCTAAAGACAGCAGCAAAGCTGTGAGTAATGCTGCCCAGGGAGCATGCTGGGTAATTAAAAAGGAAGCAGAGGAGAAGTCCAAGACAAAGCCAGACTCCGAGTCAGGTAAATCCTATACTGTGCTGGGTTAGAGCCTCTGTCAAATGAATGTAATGCAATGAGTGTAATATGTGATACATTGCTGCATGATGGTCTCCATTTTGCTTTTCCTTGCTTGAGGTCGCTCAGTGGTGACACAAGTTAACATAAGCATGAATGGCTTTACACAAATTCTGAAACATTTGTATCTCATGTTGACATAAGCTAAAATAAATTGCTGTATTTGCTCCTTTGGTCTCTCACGATCTCTCTCTTGGACAGCCTTAACAAAGTCATTGTTTGCACAAAGCTTACACAGGGGTTTGACAGATACCATGTGCAAGCCATGAATTCTGATTGGCTAGCTGCCATCTGCTAATCACCTGACTGCTGTTGGCAATGAGAGCAAATCATGTCTTCAATGCAGTAAAGCAGACCTCTGGACATGTAATGATCAGCTATCAATGGGATAACCAGAAAATGATGTTGGAAGTCAATAAAACCCTGCAGGTTAGTCCACTGTTTAAATCATGAGCTTGCATGCCTTCAGAACTTATTCTTCTGTCATATATATGGGGATGGATGTCTTTGCTGTCAGATACACAAACAAGGTGTACAGGTAACCATTTCTGACAGAAGATAACATCGTTATGCATAGTGATTTTTGCACTATCGTTCCCCATTCCCCAGTGAGCTTTACCTTTGATCTTCAGAACACCTGAAGAACGAATAGCAAAGTGGCATTTGAAAAGTAGAGCGGAATCCCAAGTGATGCTGGCGGGCTGAACTCGCCCGTTCTCTGTCTGACCTTGTCCTTATCTTGAATGACCCGGGGCTCCGCAGGACGCTGGGGTCAAGGTGTGGATGGACGTGGAGCAGATGGCGGGCTCCACTCTGCAGGCCATGGCCGAGGCTGTGGAGAAGGCCCACATTGTCATCATCTGCGTGTCCCCGAAGTACAAGGACAGCCCCAACTGCAGGACGGGTACGGTGCTGCAGGCACAGCCCCCGTGGCATTACATCGCACTGTGTGGCCAAACAGAGCACCAGCCGAGGACCCCTCTGTCAGATAAAATGCCAACAGTTTCAATCTCATCACTCATCTCATCCTAAGTGAAGCGTTAGTCTAATCTCTTTTAATCTGGCAGACACACTGTGCTCGGTGTGACTTGGTGACATAATGCTTTTATTGTGCATTGTGTTCCAGCCCAGTGTTTATCTGGATTGCGCGTGCTTATAAAACAAGTATCAGAGAACAGGTAAACATATCTGTAGGACAGGTATGGTCACCTTCAAAAGAAAGGAAGACTATTCTACTGGGTAGGTGATATACCAGGTGATCAATACAACATGCCAAAGCGGACCATGTGTGTTCCTGACAAGGGGTTTGCATATGACACCACAGGTGAATCAAAGGCACTATGATCAGATGTACTTTGCACATATATTGATCGTGATTCACTCTGAAAATCTTGATTACAATATATGTTTGTGTGTGTGTGGCTTTATGTGTGCAAGCTTCTGCTTGAGTGAGTGAAAGCACACGCATCTTCTATGAAGCTGTTTTGCACCTGACCTCCCCTCCAGAGGCTGAGTACACCTTCCAGCTGAGAAAAGAAATCATTCCCCTCATGATGGAACAGAACTACCGAGCTGACGGGTGGCTTGGGGCCTTACTGGGAGCCAAACTGTGGATAGACTTCAGTGAAAACTGTAATTTTGAGGAGAGCATTAACCAGCTACTAAAAGAAATTAAAGGCCGAATACCAGTGGAACGGGACGTGGTAACAGGTAAAAGTCTCTCATAAGGGAATTACAGTTGATTGTAGATTACCATGACCTCAAGATAAATGTATTGTTAAAATGTTGGGATACCACACAGATATTATTGAGAAATTACCCACAGAAAAAATTCATGCCCTTGAAAAAGCATAGTGAAGAACCAGCCAAGAAGTCAACTTAGTGTCAGGAAATGTGACGTTTTTTTGCTTTTGTCTGCAAATAATGGTCTTCAATAGCCTTTGAAAGCTTTTGTATGGGGGTTGCCTAACAGGAAATAACACTTGCTACCCAGGCCACATTAATTCCATGTCCATAATTTCCTCATGGCATTCAACCACTCCATCTCAGCAAAATCTGACCACTGAATTTCCATTTCCATTAACAACAGAGCCTTTAAAAATGAACTTTCCTCAGCAAACCCCAGCTGATCCATCTAAAGAACGCTTGTTTTAGTAATGTGGCTCAATTTATTTCCTGGTATTCTGGAGAGCTGAAACACCATGGCTTACAGTAATATAGTGCTGCACGCCATCCAGTAAGTGTGTTCAGTCTCCCATGTCAAATAAATTCTATTTGTCAAAACTGAAGTGGAAATATCAGTCTAACAAATGCATGTGGCAGAGATGAGCCTGGGGTGTGCCATGTATGCTTCATAGCCCCCAGGTTTTCTTCAATCGGGAAAAACAGGTGCTGCTACCTACCTGCAGTAGTCTCAGATCAGTGCAGAGCAATTCAGCACAGTTGTTTAAAACAGCAAAAATCATGATTCCTAAACCAGCCTAAAACATAGTCACCACATCTGGAAAGAGGACCAAGTTTAGAGGATCTAGTGGCTGTGTACTGAAAGGACATAAATATTCACTGGACCAGACTCAGAACATCACATGTTCTTGTGTCGTACCAAACTATCACTATATCAGGCATAACTTGGCACATGAGGCCTCTTTCCGTAATAGCAATTGAGCCAGTTTGCCCACAAAGCCCTAGAGATGTTATTTTTGTACTATCCTTGTGGACTCTGTATTTTTAATGCAGGAACCCCTGTAGAGGGGATATATTTTTGTCACATTATGTAACACAATATTAAATGCAGAGCCAAACCATTACCATTCAGACAGTTCTGTAAAACTGAACCAGGCTGACATAAGGGTATAATAATAGCCCTCTGTGACTCACGAGGGACAACTACTTCCTGATTGGAAATCCAGTCTAAAATTCTGAAACAAGCAACACAGACATTTGAAGCATGATGCCTCAATTTTTTATTTATTTATTTGTTTATTTATTTATTTTTGTTCATCAAACTGCTTGTTGTAAGTTTGCAAATGCAAGTTGACCAGGGTTAAGATGTCAGCATAACAGGGCTTTAGAGTGTAGATAGGGCCACATGCACTTAAAATAAACCTGAGGGAAAGTGTTCAGCTGAGGGTACACTAGTTCAATGAACCTTGCAAGGCTAATTTATGAATTCTTGGTTTATCCAACCAAACACTTTTGTTGGGTTTTATTTTCACACAGAATCTTACTACACATCTTTAAAGAGAGCAAGAGGAGAGACTTAAGCTTTTAAATTATTGACAACAATTGTAGCATTTGTAGCATAACACTTGATTCAGTGTTACTGAATAAGTTTAAATAAAACAGTCACATGATCTGTGCAAAGGAGCAAGTGCATAAAGCTGATTTCTTTGCAGTTGCACCACAGGTGATGGCAGCATATTCAACATATTACATGTTTCTGTCTCTCTCAGCTACAAGCAGCAAAAATGACCAGACCAATGCCATCAACAAAGGCCCTGCTCTGATCACATGGACTAAGGAAGATGTTAGTTCATGGCTGAAAAAAAACAGGCTGGATTTCTGCCTCAACCTTTTTGCCGAATTTGATGGATCAATGCTTTACCAGTTGCAGCAGTTACGCAAAGAGGTGCTAACACAGGCTAACACATTGTAGAAACATGGCAGATAGAACATTTTTATCATAAACATATATGAATGTTTTTGAATGTTTAGCCACTTGTGTAAAATACATTTTGTTAATAATGCCTGATGTTTAGAACAAACACACTCTTATACAGAGTCAACTCACAGGCACAGAGAGAGAGAAAGAATGAATTTAATTACATGTAGAACTGTAATTGCATATTTTCATATCTTTTTAAAAGCTTTTCTGTCTTTTCATTTAGGCTCCTGAGTTTTTTTACACCACCATCAGGAGGGACTTGGGACTCAGCACACTGCCTGAGATACTGCAGTTCTTGAGGGCATTGGAGAATACAGACTGAAACTGATTTACATCCTACATCAAAATGGTTTCCAATTTATTGTAGACTGTTGTTACAGAAAACGAACAGTCCTTGCGATTGACAACAGGCAAACACCATTACCTAGACAAAAGGGATGTTGCTGGATGTTGTGTAACAAGCAGAATTTACTAAACAGAAAATAACTTCCTCAAAATTCATGAGCACAAATGCATAAATTAACCTCTTTTCTAGGTGATTTTTGTTGTATTCCTGCATTAATGTCGCCTTTTAATTTACTCCAAGCTGTTACTGTTGACGTGTGAGTCACCATGCCTTTTGGCTTGTAGACATTAAGTAAACAAATCTTATGAAAGGCAGATATATGACCACAAAGAATTAATCCAAAATAGAATTTAGAAAAGAATGTTAAGTTGATAGGTCATGTTGTGTTTTGGGTCTCCATTTCCTCTGTTAGGGTTTTAGAGATCTGGGGGGTTGATGACTATGGCTCACTGCTGCCATCTACTGAAAATGAGCAAGCATGAACGGAGGAAACTCGATGAAAAACAACCAGAATGGAGCATTATTGTTCGAATTCGAACAACAAGGTTCGAATTTTTACACAATCTGAATTTCATGCACAAGATGTTGTTTATAATGTCCTACATATGCTACTTTTGAGCCACAAAATGAAATATAATAGAAACAGTACCCCTGTTTTACAATTTGTGCCATAATTTGTGCCTAAGGTTTTGCATTTTTTGTGCAAAATTAATAATTTTTGAGCAATGCACATACATTATAAAACACCTGTTTTCTGTTTCTGCAATCACATACCTTCCAGCTGAGACTATGAAATTGTAGCTTTGCTCCAATAAACACAGAAAACGAAATATCCAAAAACCTATTTTGTCTTCCTCAAGTATTCATTTAGAATCTAATTTAATGTACCTCAAGAAATGGCAGGGATGGACTAACTGTGTGACTCTGATAGCAGGCTGTGATAGTCAAAATGACCAGAGAGGTGAAGATCATGGTCTTTATTGATCTTTTAGGTTATGGTGGGATGAGACTGAATGAGCAGCACCAGGCCTTCTTCTTATGCAGTTTAAGGGACTGTGTAATGAAGAGCCTGATTCAGGCACAGAGTAGGAAATGTCTAGTGCTGCCACAATCAGCTTAAAGAACACAAAGCAGGTAGAGCGGAGATGATGATCTTGATTTCTCAGCCCTCCATGAGTCCTTCATTTTATGAGCTCCTACCGCTTACTTAACATAAAACCACATAAGAAAGGCATTTGGAATTAGCATGTGCACATTTCAAGAGGAGCTAATGCAATAAGGTTTAATTTGACAATCATAATGTAACTTACAGTTCACAGATTATACAGGCACAGAGGAGCAAAACTGCCAATTATTAAATGACCGATGAACAGTGTCCCTGTAGCTTTCAAAGGATTCCAAAGGGGTTCCGATAGAGATTCTCTTTTCAGGAAGGTCAGTTTCAGGTGTTTCTCGCTGTCAGTTGTGTCGATGTGACACATCCTCATTTGACATTGTTTGTATGCCAGATTCTGCTAAAGGTAGTGATAGCGATAATGATGATGATGATGATGATGATGATGATGATGATGATGTGAGAAGTAAAAAGCACAAAAGAAAATGGCATACAGTTCTGATGGTGATGGTGACTGAGATGAAAAAAGTAACAGTTCATTTTACTCAGTCATAGGTAACAGCAAGTATAAAAGATCATGCAGATGGCCACATGTGAGTGTCTGAAGGGTTTATCAAATGAAATTATAGCTTTGATCAATTAAAATTAAACCCAAAAAAATGGCATCACCTATCCCTCCCCCACTGATGTCATGGGACATGACACCTCTGTCTGGAAAGTATCATGCTGTTAATGTTTGGCTCTCCACACTTTGTACTCACATTCTACTCTGGGTATCTGATTGGCTATCACACTTGGCTATCACACTGTCATTTACACCACACTTCTGGGTGAGGACAAGTAAAGCTGTGGTGATTTGACAGTGGAGTAAATAACCATATATACATCCTTGGTAGTAGGTCCAAGATTAGAACAAAATTGCATAAAGAAGAAATAGAGTCAGTACACTACTATAAAATTCCCAGATAATTTATTTGCACATAGTCATAATATGGACAAAGTTAAGATCCCTGGGTATCTTTTTCAGGACAGTGACATCTAACCTGCATAAATAATTTCAAGTGCACCTGATGTGATTGAGCTAATCATTAAAGTACAAAATATGCAAGTACATGACAAAATAAAAGACAAATTTGTTGTACAATACAAATGATTTGGCGGTGGATCTGAAAGCTAACCGTCTTGGGGAACCAACAACTCTGAGGCTGACCCATAAATATCTAATGTGTGATCTGATGAGACCATGAGGTACATATACTGTCTGAAGGGATGTCTAGTCATCACCCTTTCTTAAGAGAAAATGCTGCTTTCACTGGGAAGGCAGATGACATTTTCTGTGAATGCGGTGAAGAGAGGCCCCTGCTACAGGTACTACCCTCAGTGAGTCATATATGCATCACCACTGATACCGTATTGTGCTTTCTGTTAAAACATAATACCCTGACCTTGAAGCAACTATAGTAAAGTATCATTGTGATGATACATGGGGGCAGTTTATACAACATCAAGGCCTGTTCCCTGGGTGACAATCAGTTTATAATTCACCTTACATTTATCATTCAATATCCATCTATCTGGGATGTCAGCGTTTTTCTGTATATATCTGAAAATGAAGGCGGGGAAAGCATTCAGTTATACAAAACACAAGTCAGCGCTTACCATTCTTATATAGGAATACTTTTGCACAGAACTATTCCCTGTTTTGGCAGCATCTTGGTTCAGCAATACTGTAAATTAAATATGCTTCCAGCTCATTGGATGACAGGCAATAAGGATGGAGCAGAGACTGAGCTGCAGGAGAAGGAGGAGCCTATTCGGGAAACCAGGAGAGAGATGGCCAATCAGTGCAGACCTTGGGACTGGCCTGCACTTTGTCAAGTTGCCTGATGTCCTCAAAGTGCAGTTTAGGTAAAGTGTTCTCAGCTTGCCAGACAGTCTGAACCATGGCCCTAATCAGACTTGGCTGGTTTAACTGTCAACTGCATGGTCAGTAATATTATTTATTTTTTGCTTTTGTTTGTTTTTTGTTGTATTGACTTTTGGCAACCTATTTGTTACACAGTTTGTTGAGCATTATTGCTCACAGTAGTTTTTGCTAGACAATATTGATTTTTGGCACACAGATATTTTTTATCTGTCAACAGTATTCCTCTCACCTTTTTGTTTATTTTACATGTTGGCCATTTGGTGTACAGTATTCCAACAGTTGGTTCGAAGATGAGTATGGTGCACAAACAAGCAATTTGTGATACATTAAAAAGTTCTATGCAGTGGATTTGATGTGTAACTGTTTCTCCACATACATTGAAAATTTGCAATGTTTTGCCTCCTTGCTCTGTACCACAGCTTAGCAAAAAGAAGAATAGAGCTGTAGGATCAGCATGCATACAGTGAAAGGGCCCAGTAACAGGTCTATGCACAATCTCATCTTTTTATTCTTTTCATGTATTTTTAATTTATTTTTCATTTTTATGATCACTGCAATAATTTCAGAAAAAATAGGAGAAAAGGGAACTGCAAAAGGAAAAGACCTAGACTATATATATGGAGAGAGAGAGAGAGAGACAGATTTTGTAAGTACTAAACATCCTATATAACCAGCTTAAAAGGAAATTAATTGTTAATTAACAAGAACTGACAATGGAGGATAGAAGGGTTAAAGACATTCATGCTTTTACATCATAGCCTCTCGAAAATGGTCAGAGTACAAAAAGCATATGGGTGCTTTGTTCTCCGTAGAATGTCTGTAGGGAAACCACAACAGTTTATTTATCCATCAGAGGGAGGGACTGTGAGCACAAATATTGTTAAAGACCATTGTTAAAGAATTTAAGTTTGAGGCGTATTGCTTCCTTTCTGTACACTGTAGCACATGACAGCATGATCACAACCTGGCTCACGCTGAAGATTCCTCCCTAATGACAAGAATCACAGGCCAAATTCACATTGAGTACCTTATCCCCCCCCCCCCCCCCACCCCTTGCTATTTCTGATTTGTTTTTGTTTTGTTAAATTTCCCTGAAATTCCTCTTGTTGTGTTCCACTCGCAGATCACACCAGATTAAGCCTCTTTACTCCAAAGCTGGCGTGTACTTTTTGTCTTTTTGGAAAGCCAAATAAACCGCGGGGTGGTACCAAAAATCTGCTTAAAGCCAAAGCTCTCAGAACAAAAGGGGAGATTTGCTGTGGTGGGCAGGTATGGTCATGAGCTCCATTATCTGAGTGTGGACTCAGAGCATGTGGCTCAGCAGTGGAGTCACATTCTACCTCAGGCATTTGCAGGTTAGTGGATAAGAAAACAAGTCAGCAGTATGCCCTTCTTCAAGCAAGCAGGGCGCCAAATGACATCACTGTATCACGTGAGACAATTATTAGTGGTCTCCCTGATCTGATGCTGCTGAACCACAACACAGCAGTCTAATAGTGGCAACAATGAAATCACCATGACAATGCAGTGATGCGTCCCTGGAACTGGAAGATGACGGTGTCACATCAGGGCACGACCCTAAACTGACTGCAATGACATGATCGAGAGGAGAGTGCCAGTCTGGAATCTGGCCCACGCCTGCAAGTACAGGAGGTCAGAGTCTCATGGTCACTCAATCAGAAAGATACAGCCCAATGGTAAAAACAAGAGATCAAAGTCAAAGCAACAATATGCTAGCCAGCCCTAGATGAAACATAAAGGAATCACATTCATGTGAAAGTATGTGATGCAATACGGGTTGTCAGATTGCATTACCTGTTGTATTAAGAGAACTGGGATCTTGGAGAAGTTACAGTAGCTGTTGTCAGTAATAATATTGAATGGGTATGTATGTTTCTGACATGCTGTCAGTTTGCATTTTGCAATATTCCAGCCTTGGTTTTGCTGGTGCATTTTATCACTTCTGCTCTGAATCCCAACAGAGCATTTTATTCCATTCCAAAACTGCCTAGTGCCGACTGGTTAGACCATTCCAAAAGCTGAATTAGTGTTGACATATTTTACCCTTTATTCCCCATCTCCCTATTTTCAGTTCATTATCACCATGTTAATGTGTTTGGCAGATACCCTAAGGCAAGGACTTAGAGACGGCTTGTAAATATAGTTGTGCATTAGAATATTTCAATATCACATAAAGTATGTGTAACCACTGTATTTTTATTTTAAAAAAGGAATTTAAAGAAGTCTTCTAAGGTAAAAACAGCATTCCTGTTGTATTTGTATGTCACCCTCAAGATAAAGAATCCAGTGGAAAAACAATTATTTTCTTGTCCACTAGGGGATCTAGTGAGCACTTGCCGTTTATTTTTGTTTTATTCAGAGCCAAAATAAGGACATTTGGCATTTCTGCTAAAGCTGGTGACACCTTGTCATCTTGGTGAACTCCTGGACCAGACTTAAAACAGTCCAGACTGATCTGTGGTCATCCAGTCCCTGACCGACATCACCTGAGCCCACTATCTAGGACTCCAGGAGTTTCACAAGACTGTCAAACCACCCTAAGGGCAAGGTACATATCAGCTGAGGAAGATTGCATCATTATGTTGACACAGTGTTGATTTAGGGTTGAGACTGCAGGTGCGCCATCAGTCAAATGTGACACCATCATCCCACAGTGCAACATGCTCTGCTGTCTCTGGGGGAAACCGTAGCTCCGTCCTGTCCCCCTCAATCCAGAGAACTGTGAATTTTTGTCCATGAGACCCGGATTCAATCAAACATTCCTCCTCAACTCTGACTTGTAATTCAATGCAAGCAATATGTGTTTGTTTTTCTTTTTTCACAAACCCAGCTTGGCGAGTTCAACAACAATAATAAAAAAGTTGAAAAATAAGAATGTTTGCATTGGAAAAAAGTAACGCTTGCCTTTATTTGTCAGTCATATTTAAGAACAAAATGTTGATTGGATCCAGGCCAGAGTGCAGAATGCGGAGGCCGAGCCCATGTGAGTGTCAGTCCAGCTGTGGGAGTCCCGGCTGGGCCGTGTGTGGGAGAGGCAGTCCCAGCATGGTTTGAGCACTGGCCATCTGGAGACCGACCTCTACGAGGAGGAGGAGGAGGAGGAGGAGGAGGAGGAGGAGGAGGGCCAAGAGTCCTAAGTCCAAGTCCAAGAGCGATAGGAATGCAAGGTGAGGGCCTTCCCACAAGGCCTCGGATGACCTCTTTGTTCTTTTCTCAGCACATTCCTAGCATTGCAAAACCTCTGGAACGTTACACAGTGTTTCCAAAGATGTGGGCAGGATTTAACACCACCTCAGGGTTACTTAATCAAATTAAGGCCGATTGAGCTCCGTGGCAAGGCGCCGGCCGCTGCCCCTGCTATGCCTCCTTATGCGTTCCTTTGAAACGGGAGCCCAGAACATATTAGCGTTGGGGAACATCCCTCTAAGTCGGTCCCCTGGAAGCGAAGGTCTGATGTGAAACGAGTAAAGCCCATCAGAATGAAAAGCCCTGGTGAATAAAGGTGAAATTTCTCCACACAGAAGAGCTCCTCAGGATCTGCTCATTAGCCACTGATGAGGGGTTAGTATATTATCAGGCACAGAGACTTAACAGAAATGTTGTACAGACCACATACGTGTTTAGGGTTGATTGTTGTTGGTGCACATCCATTACCATTTCAGAAACTGGAGCTTTAAGTGAGTTGCCAGAGACCCCACTCTGGATTATGCAAATAGCCATAAGTAATCAAATCTTTTAGATGGCTCATAGGCTTAGGCAGACTCAAGTATGCTTATCTTCTATCTATCGAGTACTACAGTTCTTCACCAGAAGGGGTCACTGTTAAACAGTTTCTTGAGGAGAATTCAAGGGCCTGAGCTGGGAACTTTTTGTGTGACTCTGTGGCTAGGCTGTGGTTTCACATTGGTGAGGAATATGGTGCATTGCGTGTTTATTTTTTCACCAAACATTTCGGGAAGGAGAGAGGGAAAGAGGCTGAAGACAGTGAGGAAATATTGAAAATGAAGAATAAAAAATGCTTATAGTAATCTGTCAAGGAGGACAAAGAGGAGTATTCAGTAATATTGTTCAATGCAGTTAAAGTTGAAACAAATAGCTCCTTTGTATAGCTAAGGTGGATAATAAAGAAAAGAAAAGCATGTTTTTTTTGTCTTGTGGTAAAAATGTGTTTTGCTGAATTTTATGACATAATGACTGTATTCTGGATTGAGACAACAAAGGCTTTCACAGAGCGTAAAAACCAATTACTATTTTTTTTCCCAAATCTGACTACAACACACTGAGACTGTTGCAACATTAGGAGCAACTTACTGCAAATGCCTTACTCAGGGTAACCCACAGAACAGTAATTACATTTAGCCAAGGTATCCATGTATACATCTGAATATTATACCACTGTTCAAGGTACAGAAGTTAGGTGACGCTCCCTGGGATTCTATTCTGCAGCCTTGTCGTTACAAGCTCATGTGCCCAGTTACATCAAACACAAAACAAAAAACTTGCGAGTTCAGAAGAGGTAAGGTCAACATCACTATTGCAGGTTGCACAGCTGTGGTCAGAGCCAGATATATGATACAGACAGAGGAGGGGTAGTCAGGGCACAGGGGTTGAGATACTCTTGGCCCTTAGAGTAAATGGAGTTCTACAATGACTGTGTGTTTGTCTGATTCCTGAGCAACGTTTCAGTGACTCGCTCAGTTATGCGTGTTGACCCCGTGCAGAAGGGATTATGGGAGCTCTGATTGCGGTTTCTGTTTGATCTGCCGAGGTGACGCACTTTTGGGCTTCTGGGGAACAGAGGGCCTCTGCTCACTTTTGGCTCAATTTTTTTTGTGATCAAGCATCTAGCCAGGAAAATGTCCTGAAGGTCACCTACTTTCCAGGTCGGCCACAGCCGGACTGAACCGGATTCAGATCAGCACGCAGGAGCAGTAAAAAGGTAACCAAGTAGTTAAGCAGAGTTACATAAAATGGCTCAGTCTGCATTTGACAACAGCTTTTCTGTTCTCCGGCACAGACGGCCTGTTACAAGACCCAAGCTGCTCTGAGCTGAGATCTGACCAGAAACAAGGTTCTTGTCAAAGATATTGATCAGAGGTCGCGCTGAGGACAGTCTGTGCAAATGGAGAAGCCAAAGCAGTCTGTCTATTTACTGACACCAAGCTTTTCATAATTACATAGCCGTAAAACGGTCATGAAAAAATTAAGGACTTAATTGGTGAACCCACTCTTACAATTTAGTGACTGATGTCTGGAGGTGGAATTCCCGCTGTAAATGAGATGTAAAGCACTTGTGTCAGCTATTTTGGTTGAACAGGACAGGTATGTGCTTGTCTTTCCTGGAAGAGGCAAACAGCAAGGGGACTTCCGTGGGTGGATTGAAATAATTTTTCCCCTCAAGGAATTGCATTCAAACGAATGGTGCATGAACTGCTAAATTTAGAGGAGTACTTGCTTCTTTACAGACAGCGTCCTGCGACACCACTCGTGATTCTTCTGCCGCAGTCATTGCAGGCGTTGGCCAGGAGGTGGCGTCTGGGGAGGGACAGCATGATACCAGCGCCCTGCGCTGGAGCTCGGGTGCCTCGGACTGAGGGGTCGGACTCTGCAGTGGAGTTACGCAACGGCGTGACGGTGTGCGGAGCAGAGGTGGCAGGGCCCGTAGCCACAGGGAGGCCGAGAGAGGAGGCACTGCAGCATTTCATCACCCCCCGCTCGCCGGCCGCAGACCACTCCCCCCTTCCTGTCTCCTCCCCCCTCTGTGCTCCACCTCCCCCAGGTCGGCGGCATCACAGGGCCCGGGGAGAGGCGCGAGGACAGCGGCGGTGTACAGCCGTAGCCTCCGTCGCAAGGTCACGTCTGCGTGATGTGCGTGGTGCTGCGCGCTGCAAGCCAGACGGCTCATTGTGAGGCTCCACTCGCCACGGCCGGCGATCGCAGTGTCCCGGGAGGCTGCGCTCAGAGTGGCATATGGTGGCTTGTAGAGAGAGGCCATGTCTGGTGTGACTAAAGAGCCTTTCAGTGAGGTCTAACTGATGCCAGGGCCTCTCCCTATAAAGACACAGATCCTCTCTTACAATGTGGAGACTGGCTGGTGAGTCTGCCATCTATCTGTTGAGAAATTTCAATATTTAGTCCCACCACTGATCACAAGTGGTGAAAAAACCTCAAACGGGTGTTCTCTAAATGCCAGCAGTGTTAGTTCTTTGTGTACAAACTGAAATCAGTTGGGCCTTTTACAGGAGCTCTATAAAGTTTATTCTTCTTTTCAGCATAGCGGCCTGGTTTGAACTGCTAGGCAGCACAAACCCGCATATCATGTGTCCATGTCCCTGTCTGTATTTGTGTACCTGTATTATGCATGATGCACGCTTGTGGACCTGTATGAAACACAATGCACTGTCACACTGGCCAGCATTTATCTATGGCAGATGACCAGCATCACCCCCCCGAAACCCATAGCAGTGACAAAACAGAGACAAGCAGAGCTGTTTAAACTGAGACATCATGGCCCTACTGCTGTTATCCCCTTTACACTTTGAGGGGGGCATGGAAATCTAGAATGGCAGCAATAAACAGGAGCTGGCAGTAAATGTCCCTGCGTGTTTCAAAATGGCTGACAGGAAAGCGGCTCCTGTCCAATGGATGTGCTCAGAACTTAATCCCCAACATACCATCCCTGCCCCCCTCTGCCTGATTTTTAGAAGTCACGTGGCACTTCTGCTCCAGTGACATTTCATGGGTGACGTGCCCTTTACCACGGTCTGCTGTCACCTCTTGCACCCCCTCTTCCTTCTTACATAAGAAGCCAATAAATTATGAAGAAATATAACACTGAAAGACTCTGCTTAGAGATCTCTGGCATGCCGGCTGTGGAAATAGCATTGAAGTCTAGGTAATTTTTAAAAAGTGGGTGCAGGAAAGGTACAGGGAGGTTTGAGGCTTCGTCCCCTTCTCTGGGCCCACTCTTAACATCCTGGTCCCCTTCCACAAAATACCCCTTTGCAGTTACTCAGCATATTTTCCCCCTCTTCCCCTTCTCAATTTAGGTCAGACTGTTCTCTGGAAAGAACATTCTTAACTAATCTACAAACAAGGAGGTACCTTCAACACAAAGAGCTGCCATAAAGATTAGATGGAAATCCCCCTAAAAAAAGTAAATAAATAAATATAGAGAGGTCCCTCTCGCTAAGCCTCTCCATTCCACTAATGTGCTAAAACCCCAGCAAGGACAAGTCTTGCAACGCTAAAACCCTGCCTGTCTCTCAGGAAACACTCTCTGTCGCACGCAGCACTCCCACCTACACGACACAGTCTTCCGCTGCTGAACTGTGAGCCTTAAATTGTTTTCAGGCACAGACGGGTCCCAGCAGCAATATGGGGCCGCAAACAGGAAGACAGAATGAGATCTGACAGCATCTACAACTGCAGCACGTTTCACCAGTGCCTGAATCATAGACATTACAAAGACAGCTGTAAAATGTGGAACTAGGCAATCTTTCCACTAGGCAGATGGTAACAAGGAACAACTGACTTTTAGCAGAAATAGCTACACTTTCACTTACTTGCATCTGCATTGGTTTCTCATGCATTATAATTGCTATTTACTTGCATGGCAGGTGCCCTGGATATTTAAATAATCAAGTGTACAATAGCTTTGCCTCAACAAGGCTCTGAACCTGTAATTTCCTGCTCACAAGTACAGCCTTGTAAGCAATGTTCCAAACTTCTGCCAGACTGTTATTATGTTATCATATCCAATGTAAATCTGAATACTGTAAACACAAATCTGTTTTTTATTATTTATGATTATTTTATTATTTATGATTACTTAGTAATATAACAAAAATAAGAAAGAGCAGTGCTTTGTGTCTTGTGTTTTACTTTTTTCAGCAACGAGTCAGATTTTGGGTTAATGCAGTAATATGACACATCTTTGCTTGAGGTTTTTTGGCTCAGTGTCAAGAGTCCAATGTGTTCCTGGTGTCCACTTAATCTCTGCTCCACAGTGTAGTGCCAGAGCTCAGAGAGCCAGGGATCCTGACATTAGCGACGGCGGCGGGGGCGCTTTCGAGGCATGCCCTGATACAGGTTGCACCGAGGCCACGCTGTCCTCAACCAGTCAGAACCCCGTGACACCCTCTTTTGCGGATGCCGTCAGCTGGATGCCATGTCCCAGTCTGCGTTAGCGTCCTGGCGTCTGATGATCCCGCCACCCTGCTAGCACCCTGCGAGGCGACAGCAGAGGACAGTGACCCCCCCCCACCCGTTCAGCAGGAATGCCTTAGAATAAACACCAGCCAGGAGACCTGTGGTATTTCAGGCCTTGCTGTGACTTCAGTAAGATGGAGCACCAGATCTCTGCCTTTCTGCTTTGATTATCTAACACCACAGCAACAGTCAAGTTAGCAAAGCAGTCTCTCCCCCAATTCAATTCAAATTTGCTTCATTGGCATGAATTACTTATTGCCAAAGCACATAATATGCACATATACATATTTAATTGTACACATATATGTATACATGTATACATTTATCTACATACACATACTTGTGTGTATATATATAGCTCTCTCTCCCCACTTCACCTACTCTGTCAAGCTAGACAGAGACTAAATTCA
The DNA here is from genome assembly GCF_013368585.1 of Megalops cyprinoides. Classification (NCBI taxonomy): domain Eukaryota; kingdom Metazoa; phylum Chordata; class Actinopteri; order Elopiformes; family Megalopidae; genus Megalops; species Megalops cyprinoides. Next base: position 25,375,084 of record NC_050595.1, read on the forward strand.
GTTTATGCAGCTCATACTCCAATGTAGTTCTGAGTTATGCAAGGGGAACGCCTACTCAAGAGCCTTTATTTATTTATTTATTTATTAATAAAGTTCTGGCAAGGTGTGAGTTTCTTCACAATGAACTTTTCTGACAGTAAAGACAGCAGCAGTTTTCCATGCTATGGAGAAAAGCAAAATCTCAAAGACTCAACTTCCACAGCATCTTCTCAGAAACTGGGGACTAAACCGATTTTACAGCTGTTTTACACTGGCAGAACTGAATGGCTCACAACGGTGTCTGTTGTTGCAAAATAACATCACTGTCTCTTCTTTTTCCTTTTTGATTTCATGGAAGAATTTCATGGATTTTTTTGCAATGACTACAGACTGTGGGACTTTTATTTTTGTTAGCAAATTCATGAATTAATAAAAGAGGGTCAAGCTGACCAAATTACTGGGGAGCAGTATTTTGGCAGCTTTGAGATAGCTGTGTTGTAGTTATAATTGTGAATATCATTTGTCATTCATAGCAAATATATCTTTAACAGCTGTCTTGAGCGTGTGTCATTCTATATATAGCATCTATCACTGTGTTTATATTTACATGCATGTATGAATATATGTATGTGTGTGTGCGTGTATGTATCACTAAATACAGTTATAGATGGTTATATATGACCATCTAACACTTTATTTTAAAAAATCCAGGGAATGCACACAAACTGTTCCAAGCAGAAAGTAATTTCTGCTGGCCTGTGGGAAAAAGAAGCTTTTTGCTGGTGCAGCGGTGCATATTTTCTGTAGCGGTGATTGCATTTTCTGCATCCCTTCAACATGGCTCAGCATTTCTGAGACAAAAAGGATCCTCAGAGAATCTCAGTCACTTTTGTCTTGAGCAGGTTTATCATTCACTCTTGGTGGGCAGGGAGAAGTATTTCATGCCTGCAGATTCAAGGTGACATTCCCTACTGCTTTTCTGCAGGTCTTAGCAATTTTATTTTATTTTTTTCAAATAACAGACTGCACGCTATTTTTCATGTGAGGCAAATCAATATGTTATTAGACACTACTGCAGGAGTGGCCCAATACAGACACGTGGGCAACACCACCAGTTCAGCTATTACATATGTATGGACACAGTTTTCAGCGTCTGTATCATGCGAGTGTTACAGCCTGCAGAGAAGGTGGAAATTAATCTCTGTTTGGTGTAAAGAAATACACTAGGGGCAAAGATATTATCAAGACAATTAGGAAAGCAAAGTAAAGCACCTCTCTGAAAAAATGTGGGCTTGGGGTTGGTTGTGTTATGTAAGAGACTCCTTCTATGAGGGCAGGCAGCTCCAAAACACTGGGAATGTACATCGTGTCCCACGCCTTGTAGTGCTGTGCTTTTTGTGTCTGAATGTGAAATTTCTCCTGCCGTGATTGGTCCTTCTCACAGAGCCCCAGACCCTTTTGCTTCACCCTGGGCCTCAGGGACTCTCATTCAGACCGCGGTTAGAGTCATAGCGAAATCCTGTCCTTCAAGCTGCCAGGCCCCGTTCTCTGCCAAATCTCTGTTTGTCTTGAGCACTCTGACCTGGTGTCACTCCCCGGCCGTCACTCCGGCTCAGTTGTCACCATGGTGATGTCCGCAGACAAAGCTGCTTCGAGAGGGGCAAACATCCGGAGCAGACAGACAGGCTGAGACACAGACAGACAGATAGCCAGAAAAGACGGGACAAACAGACTATAAGACAAGTAGAGATGTATAGACTGGCAGTGGGACAGATATGTACACACACACACATGTTGGGGCACCAACATAAACACACACACGCTAATATGTAGACAGACATAGATATACCATCACACAAAGAAGCAGAAAGACAGAATGATACCACAACATCAAAATCCACAGGTTCACACAGACAGACAGTGAGACACTGTCACACAAAGGGTCACAATGGCAGATGGTAACACACCAGTATAGAGCCATATTCTCAGGGAACAGAGAGACAGAGACAGAGAGGGGAGGAGTGTGGACTGGGTGGGCTGGCTGCCTCATCTAGTTCTGCCATTCATTAAGAAACTTTGAAAGGAAAAAGCAATCCAGATGCTTCCTTCGAAAAAAAAAAAAACCTGACCCACTTTACAGAGCTTAACCGTGACATATGCAGTAATGCCTCAAATCAATGCAGGAAGCAGAGCAGCTCAGGATGTAAACAAAGCACAGGAGTTAAAATGACAGGTTTATCATTCTTCCTACAGCAGCAGTCTTTAGACTTTGCTGCTGTAATGCAAAGTCCATCACAACTACACAAACTACACGAAATTATTTTACCCAAAAAGCTTTATATAGAGGTGATATGTAATTATTGCAAGAGCCTTGGCCTAAAGTGAAAGCTCTTGGATTGAAAGTGTACAGAACCACATATTTCAAAATACTTTTTACATATGAAATGGTTTTACTTTACTTATACGATTATATTTAATCATTTGGCAGACACTCTGATTCAGGGTGATTTAGAAAGCAAAGGTACAGAAGTGCAAATAATCAAAGGTCACAGAAGCAAAAGCACATACGGGAAACGTCAGTCCATATCTGAAACGTGTGTCAGTATGTCACACAGTGTAGTAATAACTGGTTCCCTCCTGAATACTGCCGGCGAGAATCCAAGCAGGCCTTTGTATAAGCCAAGGCTTTCCATTGCAATGAACAAATACAAGACCTACTGAAAAACATTTGCTTCCCTGCAGATAGTTCCCTGACCCCTCAAAGTTACCAAGAATTATTAGACCTTGCTGTCAGTGTATCGATTCACAGTTTGTGTATAGTGATGACTTCATTCTTAGGATAACTGAGCTAGAAGTAAGGCTAGCTCTGTCAGCAAGTCATCCTCCATTGAAGAGAGTTACACAGGTCTATTTTCTCTAGTTTCCAGTATTTCAATCACATTTTGAATAAAGGTTATTTGCACCCTTAGTTTTTGCAAGCATCTCCCAACAGGTGTGATAGAAATTCAGTCTTTAAAATAAAATTTAGATATTGTGTTTTGTAAAATGAATATCAAAGTAAGTGCAATATTTTGCTTTGGTGATTGCTGTAGAGACACACTGGTGGTTGATTCATAGAATATTACTTTCTTCACATCACATGCAACTTTGGGCTGCTTTCTTCCTTGACAGCTCAAGCAATTTGTGACGAATTTCCGATTAATCTTTACAGATCTGCAAAGAAACAAATGAAAAAGTCTTTTCTGAGACCAGGAGGTGTTTTAGAACTGGTCTGAGCTAACGCTATTCAGACACGAAATGTGACGACTCACACCTGAAACTGCCAGAGAATTCTTTTTTGTAATCAAATAAGGGACGCCTCCACGCCGTAAATCATCCAGAGAGCAGGGACTGAGTCGGCGGGTATGCGTATGGCGGCCCGCCGCGCCCTTGAGCGACAGCAGCTTTCAGGTTTCCTGGCCGCAACCAGTCCCGACGAGGCGGCTGCTCGACCTGCCCTCCAGTTTCAGACCTGAAAACTGAGCCTGGATCTGAGTCACCTCGGCCTCCCCTCAACCTCAGCCCTTATACAGTGGTTTTCCAAAATGTGAGGGGGGGTTATAAATAGTCAGCACTGGAGTTAGGTCCATTTGTCTTTAGTTCTGAGGGACTGAAATGCACCCCTATCCTCACTAAGCATGCCCTTCCATACCCCATCCCCCACCCTGCTGTTAGAACCACGTTATTTTAACATTTGAACATGGATATTAACTCCCACTATAAGGCAAAATGGGTATTTACCTGCCCTGGATCCAGGGGCTAGTATTCAGTCCATTTAAGATCTCTGTTACATTGCTCGGATTGAGCCATTGCTTGAATGGTCTTTATTTGAATTCTCTGTATTTAATCTGATGTACATTATTTGGGATATAATACTCTTGGAGGGGTGATTGTATTAAATAACATATAAAATGAAGTTATTTATTCAACATATGTTTTCAATATATCTCTCCTGACCAAATTTGAGGCAGATGTCTCCGCTTGGTAATTGGTGGTTCAATTCTGCACCCATTGACCAAATAAATGCTCTTAATTAAGATGAATACTTGTCTACAGTGTGTTATTAACTTATTTTTGGGTCTCAGCTAAATGGAAATAACTTACCAGAAGCAGCTGTAATTATATTCTTCTGTTAGAACAAACATACTTTCAACAGCCCACATCTGTAATGATGTACTCACAGCTGATGCTCGCTAAGTGATGTCAATACCAGATTGGCATTCACTTAACGGATCGATCAAACCAAACGGAGAAAGAGTTCAGCTGTGGCCTCTTACACAATGTGCACCTAGGACCAGGCCTGACAACAATGGGCTAAAGCAACCAACCGCACAGCTTATTTTTTATTGCATAGCTATCTTTCACACCACAAACACAACTCAAAAAGGAGCCCTTTGGAATGGAGTCTAAGTCTGCAGACTGTAATTTCACAAATGATAAACGTTCACAGTCACGAAACTCTCTGCCCGGTCTCATTGTACCAGCTGTGACTGCATCAAACACTATGTGCTCCTTTGCACGTCTGCGCCGGTTTTTAGTGCCGTGTGAGTCTGACCCAGTGTTTCAGTTGAACAAACACCTCTCTTCTGCGGTTAGGCATTAGTCTTTGAGCGTCAGTAAAACGTTACATTTTAGAGAGTGAGTTAGTACAATGTTCTTTTTTATGTATAAAGAAAACAATCTTTTCCCATTACACCTTGCGGCCAGTCTCACGGTACTGTGCGCCAGGTAATGTGACACTTATCTCAGACTTCGCAAGCAGTATTTATGTTAAAGGGTTCCTGAGTTTGGCTGGAACAGCAGAGCAGTGGAAAGTTGACATGGAAGTGCGGAGCCATTAGTCAGTAATACCTCAGGTCAGTAGACCCAGGGCCTGGTCTTACATATTGACATGCATGTAGGGGAGTTCAATAACAAGCTTCGCTGCTAGTTCCAGCTGGCAGCATGCCCCATATGCGTTACAGTTTGTGCTGTGACTCTTCCGAGCTGGTGTTTTAATTATGGGCAAGATAGAGGGATCATTCAAGTTCCATATGCCCATTATCTGTGCTGCAGGAATACAGTGAAATGTCTCATTCCTCTAAGTCGTGATGTGCTTCACATTATGCAAATCAGGCGGAAGACAAAGTCCTGGCAGCAAGTCCAGCTTTGAATGTTTTACCTGGTTGGAACAGAGAAAGAGACAAAGGCACGTATACATCACTACAATGTTAAAACACTTATTCATTATTGAATTAGAACCACACACACACACACACACACACACACACACACACACACACACACACACACACACACACATATGTAATTATATATATATATATGGGTCAAGGGTACCAAAACTGAGTCACAGACAGTCACATCCATATACAGCTGGAATTTGCACACCAAGGACATTTAAATCGAGCTACACATGTGCATATTTACACACTTACATGTGTGCATGTGCAGAGACAGCCACACGCACAGGCGCATGCATATACGCACACACGCGCGCACATACAAACACACACGGTAAAGTACAGAAATAGACGATGAGTTACTGGCAGATCATCTGAATTCCATGTGACTCCTGCTAAGCCTCTCTGGATTCCATGCGAACAGGGCGACTAGAACAGGTTCGGGGGGGGGGGGTTTCAGCCAATCACTGCACAATATGTGTGAGGGAGAGGACAAGCCAGAACTGCCTGGGAGCTTTCTCAGGCAGTCGCTGGCTCTTGGGTAGGTGAAGAAGCTGTACACCGTGTGCCAGTGCCAGTGGAGAGAGCGGGGCCTTGGTACACTCCCCCCGCTGCCCGACTCCAAGCACACAGCATGTGAGGCAGCAATATGAGTGCCCCCCCCACCCCCCCTCCTTTTCAAGGCAGCTGAGAGTCTGCAGTCATGTGGGCGCTGGGACTTGTAAACTTGCAGCTCGGCTGAATCCCGACCAAGAATCCAGAGAAGGCCTCCGTTGTTTTGAAGCCCAGCAGCATAATTCATCCAGACTCCTGAAATATTCAGCACGCCTAATTTAGGATTTACAAAGTGCAGCAGACAGCCGCGTTTTCCACACACATGATGCAGGGGAGTGCGTCGTGCACGCAAAAAAACAAGCAAAGCCGTTACAGTGCCCTCGTGACTGCTCACGCTTCTCCTGCAGAGGCACGTGGGTGCGCCCAGATGCCCGCACCCCGCCGGTGCGGCGAGCGACGGTCGGTCACAGCCGGGACGCCCTGGAGCAGCTCTGTCGCGGCCTGCGGTGTCCAACCCCCTCCCCCAGCTCCCGCTAATCATTGACAGGCGAGCTGACGCAAAAGCATGACCCCCGGAGCCGGGTGTTTGTTGTTCGAGGAGGGATCGAAATCCCCCCGGATCTGTCTCTGAAGACACACTTCCCCACTGTAAACAAGCCTCTGCCTTCTCCAGCGAGTATCCCCGGCTCGCTCCCAGGTGAGATGCTGTTCCCTGCTCAGCTGGGCCTGCTTCCTGTGTCTCAGCCCCCCTCGCCTTCAACCCGCCCCCGCCCCCATCCCCGACACAAAGAGCGTACTCATATGTCATCTACTGCCCTTAGTTTGAGCATATGTTGACCTGACTAACTGGTTAGCATTAGGCAGTGTGCACCGTGTAAGACATCAGTGTTCCACGCTTACACCCCACAGGCCAGTGAGTTTGTGCTTCAGCTGAAGTAGGTTTCATTGGTGAACCTGATAATATACTGTTGTAATAAACACCCCATGTGGCTCCACTCACGGAGAGCAATTTCATCTGCTTCTTATTTTTCAATTTTATCTCTCTGCACAAATGCACTCCAGTTAATATCGTATTATACAGAAGTACAGTAAGCCATCCTGAAATTGCACTCATCAAATGTCATTTCTTTTGGCTGAGGAGGAAAGGACATGGAGCCAGCTCAACAGCAACACCCTTTAAAAAAAGAGTGTGGAGAGATGGGAACGGACATTCACAGATAAGACATTCTGAGAATGTGGCCATGATAAGCATCACAGAAAAATATACAACCATCTGACCCCTAAAACTCATCCTGGTATCCAAGCCCAGCTTCCCTCCTTGTCCAAGTCAGCATTCACTTGAAAGAACCGGAGTGAGCAGTCCTTACCAGCTATAACATTGCATCCGCATCATCTTTCACAGAATGGCATCTGCAACAACATTATTGTGTTGCTACAACAACATGCCAACATTGATAGAGGGTTAAATGTTCTTTTCTTGGAAATGTCAATTGCTCTGCAATCTAAATGTGAACATCATCCCCATCTCAAGGTCCGCAATTATATATGACAGATAAATAGAGCACTTTTTTAAGCGGAAGTCAAGGATTGTAAACTCACACTCCAAACTGTGTCACCATTTTACTGTCCCCAATATATAACTGGCATGGCAGACATTGCGGTGTGTCGTTCAATGCCTTCATTGTTTAACACAAGGGAGCAAGGCTAAAGTTTTCACTTATGGAAATGTGCCAGAGCTCTTTATCAAACACACTCCACATTCAGGCCTCATATTGTTTGCCTTTAAAATAGCCCTTGCCACACAAATGAGACCTGTGGTGACAGCCGAGCGAGAGGTGTGCACGGGGTAAAGTGATACGCAACGCCAAAGTGGCATCTTTCTGTCAACCCCTCTCTGTTAAAGAAGGAAGGACAATAAAAAAATACCTTAAAGGCCTGACCTACTTTTAAACAAATGCCAGCTACTCTCCCTGCCATTAAGTAAAAGCCGTTGTATCATCTTTCAGGAAGACCAATGATAAGGTGCCCTAATGAGGTCTTCTTGTATGTGTCTCCGGCCACTGAAGTACAGGATAGGGGACACCCTACAGCTCATTTTTAAAAGACATCTACCCGCTCTCTGCAGCTTAAGTGTACCTGGAACATACTGTGCTGTACAGGTTCACTTGTTTCCCTTGCTACAGACTGAAAGATCTAATGTCTGGTCCCATAATCTCTCTCACCCATAAGCAGGTTATTGTCGTGCTGCAGACGCTCATTTTAAATTCGCCTTGACGCAGTGACAGATACACCCTTGGTGGCTGGCAGAATGATGTGTCTAGTTGGGCCGAATGGCATGTTCTCATCATAAAACTTCTTAAGTTCTTATGTTCTTAAATGCTGGCATAACTGATGCCTTAATTTGAATATGAGGATAATCAGTCATACGCGGTACATCCGTACCTTGGACAGCAGTGTGGCTTAGGAGTTAAACAGCTGGGCTTATTCACGTTTCACTTCCAGGTTGGGCACTGCAGTTGCACCCCTGAGCAAGCTAATTATGAAAAACCACTACGGCTTCTGATAACACCTAACTCTATAACGTGGATGATGTATAGAAGCATATGCTGTGGAAGTCTCACTGGATAAGGACTAGGTAACTGAATATATGTATGACTACACACTCTGTGATTTTTAAATCATACAAGGTCAAACCTTCTACCTCAAGATCTAACGCCCCTGGCCTTCCCACCACCACAGCCCTGGCAGAGAAGTGCACGGCACCATATTGCTTAAATTGCTTAAACCAGTGAAGAAAGCACTACCACACTGGCTGATAGTCTTTCAGACCCTGCGACCCAAGGCCCAGCAGAGAACAAATAAATCCTGGCGCACTGGGCGAGCTTGCCGCTTGCTCTGAGACACATTACATCCACTTAGCGTAGACCACAGTCACTATGGGAACCGGGCCTTTCGGCTGCCCCATAAATCATTCTGCTTAAGTCACAGGCACAAACAGAGAGCTGAGGAGGGGGAGGTTTACATAAGGGAGCATTAACAAGGAATACAGTGTGTGGTCGCAAAAATCTCTGCACTCCGCTCAAGTGCGTGTCTTTTCATATTACAGGGCTCTTGGTATGATAAAGGACAACATGTTGTTGGCCAGCATGGCCAAATAAATATTCTGCAGCATCATGAAATACAAAAAAGGAGAAAGAACAGTCGTTATCGGCTTTGGAGAAGTGTTTTTGGAAGTGTGCGATGGGGTGGATGGTCAAAACCAGTAACAGTAACAAAGGAGAATGACTTCTGGGAGGCATTACCAAATCCTGTTTGGAAAGATGCAGCGTGTGACGTTGGTGTGCCATAACTCTGATCACTCCGAGGAGGAGCTTAATTGGTGCAATTTGTTAACCTTTCCTGGTACTGACAGCAACAAAAAACTATTTCATTGAGGACTTCTGTGGCTGGAGCATGATTATCTCTTAGACAAGGCTTGACAATGACGTCAAAATAAGCAATTGGCCCTCTGAAAGAATCTGAATTAGCTATTCAAGTGCTGTAATCATTATTTGATGTGAATAATCGGATTTCTTCATACCAACTCACTGCCAAGCTCCACACCTCTGTCACATAGTCTGTACCCACATTAATTTTTAACAATATTACCTTCTAAGCCAATTCAGATGTCCAGATCTCTCTGATCTGGGTTCATCTGACATTCTAAATGAACAAGCTCTGTTACTCATTCCTATGTTTTCTTGGAAAAGCCTTTCAAAAGATTCTGGCATGGAAACCATACGTGACAATCAAAGAATCATAAACGAATTGCAGGAGGCACACTTTGATTTGGGGGAGGTGTGAACACAGTTTACGCAATTTTGGGGCAGGTCCGTGGGTTCATCCATGGGGCTGCTGAATGGATTCTTCCTGGCTCGTATGATCAGAATCACAACACGACAAGACACGGATCAAAATAAATGCATAGGCAGAATGGACATGTGGCAGCAGATGGTGAGCTGGAGAACAAACCACCTACTGCAATGGAAAGCAATAATAATTAACATAAAACACTTTTAAAAAACCACACAGTGATGTGGAGGGCATGTCAGTGTTAAAAAATCTCTGTTGAAAAACTCGCATCTCTAGCGCCTGCGTTTTTAAATCCTTTGCCTAAGGAGCAACGCTGAAAGCCCGGCTTTGCCCCTGATGTTGACCCAGTTGATAGGCAGGAGGTAGAGCCTCACCACCTGAGCTCTGGGTGAGCTGGCACAGCGCAATCATTGCACTGTATAAACAGTACCCACTCGCATGGCCTGTGCCTTATTGATTTGTACCCTTAATACACTAATGACTATGACATCAGAGGCGGTGCACTAGAAGACTCAAGTGGGCAATCAAGGGGGGAGGAGCTCTCCAAAAAGGAGAAGTGCTTTCCTGTGCTGGGGGAAGAGGTGTGCTTTGACAGCCTGACTTATGTTCATTAGTTAGATTTTTCTGGCTCCCAAGCATTTCAATAGAGCTTTTGCCATCCATTCTTCTCCCACCATCCGTGCAATAACAAAAACAATCTCTATTTTGTTGACCTCAGAGCTGGAGGAAAACAAATGTTTTGTTCAGTGCAGATGTGGGCATTTGCTTTAAAAGATTTTAAAAGACTAGAGTCGTTTTGGTAAGGCTCGGTGTGAGAGGAGAAAGCAGCTATCGTCTTTCAGTAGGACAAAAGTGATTAAAGTGAACGGTAATGAACCGGTAATAGAATCACCGTCCAGGCCAGAGCAGCATGGCGCGGCCGCAGCTCATCCTCACTGCAGGGGAACAGGGGGTCGCAGCTGAACAAATATCGCACCATAAGCATTGCATGCCCTTTCACAATCAGCTGAGCCCGTGACGCCCGGGTTGTAGTATTTCCGTGAACTTTGTGGTGCGTCGTTTCACACGCCAAGTTCACTGCCCCGCAGTGAGCAACAAAGCGTTATAAAACCCTACAGTACTGCGAACGGGGCCCGGCTGGGTTTCTAGGAGAAATCTCAGCCATGACGCATTAGAACGCGGGTTCAAAGGTCACGGGTTTTAATCTGATTATGCCGCTCGAAGCTGAAGTCTGCTTCAGAATTACACTGATCCATATTGCATACACACCAATAATGTGAAGGCAAGCCAGTGAAACCTCATTGGAATCAGCCAGTCGCCATGTCAGCATCACAAGCCGCTCTTATTCTTCGATTGCAATCGCAATGCCTCGCTGGCAGCGTCACACAGGAACCCCACACAGAGCTGAGAGGTCTCTGCTGGACAGAAAAGTTCATTCACTGGACGCTGCACTGTGTTTAATGGCAAAATGACAACGGCACAAGAATGAGCTGTTCGATCAATGAGCTGCCACGTTAAAATGAGCAGCCTGGGCCACTGTCTGGAACTGGCTGTGCTTTGCTGCTTCTGCTGTGAGCGCCGCATTGATCAGAAACTATAGATTAGATTCTTTACCACCGAGCAGAGAGAATGCTAACAACCACAGTCATTTCAGTGACTACATGTGTGTAGCCTAAATGAGAGATGCATTTGATAAGGCAGCCTCACTGTGTAGGTTAACGTGGAAATTGATTTTATTGAAATTGAATGATTTTAAAGGAGATGACGCTTTTCAGCCTCATTGCACGCCGCTGGTTGTGCACATGTGGTAAGGAGATTCTTCCTTTAGGAATTTTCATTTGAATTTTGCTGTAAATCACCCTGGGATGGTTCCAGGAAGGATACCATGGAAAATCGCAATGTATTGCAATCGTATTGCATGGTTCACAGGCTGCTGCACCTATTAAATTAAACAGTGACGGCCATTCATCTGATGGCCTTTTAGAAGATTTCTGAAAAGAGGAGACAGGACATTGTGGAGTGTGAGGGACCCTACAGAAAACAGAAGAGCAATACTCAACAGGAACCGTACAGGCACATCGATCTATACTCAACAGGACTCGCGCATGCATTTTAATGCCAGCATGTTCAGCTAGAGTGGAGAGAACTATTAATCTTATCAGCAGATGTCGGAAATGGTGCGACGGGCGATAACGGGCCATGGACTTGGAGCGGGACGTTTCATTAGGAAGAGCCGGTATCCCGAGTTGAAGGTCAGCCAATGGAAATTTGAGGTGCGGGATTTGCGAGGAACCCCGAGGAGATAATGGAAGAAAGATTACATAACCACTAAAGAAGCAAGCCTTTTGTCTCAGCCTCTGGAGGTCAACCCCGACATCACTTTCATAACTGCAGACGTCAGCTGTGGACACCAAACCGCATCAAATCAGATAAATACAACAGTATCAACATAAACACTGCTCTGAAAATAGTCATTATGAAATATGTTATGACAGTAAATAGATTATCATAAAATCTAGGGGCAGAAAATATCCTACATGACCTAAAAATATGTATATGTGTTAAGGACAAATTAAGTATATATTTAGAACATAATTTGAACTAAAAACATTTTCATTTCAACTATAGTGGAGAACTGTAGTCATTTGTGACATCATTCACAGCTTTTGTCCTGTGAGCAACATTACGGGGTGAGGTTAATTTTACAGTGAATTACTGTATGCTCTTCATTTGCCTAATTTTATTGGTGTTCCGTGCACGTCGTGGGCTTGGTCTGATTATGAAAACTTTATGGCATGTTGCTGAACTTAGTGCAGCAGTCTGACACTGATCTGAGAATAATCACACAGCCGTGCAAACTTTGCTCTTGTTTTTATCTTTATGGTTTTGAGAAATCCTCCACTCATAAATAATACAGTAGTAAGCATTCAGATGATATTCTGAAACATTAAATTAATGTAGGCAAAGGGTTGCATATGTACTGCGAGAACACAGCTCAGTTATACACAATGTAAAAAAAAGAAAACAGATTCTTGCATCGAGGACAGATTGTACCTGTCATTTTAAATTATCAGGTTCACATTCTGGTCAAATTGTGTAACTTTCCTTCTCAGGAAGAACAAGCCAGTTTTCACTTTGTGGTGCGAATTAATCAGCGTGTTTCTCACGTGGTGTGTAGCTCCTGCATTGTGTCCAAACACACATTAAAGCCCTGCTGCTCGTTAGGCCGAGCCCTGAGATAATTACTCTTGCACATGGGCTTTCAGTTTATAAGAGACTTCACAGCTACAAGGTGTCCCCAGTGTTTCTTGGCAACAAACAAACTCCTTGTCGGCTCTGAGGGGAATTCAGCCTTCTCGTTGCGGATCCCATTCCAACCACACAGGGCAAACAGTCCAGCTGTGTAGGGACGCTGCGAGAGGGCAAGCTGACTGCAGGGTAAATAATCTCAAAAACTGAACACCTACTTCAGGAGGGCCTCCGTGCTAGCCCCGTTTGCGAGCCACATGATTCATAAGCTAGAAATCCTCTTACATCACCGGGAACCCAATTTCTCTCCTGAACCGTGTACTTAGCAAACATGCGCAAATGGATGCACCCAGAGCGCGGTTTCCACAGAGCTGACGTCCCCATTTCAAAGCTTTCCCGGGGCAAAATAGTGGGAACAAAGTTACGTCACAGCGCCTCGCATGACAGCACAGACACATCAGTATCTGTCCCGGCCTGACCCATAGGCCTCAGAAAACCCAGATGAAGCCCTTCATTCATGCAGCTTGATTGAGTGCTTTTGTGTCTGTGTGTCTCCATGTGTGTTTGGGGGCAGGGCTTGTTTATTTCACTGCCCTGACTTGACTTTTTGAAAATGCAGCTGGCTTCATCAAATGTTCAGGCTGTCAATCAAACTTTTAGTCGTCGTGGGCCCCTGGCCAAGACCACTGAGTCAAACCAACACAAATTTGTGTTCTTCGTTCATTTTGTGTTCATCTGCTTGCATTTTAGGCTGTTATTGATAAACAAAAGTGCCAACCCTGGGATTAACACACCTGCTAGGTGAGGCATCTAGCAAAATCTTGGATTTCTGGAACTTCAGGGAAAAGGAAGTATCACCGTGTCAGGCAATTATCTGTGTTTATAGTCCTGCCCATCCACAAAGTTTTCAGCCAGCCCCAGGTGTCCAGATCATATATGCTATATGGGTGAAGACTAGACAGTACAAATGTAACCTATGTGCCTAAGCAATAGACTCACATCATTCTACCTTACATTGATAGGGCTTTTGCCCTTTGTGCCTTCTTTTTGTCCATTTTTCTGTATTGACTCTATGATCTAGTGACAGCTTGCATCATTGTGTTCTGTAGGGGACACAGGGAGGTACTCTTTTAAATAAAGAAGGATCAAATCAAGCCTCTTTGATCCCATTCCACACAGCAAAACACTTGTGAGCTTGTGTGCATCAGATGTGATGTAAAATCCTTCAGCGACCCACTGCACACTCTGACATTTTCGCTAGAGAATTAAGTATTAATATTCATCAAAAATTATCATAATAATACAAACAATTGCAGCTCAGAAAAATTTCACTGCAAAGAGGGCAGTTGTCACTAAGAGGAATTATTCAAGCTTACCAAAAGGATTTCGAGGGGTAATTTGATGCTCAAGAGACCTCTGAATAAGCAATAAAAGTAACCATTAACAATGCGTGATCTCATCACACTGAAGATAATTAACTAAACACCAACTTAAAAGATCAAAAGAATATAATAAAGATATCTGTCATAAAAATACAGTACAGAACATGACCTATTTATCTATCATCTATAGACCGTGGCGCATCACAAGTCCTTCTGAGCAGGTTTATAATGACATGGACACAGGCAGCACAATCCATGGGCTGTAATAGCAGGCATGGGAACGCAGTCTCTTGAGTTTGAAGGAGCAGAGCCTTGTTTGCTTTAATGAGGTCAGTGCAGCCTCCCCAGGCGCTGGTGCGCCGTGGTGTTCCACCTTCTCTCCAGGCCTGGGCTCCCTTGCTGCCCGCTCCCTGTCGCTTCAAATGAACCGCGAGACGCTCTTGGACGCGAACTTGTATTTTCATAACACGAGCCAGAGCGACCATGGCGGCAGGTGTGCGGCCTCATAACACTCCTGCGGTCTGATGTTCACAGTCAAAACACGTCGCAGTCCAAAAAAAAAAAGGCGAATGTATGTCAGGTGCTTGGATAGGGGGATGCTTTCTGCACTGGCCTGTGACAGAACGGGGATGCAGAGAGGACCCGGGCAGTCAACAAATAGCACTGCTCCCGACTTCTGAGCCCCCTCTCTGAAACTGGATGATGCACGCAGCAGCCCTCTTCTCCAAGCTCCCTTTCTGGGAACAGCTGAGGCACACTGGGTCATGAGCTCAGAACTCTTTGCTTTGCAAGAGAGTGAGAAGGGAGAGAGGGAGGGCCAGAGAGACAGACAGAAGGGGGAGAGATTGAGAGAGAGCGGGAGCAAGAGAGAGAGAGAGAGAGCAAGAGAGAGGGAGAGAGAGCAAGAGAGAGGGAGTCTAAAAGAGGTGTTGACAGTGGACTGCATTAGGGCTGGAGTTGTCGCTGGTGAGCCAAGCCATACACAGAGCAATCTCCTCCCCTTCTCTGCCGCTCTATATTAACTCCTCATGGGGCTGCGCCACTGAAACAGCTGTACCGTATGTAGCACAACGCCGCTAACTCCGCTCACCCACGGCTCCCTTATCTGGCTGCTCTGCGCCCTGCTCTTTGGTGGAGTACCAAGCAAAGATCTTCATCTCTTCTTCTTCTTCTGCACAAATTGATGGATTATTAAACACCATGCTGTCCCAGAAGCCCTTTGAGGATTCCAGCCATGGTAAGAGTGTGCTGTCTATTGAATGTTTCTGCTAGTGGGGGATTGTCAGGTAGAGGTTCAGTTGTTGCTGCGCCTTGCCTTTCCTTTATCTTTCTTAGTAAATGATAAAATCTGTGTCCAGAAGTGCAGTAGACTCAGAGGTTACTGATACCAGCAGTTTAGTAACCTCACCTTGCAAGTGTGCACTGCCTAATCTGCTCAATCTCTTTCTTTAACTTGACAATCTTAACACATGGGGACTGCTCTACTGTCTGGGACACACACCTAAGTCACAGTAAAGGGATATACAGCAGATACATATGTATGATCTACATTTCACAAGCCTTTTCAAATCAAGTTACTGCTTTTTTTCTTATTGCAGTGCTTTCAAGTTGTTACAGTCTGAATTGTGGGCAATAGCAAGTCAGATTATTCATTTAATATCATAATGCATGGGTAAATGTAAAATGAGTGCATACAGTTCAGGTAGAGAATTCAGCAAATAAGTTGATATTCAGAGTAAACTTTGAATTGAGTTGTATTGATAAAAATCATTAGTATACTTCTGCCATGTATTCTGTATGTTCTGTAAAATAATATACTTTGCGTACAGAGTTAGCAAAATAAATGCTAATATGATAACAGTATAGCTGTGTAGATAGTATAAACTGTCAACTTTCATATGTACAATGCATAGATATTCTTAGAGCTGTTGGGGGAAAATCTGCATCCAAAAGTTAAGAAACTTCAATTGTCGAAATGCCAAGATGTCACTTTGATAACATCAGAAACCTGGGTACGACAGCCGAATTCCAAGATTATGTAAACCACACAATAGATTGTGGGCATTTCACTGAGGTCTACTGATGTGGTCATACCGCTTCAGTGGGGTATTTATGTAAGTGCACGGCAATCAAATGGCCAGCACAGTAATACATGACCCTTCACAACAGGATTGGTTGTGCAACTGCAACCATTGTGCAAGCACCTTGCACAAAATATATACTTATTAAAACTGGGTTTCAGACAATTTGACAGCATGGGTATTTGTGAAAATGAGGAAAGGATAGTAAGGAAATCAGCATGGAAAAAAAAGGAAACCTTATTTTTCATGTTTTCCCATCTCAATTCTTTTTTCAGTGGTCATATCAGGCTTCTTGATTCTTTATCCTTATATACACCTCATTATTATACTAAATTAATTTTTCTGCATTTTGCGCTATTTAAATTTCTCATTTGCCATCTAAGGAAGATCAACAAGAGCAAAGCCCATCTTCTAACCTTACATAATAGATGTAAGCATACTGACTGCCAGAAAGAAAGCTTATAAGAGGGCTTATTGATAATATTCATCACCATGTGTTAATAAAGTCATAGAGGATAAACAAACATATAAGCCTCACAGATCTGAGCTCTGGCAATTTCACTGGTGGTGTTATCAAAGATACCACTGGTGTTATGAAGGTATGAAAAAAAACTGTGTGAAAACCTTCAGAGAAAAAAAAGATAGACACCAAAAATTAGAATAAGACTTAGACACATATAAAAATGCATAAACCTTCATACATTCTGACAGAGAAACCACACCTGTCTAATGAAGTGTATTTCTTACTGCTGTATTATCCTGGCTCATGATAATCCCTTACAAACAGCAAACTGAAAAGTACAGTAAAACATGTCAATGGTGGATTTGCCTGTGACCTTCCATCAACTTGTCAAGCCACACACATATGCCAGCACTTATGCAACACAGCGGTGAGCACAGGCTCTGTTTGCAAATAATACACGATTCACACAAGAGATAATCTTAATCTCAAATAATGGAAAAGACATGATACTGTGCATCCACCAAATCCTCCAAACAATTTTGTCTAATTTGGCTAATTTGCCAATTCATAGAGGAGAGGACAGAAGCACTTTCATGGAAACTGTCTATACAAATGTCCATCAATTTTTTCCATTCTTGGATTTTATTTCTTACATATAACATGAATTTTGTATCATGCAAATCAAATCAGAAGATGTACCAATAATATCTCATTAAAAACACACTAAACATTTATGGTGCTTGTATCTTTTATTTCACCGTAAATGCACTCCTATAGAGCTTCATTGCACAGATAGAGGACAAAAGTCTTGACTTTCATTAAGGGGCTACGATTAAGTTTATAACAATGTTTTATGTTGAAGGACACATCTGTTATTAATGTCATGAAGAAAAAAAGAAAGGCTGACAAGCTGTAGTGAATAGCCCACATGAAATGAGCAGAACCAAAACTAATCAATGTGAACCATTCAGAGAAGCAGCAGCACACCCATGCTTCTCTCTCATGTGATTGGTGGACGCAATCTTCTGAATGAAAGCTCCGATGCCTTGGGAACCACTGCCAATGATCCTAAGGCAACTGACACCTGCTGTGCAACTTGCACTCAGAATCATAAAAGGTTAATGAGGGGCACATTACACTCTGCCTGGTTGCGCAACCTAAATGTGTTATCAGATACAATCAAATGTTAATGTTCGTCTTCACGAGAGCAGCTCTCATTGGAGAAGTGGGAATTGACCCCACCACAACATAATAAAACATTCCTTCAGAAGCGCATGGCTATTACTGCAAATGTTGCTATATTTATTAAAGAATGTACATGTGTGGTCTGAACGTCACCTCCAAAGTGACCACAGAAACTTGATGCCTCATCTGATATCTAGTGGCACTGACCCAACCACCCTCTTTCCAAATGACATCAGGCATTCCAACGCTCACTGATTGGCAGCGCAGACAAAAGACCCTGCGAATGTGACTGCTGTCTCCGTGTCAGAGGGAAGAATCATATTTCAATATGCCAGGGGGACATGCAGCAAGTATCTCAAAAAGCCCTGCCTGGTGGTAACTTCACCCCTCAGTGTGGTAACCATGTTGACCTCTTGGCCCTTTTATGAAGACATGGACAAGTGCAGAGTCCGTGTTATGCAATTGCAGTCTTACAGGGAACTAGTCCTTTGACAGGAGCCTTACGCTAGGAAATATTTGGTCACAGTGATCATCCGAGGCTAAATTTAGAAAGATTAAACCTGTGTAGCTAAATTTGAGCCCAGGGTAATCCAATGCATTTTATTCAGAAAATACTTTCAAAAAATGCACAGTTCAGCAAAAGACCTGCTCCCCTGCACCTGAATTCCTTTACGGCGTTAAAGCGGCTCTGTGATGTTTAGAGGCAAGGGCACATCCTAGCCAATCACTTCAGCAATATGTCTATACAGCAGGGCCTGCTGTCTCGTTCTGTTGCATGCTGATCGCACTCCCTCCCCCAGTGGTTGCTTATGAGGCAGTGCTGTGCTGCATTCCGAGGCACATGGGCTCTCACATGGTCCGCCTGCGCCCGACGCGCTGCAAAGATCCACGCTTTCGAATTCATGCTGCGCCGGCCCTCTCCGCAGTTCATTCATCAGCTGCAGGACGGGCGAAGAATCCCGATGCCCCCCATCGCTGCTGGCATGACATCACTGCCTCCGCTCAGACTCCCGGCTTCTGCAGACAAGAGGCTCAGGCTCTGCGTATGCAGGGAGGGAAGAGGGGCTTATTTCCGTCCTGATCACTGAAAGCAAAACGGCTTCATTTTCCTCCTGCTTCTCTCCATTTGAGCTGCCTGGGAAAAAAAAGGAAGGGGAAAAAGGATTCCATCTTCACCCCCCATGCCATGGCAGATGGATGCTCTTTTGGAAATTACACAAATACTGGCAATGAGAGAAGTGAATATCCATAATTCTGGATGACAGATGGGCGATCCGCTCATCAGAACCAGCTTGTCTCTGGGGATATTTCTCAGTTAACACTGCGAATGCTAATCTGAAAATAGTATTACTGTGACCTCTCTGAACGTAAAATTGTCATTGCTTTATAAAAAAAAAAAAACCAACAGCCATCCGATGGCATTAGAATTTGGAATTAATTAATGAGCTGTGAACACATTCTCCTCAGGGGAACTGCAGATGATGGCTTTGAAGATCCAGTCACTGCATTAAAATAATTCTGTTTGTGATGGATCTAAGGAACACACATAGACATCCCTATGTGGATGTCTTTGATTTTCACTAATGCTTTCATCTCACCTTACTAAAGCTACCAGTTTAGTATCTAAACAGTAGTGAATGGAGGCATAGCTCCTTTTGATTTTAACAGACTGCCTAAAAGCTACAGTCGACCAAACCCCTCCTTTGGTCTTCTGTCATTTTCAAAGCATTAACAACTACAGATAAACAAGGAATCTGACTACATACAACAATAGACAGGTAATGCATGTTTGTGTGTGTATATGTGTGTGTGTGTACATGTCTGTCTCTAAAGCATAGTTTGAGATCTTACATCTGCATTAAAACTATATATAGACAGTCTGCATATGCTGAATGGTTTAGTGCAGTGTGTAATGTCCTCTGCAGCATCCATAGTATATATTAGGCAACCACACGGCAGACTCATAGCATACGTGAGTAGGCAGCATTGCTAACTATTATCAATGCAACTGTTGTCATTGTAATTATTGTTATTACTGTATTTTTAATTCCTCTAGCCGTTCATTAGGTGATGACATAACGTGATTCCAGCTTAGTATGCACTTTTCAAGGTGCATGGTTTTTTTTTTTTTTTTGCAGTCATTGATCAGTTAATCTTGAGTAAGACACTTTCCCTGCACCAACAAA
Source organism: Megalops cyprinoides (assembly GCF_013368585.1). Lineage (NCBI taxonomy): Eukaryota > Metazoa > Chordata > Actinopteri > Elopiformes > Megalopidae > Megalops > Megalops cyprinoides. The sequence continues at coordinate 25,395,235 of NC_050595.1, forward strand.
ATAGCCATAATGTAAGCACATAATAGAAAACTTTAATGCACTATAAGCGTAATTAAAGTTTGATGGCAGCTAATTAATCATATGTAATCATACGTTTACATAAGGTAGTAACATTATATAAAATAATCGCATCGCATTTTTGTAAATTGTTTTTCTTTTGTAGAATTTATTTCCTGCTTGTTTGACGTTCCCTGCACTGTACAGCCAGTTATTGTATTTTGCTCTCTAAAGGCAAATTTGTGCTCTGCTGCACATCTCGAGGGAATAATGTTATAAATAATACTCCGTAATGTTATTAAATTAGTTATGGGACATTCTGCGGATAATTAGCCACAGTGCTCCCTTCGTCGGGGTCTGAACTTTAAATTTACCGCCATAATTTCCTATGCCTGCCTCCCCCCGAGCTCACTGACGCGGTTCCTGCCCGCATAGCTTTCCTCAATTGTCTGAATGGCGATTGCAGCAGACTCGCCGGGCAAGGGGAGCGAAGCACATACCAAGCTAAGTACGGCTTGAGAAAAAAATCCACAAATGACACGGACGAGAACAGTAAGTGATCTGACTATAGGTTTACAGCACATATGGGATATTATTTTAAATATACTGGATGGCGGGTTTGTTTTTGGTATTTTCGTCGAAGCCTGCTGCTGTCTTTGTGCTAGCTGGCTAGATCATTATTCACAATGAGGGTTGAGCTTAGCAAGCTGGTGGTGGTGACAACGACTCCTTTGTTTCCTTCTCGGGCATATAAAGTGTATGAATGTGAAAATGTAAGCACCTGAATGTGGCTTTCACGTACAAATATATTTGTTTGACATTACCAAGAATCTACACAGACACACCATTAAGTTACAATCATTTCTGTGAGATTAATTACGAATATCTTTAACGTTTAGTTTATTAGTCTGGTGATTCGTCACCTGCCTGCTCTTTACTGAACCACCACCGCGGCAGTAACGGTAACCTTGCTACGCTTTGAGAGAACAGGGCTGCGGATGATTAGCTATTCGTTTCGCTTTTTTTGGGAAAGTGTCCATTCTTAATTCAGTTATACCGTAATAAAATACATTGGATTTAATTAACCGTATAGATGAGATTTTTGGCCTGCGTTAACTTGGCGATCTAGGTAACGTTAACGTGTAAATCGGGGAATAGCCCCGGTCGTGGGCTTCAGTGTTTCATGGCCAGCAGCTCTGAACGTTAGCTGTGTATTTCGAGCAAGACAACGGTTTCCTGCCAAAATACCACTTTTAGGTGACTCGCGAGCTGGGTAATTCACTTATCTAACGTTATCATTGATGTAGAATTAACACCTCGGTAGCCGTATCGATATAGATCGAGTTATCGTATCATTGTTTTGAAATAAGGACTTGGAAACACCTACCAGATATTATATTACCATCATTAACATTAGCTAGCTAATGCTGGGTAATGATTTCACTGAAAAGGAAGTCTGCCAGACGGCAAGCTAAATTAGCTCCCTATGTTGGAGCTAACACAAGCTGACTCGTCACGACTGGCTGCGCTTTTTGATCATTTAAAACATATGTATATAGTACTTAACCAATGTAAAGGCAGTGTCACCTACAAATGGGTCTTATAGCGGCCAAGATCATGATTTGTATGGCAACCACTGAGAAAAGGCTAGCTATGGTGGCATATGTTAAACTAGCTTAGCTGAGCCAATTCTTCCGCCCCTAAAAAAACTGCAACGTGGCTCAGACTAAGGGTAACGTTAGCCAGCGAATTAATGTGCTGGCTAAGTAGGTACTAGGGCACGAATTATTTTTTGAAAAGCGGACTAATTAAAGTAATTGTTTAAGTATGTGATACGGTCACCTTTGGTGTGGGTTTAAAAACTTCATAGCGTTAACGCGGTTTCGGATGGCTAACTACACCGGCAACAGGAAACGTATTGTTACAGCCAGCTTGACTACTACGGCGTGGGGGAGGGGAAGAGATTCCTTTCCGTGACATCAGACCGACAATTTTTTTTTCCAAGAAACAAGTTTGGCTAAACGAAAGTCTAACCCTCTTATCTTAATTCAGTGTGAATGGTTTGTTCGCTAAACCAGGAACTATGAGACAAATGACAGTATATCGGCGTACAGCGTTAAGTTTTAAGGTTAAAAATCGTACGCTGTGATACATAGTTATGTGTCTTTCATTAGCTAGTTCCACGTTAGTTGTTATGATTATTTTTGAATCCCGCATCCATAAGTGGGTGTGTTCTCTCCTTTTCGGGAAGTAGGATTGATAACCATTTTAACATATTTTTTTCTGACTTGGTGACAGACTCTTAAATTTGTTTTGAAATATTGCCAAGATTTCAATAAAGGTTATTATATACAAATATACAAATTCTACCATATTGACAAGTTGGACAGTCATTGCCAGTTTTAGGGTAGGCATGATAAACTGTGATTAACATTTTGTCAATTAAAATATGTTACAGGCAGAATTAGCTTAGCTGGGCCAAAAGTAACTGGCTCATTTTGTGACTATTTCTTTGATGCCAAACTGATCCAGTCTTTCCCCAAACGTACAGTGCAGTTTGTGGCTTGTCTTCATATAGATAGATGGATTGAACTCTTTTTGGTTGTTGATCACCATGACAAAAGGTGCTTGTTTTCCAGTGCGTGCCAATGTGATATTTGAATCCCAAGTAGAACACTGGAGCAGCCCGAGGGTAGTGAAATTCAGAATCTGATCTCCTCTTGTTTGTCTGTTTTTCAGGTTACCCCGATATAAAATGGAGGATAGCTTTGATTGCGACTGTGGCGAGCTTGAGCCACCCGATCACTGAGGGGCGGAACACTGTGTAAGGTCAGCCAACAGACTCTAGATCTTTCATCAGATGGTCAAAACAGGAGGGGGAAAAAAGTGAAATAATAAACTAGTGCTGATTGACACAGTAGAATGATGCTGCTCAGGACCAGTCATACACTGAATGTATCTTCACTGTGAGGATGGTATTAGATCCGTTTATACTTTCTCTTCAGTTCAGAGCTTTTTAGTCAGCCTCAAAATTCATTCCAGTATCGTGTTTCAAAACCCTAGTGTAAAAGGAAAAAATATATATATATATATATATTTGAAAAGGAATCCAAAAAGAAATCCTGTGCAAACTTTGAGAACAATGAGAAAATATTCTGGCTTCATATCAAACAGCATTGTCAGGTTTTCCCTGGGAAGAGAGTGAGGGCCAGGCAGGGCAGAACACCGCAGGTCTCTGTGGCAGGCTCTATAGGATAAGCCCCAGAAGAGGAAGCCTTTTAAAAAGCGTTCATTCAGATTATCAGATACTGTTGGGGGGGGAAATACAGTCCTAGTCCCTAGTCAGCTTTGGCTGCATAGAAGTTAAAAACCACAACCCGGGAGCGAAAAAGAGTCCGCTCTGTCAAGGAATATGGCAGAGAAGTTCGAAAGCCTCATGAACATTCACGGCTTCGACCTGGGCCCCCGTTACATGGACCTGAAGCCCCTGGGCTATGGCGGCAGCGGCCTGGTCTTCTCCGCCGTGGACAATGACTGTGACAAGCGGGTAGCGGTGAAGAAGATCATCCTCACCGACCCGCAGAGCGTCAAGCATGCCCTCCGGGAGATCAAGATCATCCGCCGCCTGGACCACGACAACATTGTCAAGGTGTTCGAGACGCTGGGCCCCAGCGGCCGGCAGCTGACCGAGGACGTGACGTCACTGACGGAGGTCAACTCGGTCTACATCGTGCAGGAGTACATGGAGACGGACCTCTGCAAACTGCTGGAGCAGGGGCCCCTCTCGGAGGGCCATGCCCGGCTCTTCATGTACCAGCTGCTGCGCGGCCTCAAGTACATCCACTCCGCCAACGTCCTGCACAGGGACCTCAAGCCGGCCAACCTCTTTGTCAACACGGAGGACCTGGTGCTGAAGATCGGGGACTTTGGCCTGGCGCGCATCATGGACCCCCATTATTCACATAAGGTAGGTGCTACGATACTTCAGAAGCAAGAAGCAAAAAATGGTATGCAGATACCTTAGAAGCAAGAAAAGATACTTTAAGTAGTAACCAAGATGGCAGACTTGATACGTAACAGTGAGACTTCTCTCCCTGCTGTTATTAAGCAAAGCTCCATTTCCATGGTTCTTTATGGGGCCTGATTTGAATGCCTACTGCGGGGTGATCTCTACCCTAACAGGAAAGAGTGTGGTCTCACTAGTGAAAAGCGGTGCCTGGTAGGATCACACCTTCTTAACCATCATGATTATAGGGTTTACTTTAATATTTGAACTGTCTCACTCAGGGTATTTTCATGCGGTAGATTAGACTTTACATGTGATTAAACAGAGCTGCTGTTTACACTGCTGAGTAATGAGGCTCCGCTTGGAACAGGAACACATTTTCCTCCCCTGTATGACTCATTTTCATTTGGAGAAAAAAGAAGGGGGGGGGGGGTGGTTAAAAAAATGCTGCTGCTCCTGTTGAGCCGACACCTCGGCTTCCAGTTCTATAGGATGTGGTTCCTGTAAAGAACCGCTTCTGCAGAATTCACATTTCCTGTTTTAGTGTTGGAGATTGACGGTCCTGTTAGTGGAGGAAGAGCTGAAGGTCTTTTTATGTTGCTATTTTTGTAGCCATTGTCTCCTCAGACAGCCACGTTATCAATGACCTGCAGTGCTGATTTATATTTAACCTGCTCTTTGCCTTCAGAAAGGTTCCTCATAAACTAGATTCCTGTTCTCTCCTTTTGTTTTTGTCTTTGCCGACCAGTAGAAGGTACAGCTGTAGCATTGTGGCCTTCAAACAAGGGTTTATTGCAGCTATATTAATTCCACAAACCGGAGGATTTTTGTCCCAGAGGCCCAGAGGTATTGCAGTCAGATGCCTGCACATGTCTTACATTAGCCATTGCCCAGGGTCCTCGGAGGTCATGCAACCCTTATGTCTGCTGGATGTTTCCACAATAGCTTTAAACTCTGTATGCTCCGCCAGAGCTCTCAGCCAAATGGTGGCTGTTGATTTAAGCAGTGGACCGTTGATCTACCTGTTAAACATTATCACAGCGTGTCAGGATTTGAGGGGGTACTGTAAAGGGCCGTAAACCGTACGGCAGCTCACCCCACCAGTTGTTCTCACAGTCTTGAGTGCCAGCGAAACCCCCTGTTAGATTGACCCAGTTCTACCAAAACTGCGTGCGGCGTGCAAGTTTCCACAAAACCCCCCTCGTGCCTCTGTAATGCAGTAAACGCGATACATTTGACATGTGGATTTCAGTTTAGCCGCTGCGCGCCCGAGATGGTTTTCGTTCTCTGCCTGTTTGTCTCACAGCTCGATTTCAGTGGCGTGCAACTGTGCATGTGGTTGCTTGGAGGAGGCTCAAGCTGGCCTTTGTGAAGGTCAAGAGCAGAGCACTTTTCTTTGTATGAATAAACTCTTAAAGTTCAGCTTCTCTTTTTTTTTTTTTCTTTCTCTGCTTCTCCCCCTCTCTCTCGATTCTCGTGTTCTCGCCGTGTTCTGAAATGGATCCCTCCTGTAAACAGACGCGGCTGCGCGGCTTTGATGTGAAATAAAGGCGAGGCCGCGGTGGAAAGGCCCCTCTGCTGGAGTCAGCGCTCGCGTGCTGGGAGGCTGAGGGCGCCGGGGCGGGGGGGGGGGGGGGGGGGGGACCGCTCGCCCTGCCCGTCCGGACGGACGCCTCCGTCGGCCAGCCTGTCTCCGCTGCCACAACCGTGAGGCGCCCCGCCTCTGCCCGGCGCGGTGACGTCGGCGGCGAGGGGAGGGCCGGTCGTTCGGGTCATCGGGGTTCTGCTCTGCTGCTCTCCGGCGCACAGGATGCAGGGCGGGGGGAGATAAACCGGATCGGAGTGGGGTCCCGCCCACCACGCCTGCAGCTTCGCAGGGCTTCTCACGCCCAAGCGGGCTACAAGGCAGAGAGAGCGGTGCTGGTAACCATGGCAGTCTCAGCGGGGAAATCCAGTTTCGTTGGTGCAAGCAAGCAGAGCTCAACGGAATACTACTCCGCCATGGTGCTTTCTAAATAAAGATCACCCGTGTGCATTCACACATGCTCATTGGCTCCTCTTCAACAGTCATATATTATACAGGACAGGAGCCCATGTTGAGCACAGATGCTGCGCTATAAATGCAGACATTGACTTGCTGATCATTAGAAACGCGGCCTGAATGTTTCCTCGCAGAGGGTCACCTTTGCCGTAGGGGCAGATGTGGCTCAATGCAGATGGCCTCCAGCCAAATTTCACATAATTGCTTTCCCCTCCTCTCATCAGTGGAAGTCTTGCATACTACAGAGCTTTTAGAAAGGGGATTGCGTCAGTAGCTGGGGTTCCATATTGAAAGAGGGGACTGGGAGTTGTCAGACACTATTTGTCTGCTGCCCGTCTGTGCCTCGACCTTAGGAATGTGTGGAATTCACGTGCAGAGGAACTCAGAGCAGCCCCCCCCTCCCCCCCTTTTTTTCCCAGCCCGCCTGTTTCCTGCCATTGTTGGAGAGGCAGAGAGGCATGCAGGGCCCAGCTTGGCTTCTTTTCAGCTGTTTCCTTTGGGTCCGTCTGAATCCGCCAAGGCCCTCGCATACGCGAACCCGCGGCGGAACTGAATTAATGCAAAAGGCGGAAGCCCCTCGGAATCAGAAGGCTAACGGTGCGAGAAAGCTGGCGACAAAGACCGGCCGTTAAGCACCGCTTTTAGAGCGTTGTAATGGGGCAGTGGGCGTCCCCAGCCCAAGAAGCTGTCTACCAGGCATCACTCGGAGGTGCAGAGCATGCACCACTGCCGCCCAGTACATGCATCTCGCACCCCGTGTTTTTTTGGGGCAAGCAAAAAAGACATGCTACGTCGGCCTAATTCTGCAGGACGTCGAGTTGTTCGCCCATGCAGCCACTTCACAAAGTGCACAGGAGGCTAAAAGTAGAATGGCGTAATGGCCCTATATCCAAATGTTGGTTTATTTCGGTACGGCCTTTTCCCTCTCCTCCTTCCTTACAGAGAGAGATGCCTCATGTGAGGTTGATATTACGTTGGATCAACAGGTTTTATTTATATCTCAAATCTCGGCTGCCAAGTCGTACCAGATGGACTATGCTGTTTACATCTGAATCAAAGCTTGTTTATTTAGGTCTAGCACATTCTTTGGGTGTCTTAGAAGCCGCTCTAGTACACTTAAGTGAACGGCCAGTGTGTATTTTTTAGATTAGGTTTTTTTGTTAAAAATTTTTTTAAACAGATTTCTCCTTTGGCTGGATTTCCACCCCAGTTTCATTGGGTTGGGTCCATCAGAATTTCTCAAGTAACAGGCAGTGGAATGTGTGGTAATATGATTTCTGTTGAGTCAGAATGTCACAACCAGTCATTTTGGACCGCCGTTGGGCAAGAGAAGGAGTCGGCCAGCTAGTCACCGACAGACTGCGATAAAACAGTGTGGGATTCAGCTGGGAATGCAAGTTCCTTAGTTCACACAGCCACTGATGCGGTGCTCCAGAACAGGTGTGGCGATTCCAGGCCGTGCGTTCTCATAACATGCCTAGCTCTGGAATGGCCTGAACTGTATGTCCTCACCTCTCGCTGTGACTGAGGAACACCCATTAAAAATAACACTCCATCTCTGCTGATTCCTTTCACATGTGAAAATACTGGCCTGCTTGTTTTGGGGGAGGGGGAACATTTAAATGCAGTCTCAACCGGTTACACTCAGCCTAGCTGCATTTCAACTAAAGGAACACCTACACATTACCCTTCTTAGTTTTTTCCACTTTGTTACTAATAGCGCTACACTCGTATCTCTGTAATTGTGGTTGTTTGCATAATGTTAAACCACTTTACTGTAAAATGACTCAATATTGAGATTTCATTATTTTTGTCATGTTTCAGGAATTGGTTATCATCCTGAATAACATTTATTTGCTGTGGGCCTGTGCATGTTAAGCGCTTCTGTTGAAACAATAACCCAGGGCGGCTGTTTCGCAGTCTCAACACTGGCTAGCTGGCCCGCTCCTTCCCTTGCACAATAATGGTCCAAAGCTACTGGTTGTGACAGCCCCAACTCGCTGCATTTTCAAAGTGACCTTCAGAGAAATCTTATTACCGCACATTCCTGTGCCTGCTACTTGAGGGGGGCCAGAGAATTCAGCCTAATGAAATGGAGGTGGAAGGCAGCCAGAGAAAATATCTGTACAAAATGTCAGATCTGAGAGGCACGCATTGGCTGGAGGAGTGGTCTCTGCGCACTCGGGGAATGCAGTTGCACGTGAACCAATGCATTCCCGTTGGGTTTAGAAGTGCAAGTGCGCTCGTTATCATTGTCTTTGGCCTTGGGCGGGCCCGCGTTCTCAGCAAGTCCCCCCTCTCCCGTCATAAGCCCTGAGAGGACAGACTTATGACCAGCACGCTGCTGCAGACGGTGGCCCTGAAGGGCAGATCTGTGTCAGTGATCCATCTGCCTGCCTGTGTGTCAGGCACGGGACGGATTATCCTGGTCTCCAGGGCAGCCGTGGGGGGCTGCAGACCAAGGCCGCACGTGTCTCATCCGATTTCCCCACGGTCACGCCTCTGCATGCGTTGCCATAGCGCCCGGGGGAACCTGAGCGGGCGATGAGGGTCCGCCGCTCTCACGATATAGCAAGAGTCAGTCTGCTGTTCATTATGCTTAGTGTCATTGTGCAAATAGACATGGAGTCTCATGTTATTAAGCGTTAAAGTCCTTGTTTATGGAAAACCACAGAAGATGACCCCATTGATGGAGTGGCTAAATGACCATGGGCTTGACTCTCCCTCTCTCTCTCTGCCTTTCTCTCAGGGTCATCTTTCAGAGGGGCTGGTCACAAAGTGGTACAGGTCTCCTCGCCTCCTGCTCTCTCCCAACAACTACACCAAAGCCATTGACATGTGGGCAGCTGGCTGCATCTTTGCCGAGATGCTGACAGGGAAAACCCTTTTTGCAGGTCAGTTTTCACGGACACATACACAAACATATTTCATAATAGACATGTGGGGCACAGAAGCTGGCCGCGTGATTGCTTCCTTGTTTGTTTGCCAGAGCATCATTCATAACAGCTTCTGTTTGGATGAATGCTAACTGTAAAGGCAGAAATTATGGAAGGTCTACATATTTAAGCTTGCGTTGCTCAACTCTAGCCTTTTAGGTAACTTTAGTCATTTAATTTCAACTGAATATGAAGGCCCATTCCTTAGAGAGATTAGAAACTCAGCTGCTTTACATCGGACAGAAATAAAGGAGGGGGCACATTTGTCTTGGCACAGTAAATCAAGAGATTGTCTGAGGGCCATTCCCTCACTCTCAGTTTCCATTCACAGAAATAGATCATACAATGTTACATTAAAGCCCCAGAGCACCTGTCCTCGTGTTAACGACACAGGCCGCTTTGATCATACATGGCCTTTGACGTGACGTGCTTGCTTGTTTCTCATGGGGTTGCCCAGGCGCCCACGAGCTGGAGCAGATGCAGCTGATCCTGGAGTCCATTCCGGTGATCCACGAGGAGGACCGGCAGGAGCTGCAGAGCGTCATCCCCGTCTTCATCAAGAGCGACATGTCTGAGCCGCAGACGCCGCTGGCCAAGCTGCTGCCGGGGGTCAGCATTGAAGGTGAGCCACGCGGCACCCCCACTCACCCTCACCCTCCCCCCTTCACAGAAGGGAGTGTTGAAGCTGAAGGCCTTGGACACCCATAGCACAAGTCATTGTCTCTGTGAATGAATTTCAGAAATAGATGACCTATGTACTGGCTATTAGGGTGAGAGCAGGGTTAGAGAATACATTGCTCGCTGGAACGAAGAACACTGATCAATGCTTTTTCGCCCTTTTAGCCCTCGATTTCCTGGAGAAAATCCTGACATTCAACCCCATGGACCGCCTGACTGCGGAAGAGGCCTTAGCCCACCCCTACATGAGCGACTACTCCTTCCCGCTGGACGAGCCCATCTCGAGCCACCCCTTCCACATCGAGGATGAGGTGGACGACATCCTGCTGATGGACGAGAGCCACAGCCATGTGTACAACTGGGACAGGTGAGAAATCCCCCAGCATGCTCTGCGGTCAAGCCTGTGATTGGTTTTCTGATCTCAAGACCCGGTGGTCTTTGCTTGAGTTTTAATGTTTTCTGTTCATCTGACGTTACAGATATCACGAAAGCCAGTTCTCAGACCAAGACTGGCAGCTCCACAGCATCCACGAGGCGGATGAGGTCCAGCGGGACCCCCGAGCCGTGTCGGACGTCACCGATGAGGAAGAGGTGCAGGTGGACCCTCGCAAGTACCTGGACGGGGACCGCGAGAAGCTGTTGGACGACCCGGCCTTCGACTCGCTCTTCCCCTCCGAGCACTCGTGGCAGCACGAGAGCCACCATGAGAACAAGTACTGTGACCTTGAGTGCAACCACACCTGCAACTTCAAGGTCGTCTCACCCTCGTACCTGGACAACCTGGTCTGGCGGGACTGCGAGGTCAACCACTACTACGAGCCCAAGCTCATTATCAACCTGTCCAACTGGAAGGAGCAGAGCAAGGAGAAGGCGGACAAGAAGGGCAAGTCCAAGTGCGAGAAGAACGGCCTGGTCAAGGCCCAGATCGCCTTGGAGGAGGCCGCCCAGGACCCGGCCGAGAAGGACAAGGAGCAGGAGAAACACCAGGGCTTCGACTTTGACTCCTTCATCGCCAGCACCATCAAGCTGAGCCTGCAGCCGGAGCCTTGCGAGGTGGGCCTGCTCAACGAGCTCAACAGCTCCGTCTCCCAGCTGGAGCCCAAGAGCTCCATGTCCAAGTCGGTGAGCCAGGAGAAGGAGGAGAAGTGCATGGTGAACCTGGCCCAGCTGGAGGGCCGGGCGCCCAACCCCTGGGAGAGCTTCGTCAGCACGCCGGTCCCGGGAGAGGAGAGCTGCCTGATCGACGAGGTGTGCTGGGACGTGAGGAAGGACGAGCAGCTGCAGAAGGAGACCGCCTACACCAGTTACCTGGACCGGCTGTTCAGCAAGAGAGAGGAGGCGCCAGAGCCAGTCAACGAGATGGAGGAGACCTTCCTGGCCAGAAACGGCGAGCTCATGTTTAATATGCAGTTAGAGTCCCTGGCCCTCCCTGGATTCGACAGCTCTGCTGATTTGCCTTTGAAGTCCATACAGGCTACGTTAACGCCCTCAGCCGTCAAATGTTCTCCCCAAATTGCCCACAAAACGTACAGCAGCATTTTTAAGCATCTAAATTAAATCCACACTGCAAGATTTTTTATATAGTAGTATTGACATTATTTTACTTGAATTTTTTTTAATGTATGGTTACTTCAAGAAACATTTTTTTTTTTGGTTTGTTTTTTTTTTTTCTTTTTTTTGTAAAAGGGTGAGTTCATAAGTTAATAGGGTGACCTCATAAATGTGCAGCCTTATTCGGCCTATAGGAATTTGTGAGCACACCCTGATTGAAAACTGTCATGTCATTTGCACACAGTGTACTGTAGACTAACAAATATTGGGAAAAGAGAGATGAGAATGGAGGGATGGTGAATGAAGGAGAGGGTTAGAGAGGACAGGTAGAGAGAGAAATGGTAAGGAAAATGCACTAAAAGAAAGTGGGAAACTCACTGACACCGGTAGACTGGGGAAAATGGGGTGGGTTTGGGTTGGGGGGGGGGAAGTAATTTTTTTTTATTTTAATTTATTTTTTTAGGATTCACATTTTTAGTCCTTAATTTTTTTTATTAAGTCTGAAGTCTACCATATTAGTGTATTTTTCCAAAAAGGCATCCTTAAAAATCTTTCATACTGTAACATTTATGACACATGATGCCAGCAGTAACCATTATATGTAGAAACTTTGTAAACGTGTTATCTACCTCAAGGTAACAGCCGTGAGTGAGCCATTTTAGTGCTTTACAGACACGTTCAACCTGATACCATTCAGTACGCAGTGACTTCTGTCGTTTTCATCCATTAAAAAATTTCGCATTCACCATAGTTAAGTGTTAAGATCATCATTATTTATTTGGTAGCAGTTGTGAGGTATTTATTTTGAGAAGTTGTAATTTTGATGTGACTGTTTGGAAACCAAGGCATTTGATTTCCACTCTCATATGTTTTGGCAATATATGTGCGTTAATTTTTTGATGGTAGGACGCTAATCGTTCACTTGAATTGAGGCTTTCCATTTTCCCTCATTTGTTTCCTTAAGGAAATGGCTCACTGTTTATTTTATTACCTTTTTGTTTTATAGGCGTTTATTTCTTAATGTGAGAAAATTCTTTATGGAATTGAAAATGCGCCTACAAGTCTTAAGTCTTTTTTTAATATAAAATGTACTGTTAGAATCGTGTGCATGGAAGAAACTAATGAATGGTACAATAAAACTAGAAGTTAAAGGTGAAGTATTCTGTATGTCATTAAGTTCATTTTAATTGTATGTTTTTATTACAGTTTATATATATATATAAATATATATACTTTTTTCAAACAAGCATGATAAAATTAGGTTAAGTGTAGCATGTAGACAATTTAAGGAAATTTGTTTTGCCTTTAAATACTGGTACTTTATTTTCTTTATCATTGGTTCCCCTGTATTAAAAGATCAAACTAATAAAAATGGCCAGCAAATACACAATGTTGGGTGTACTTTGTATTCATTCATGTTTGAAATGTCTCAGATGCTGTTTGGAGTCTCAGCTCGAGAAAAGTCTGGGACTTCTTCAGTATCTTGGATAAAATCGCAGTTCCTCAGGCTCATTCTTCTTTGAGTTTTCATGACGTACAGCGGTCTCCCAGCGCTCTGTGGAAGCGGAACAGGTCCTGCGTGCTGCAAGAGCCTGTGAAAAACTTATCTCAAAACTACACAAAGTGACGCACCCCGGCGCCCAAGCGAAGAGTTCGACCCTTAAATGGTACCCCGGGGAGACATTTATGGCATACAAGTTGTTCCTGTCTGCGGCTCCCACAGCGGAGAGTAAACTTTCAGTTTGTTTTAGATACAGTACAATGCCACTGTTTGTAGCCAGGACACGGGTTCTCATCTGTCAGGGTAAAGCTGCACCATGCACCAGGCAGGGGAATTGACACCGCTTCAGTACATGGACACCCATATAATGCAGACATACCACTCAGCTGTGATCTGTTGCCATAAACACACCACCTTCCACAGACCCAGACACGCTGTGCATTCAGTGGGGATCCTTTTAGCGCTCGCAAATTGTGACATGTTTAAGGGCAGTGCCGAACATGCTAAGATGCCGTGCTCCTCACAGTATGATCGTCTTTCTTCAGCTGTTGCACAAAGCGTGTCTTCAACCATAACATAAAAACACCCTAAAAACAGTTGACATGTTTATCCTGGCTGTTGCCGTTTTCAGCCAGTTATATTTCCTGTTTTCTCCATAATCACATGCCGTAGCAGTGATAGCAGTGCACATGCGCTGCTGTCATAAATGTGACAGTCCAATGTCTGAAAAAAAAAAAGACTGCTGCGTTTCGAGATAAACAGTTTTCAGTCAATCGGCTGAGATGAGAAGTGTGTGTGTGTGTGTGTGTCAGGGGGGCGGCGGGGGTGGAGGTTAGTCATGTGGCTGATGTTGTGATGCCCCTAAATACCTGAACTCATGCCAGCATGACCGCAAGGTCAGAAAGCAAACAATCCGCTCAGGGGACCCGCGGATGAAAGGAGATAGCCCTGAGAGAAGTAGCATCTCATTGGCTTCTTTACCGGCAGTGCCAAGCGCCGGCAGAGGCAGGACCGGACACAACAGCAAGGAAACAGATGGAAGGAAAGGATGGTTTCGAGACAATAAAAAAAGAACCCATCTGTATGAAAACGGTGGAAGGTGCTGTAGCAGTGACGTTCTCACAGTTCCTTCCAGTTTGTGTGTTGTTTTTTGTCATGGTAAGACAGTGGTAGCGATTGATTCCAAACCCACACAGCGTTGAAAATGAAATTCTAAGCATCTGAAAGCACCAGACTCTGGGAGAGGGAGGAATTGATTTTCTGTCTAATGTGGATGGGCCCGTGAAGAGGTGTTTGTAAACAGCCGCACAGCCGCAATATCCTGTGGCAGCAGCAGTTACTGTTATTCAATAGATGCAGGCCGCAGTTTCACCATTCATGGGAAAAAAAAACTGGAAGAACAGATTGGTGAGGAGCAGCTCATGAGATTCACCTCATAAAGTAACACTGAGGATACATCAGACTAGCCCTTGCTCATGATTCAAACTTTAAATATGAGGACATGCCCAGTACTTTTGAGGCGTGGTAAGGCCACAGTAAAGATGCTGGGCACAATGACCACCCCGGTTTGGTGGCAGCATCCCTGGCTGGTTTCCGGGGCAGTATTTACGATTTCCACCTGTCACGACCAGTCGCTTCTGAGCGGCCTGCAACATGGCCCAATTGGCGGCTGTGGGCCCCGAATGCTGAGTCGGCCATAGTGGCAGCTTCTCCTTGGTGTATTTTGAGGAGTCGTGAAAGAGAAGCTGAGTGACCTTTTCAGCGCACCATTCTGTTCCAGCTTTGTTCAGCTCATCAGTTCGCTCAGGTACAGCAGAGGTGGGAAGGGGGGCGGAAAAAGCAAAGCAAATTGTCTCGAAATCAGCAAGGAGCACCACATCAAAAGGGCCGCTCCGGCAGACCTTCCATTCTAGCCCAGAGAGAGAGAGAAGAACACACCATTTATTTTTTCCTTCTCACATTGTATTGTTTGGCCTCGCTGTTTTGGAAACACTCGCCGGAATGTCGTCACACAGGCCGCCCGCTCATGACATGCAGTCGAGGCAACATCGATCGGCCCCTGGGTGCTCCGCCGGGGACTCTCTCGCCAGAGTCAGAATACCGCGTTGTTACCGGGTCGACAGCAAACCCTAAACAAAACGCAAGCGCCCCCACCCCCACCCCTCCCAGAGCACTACTCTCGCACTACTGAAAACGACTGGGTCGTGCCCGTTTCCCCGCACCGCGATGTGTCACAAGCGCAGGCCACTCGCTGTAAAACAATCAGGTGGATCAGGTTAAAAATAATAGAGGCTACAGCGGGGAACAAAGGATAAGCTGCTTCTGAGGGCAGTCAGCTGATAGCAGCTTAACAGACCACTTGCTAATTCAAGGTCAGAAATGTTCTCTTTTCTGAGAACACTAATTAAAAACCCGACGAGGGGGCCAGCGGGCAGAGATAGCCTTTCTCCTGGCCGCAGACGTGGAGAGGCTGATTGCACAACTCGGAAAACAACCAATACCAAGCTCGTCCCAAGATCAGGTGTGTTACGTATGAGGCTAAACCAGAATATAGGGTCAATTTTACAGTTTAGTGTTAAATGCTGATTGTGGATAAACATGAATGGTGCAACAGTATCATTGTAGCATCAAGAACTTAAATGGAGCCAAGATGTATGCATATGTAAGGTATAAGCCAGATGTATCTAACCTAATTTGTATCTAATCAAATCTAAACCATCTAATTTGGCAAAATCACATTTTGTACTTTTCCTGGGTCTTCAAATAGATGTACGAGGGGTGTCGCTAACCTCAGCTGCTACTTTCAGTAGACTTTGCAAGGCCTGCCCGTGCAGTCAATATAAATCACCACAACGGTTTAGATGAAAGCCAGACTGAGAATGTCACAAAGTACTACTTATAAATAGACGTGCTCCTTGCGACGTGAACTTTGATTACTCCGTGGCCTGCCAAAATCACAGAATGTACAGAATGGCGGTCAAAGTCATGGTTAATATTTCGTCTTTATGACCGCCATAATGATCTAAGTTTTCATTGGTGCGAATGAAGAATAGGATTTTTCCATCATACAAGGCATGACACTAAAATGCAAAAGATCAAACTGAGATAAACGCATCATAAAGACAATGTGCAAAGGAAATTTCCGATCACATGGAAATCCATCTATCGTGAGCAGAAAAAGGCTAACTACGTTTATGAGTCTGAAAATGAAATGACATTAGACCTGTACTAGACCATTTCTCCTCCAAGACCTTGAAAAGGCCCAGTCAACAGAACCAGAGACCTGATGATGACTTCCGGCAGTTGAATGTGCGTGTACATGCATATACATATGCATATGGAGACCTTTTTGACATTCATAGTCACAGTTGCTTGTGCTGCGTACACACTGTCCAGCAATGGCCATTCTATGGTCGGTTAGGTTTCCAAAGTGAAACCTAAACTGAACAAATGTTTACAGGTTCCATTTGAATAAGCTCTGCAATCAATGGCCAGCGGTACCCAGAAACAACCTTGTTCCCTTGTGAAATCTCCACTGATTACATGGAGGGTCGTGAGTCAGGCATCAAAGCAATGGTTTACAATAACAGAGTTCAGGGAGATGTAGAGATGTAGATTGCCGGAGAATGCTGTTTTCCTAATTACCGATGAGCCTTTCCACTATGCCATGTTTAGCCAACCGTCACACTGCAACATAGCAGTATGAATGGAGGAAGGGCGACAAGGTCAATCGTGGGTTAAAGCACAATAACTCCTTAATTAGATTTATCAGCACAATATAGCCTTGCACCGTGCATTCACAAATACGCTTCCGAGCGGTGCGGTTTATTTTGGGAATGCTTCTGGGTACTGTGGGGTGTTTTTCCACTGTGTCAGTACACTCAGATACAAACACAATGCAATTAAATTCGGGTGCAGCCTGTTAAATAAACACATAAATGAAAACTGGGGTCGCCATAGAAGTGCAAATGTAGATGCTGCTTATGCAAAGACACATCCGTACATATTTCACTGCAAATATGCCACCAGGGTATAATTATCACAACTTTGCTTCAACTTTCCAAAATATTAATTATGAAAAGAGTTAACTGGTCATCCCATTAAAAATCTATATTTTTTCCTGACATATATCCCAACATCCCCTTATCGCAATGCAGCCAGCACCTATTTCGACAGCAATAACAATTAAACCTGTTTCCAAAACAAACCTGGCTGTTTTTCACAGGTCATGGTAATTTCCACTGTGAGCTCGGTGATGGCCTTCACATCGAATCGCCTGACCTCGCTCATATCCACTTTGAACAGCTTGAACACTTCCCGACACAGTTTTTGTCTGTTATCACCCTCCAGATAATAAAAAAAACACATTTGCCAACTGAATTTTATCACTTTGATAAGCACTTGTTTTCTGTTTTAGCCAGCTCAGTTAGAGTGCATAGGTATTTGAGAGTGTGCAGGTACGTTCTGGTATTATAAAACATTCAGTTTCCTCTTGGGGGTGCAATAACAATCTCTTTTTCAATATTTACAGACTATCATTTGTGGAGTTGATCAGACAGCAGGTTAGGCCAGGGGCACAACAAGGGGGCCTTTTAAGTGTGAAACTCACAAATGCAACAGAAGCCAGACTCCTCAGCACTTTTGGATAGGACACGAACACTTCTACTTCTGTTTGGGAAGACTAAGACTGCCCAAAGGCAGTAACACCTCAGAGAATACCACCCCAGCACCACCACATCCTGGCCTTGGCCAAATAGAAAATGGCACCCACGGAGTGTACCAAATACATTTACATAATGACACTGTAATTAAGGGATAACTAGGACCGAAACCACGTCTCACCAGCAATGTGCCCTCTCAGCATTTTTGAGGCTTCTTGTGGACTGTAAGGCTAGTCTGACAGGTATTTTCATGTCTATCACTCCATCCCACTCCTAATAACAGAGTGGAAGGGTGGCTACCAATTCAGGTGAAGTAAATATCTACTTTAAAATATGAGGGGAATGTGAAGGTGGTTATTCTTGATGAATATATTTTGTAATGTTGTTTGGCATGCTGAAGAGCATAATAATAAAGAGAGCTGCAAAAAGCAATTATGTGGGTCAGGCACAACACAAACATTGAGGACATATTTCTCTAAAAATATATAAAGTTCAGTGGCTTTGTGCCACATTTTAAGACATCCTTTCTCAGCTGGTGGCCTTGGAATTGCAAAGCAAAGGTCTTACCAACTGCACAACCAAATCAACTAAACTGGATGTGCATCAAAAACTAGAGTGTAGAGTCAATTATGTCCAAGAATCTGCTGCTAACAAGCTGTACTCTAGCTGACAACCAAATAGACCAAATCAAATATGATGAGAACAAGGAATATAATTATCAAACACAGCTTATTCATACATGTTGTTCATTCAGTTCTGAAGTGTTCAATATTAGCCTTCTTTCAAATCTAAACTAGATTTGAAAGAAGGCTAATATAAGGCTAATATAAACTTTGCACATCAGCACTTCAGTTCATCAGTTTAAGTTTAATGTTTACAAAAATCAAATTGGCAGAAATCATTAGTTTACATTTCAGATATGTTCCTTGTCATAAGTATCACAAGTTTTTGAGATATTTTTTAATCAAGCATAAACCAAGATGGAAGCCAAACCATGTGACTTACAAACACATTACGTGTTGAGCAGGTATTTTCCTTAGCCCCCTGCTGTTAAGTGTCATGGAATTCAGTGAAACTTTGTAAGATTTATGGCCTTTGTGTCTCAGAGTCCAAAGTTTCCTGCGAATTGGATTGGATTTATGAGATGTGGTTTTTGCTAATGTGCATATCTAAACAGTACACATTGCGGTATTGGGAATATGTGAGCAAAATTTGATTGGGGGGAATTTTTTTGAGAAACCATCTTAATTTTATAGTGGTTTTTCAAAACTGAGAGGAAAAAATATGAACACGAAAAATACGGGGCCTACGCATCAATGGTGCTTGGCCCAACAAGGGGTGTAACAAATGAGGGCAAAACATGTTAGCATGACGCAAATGCAATCAAATGTAATACTTTACTACCGGGTAACTGTACAAAAAACATTAAAGCATGTATACTAGAGAGGGCTGCAGCATGGTTTGGACACGGTGACCATGTTTTATTGTGAACAAGGAAAAATGTTCCTCAGTAAATGTCATTTGCAATTTCAATATCTAGGCAGAACGTTCTGGAAATATTTCACTTCATACTATTAAGCTCTGACAGCCCTGTGCATGTTACAGTAGAACGACGAGTTCCCATTTAGCCATGTTTTATGTTCTAGCAGATGCTACTATAAACAGATCTCTTCTATGCCCCAAGCTGCCCTCGAATTACTGACTCATCAATTGCCAATGCTTTCGCATGTAGGCATTGAGCGAGTCTGAAAACCATCTGGGGAGTGCTTTCTGTATTTCCACGGCAGTGCACTTCTGCTCTTTCAAGCTCGCTATTCACTCTCATTTCATTAGGAATGCTTTCAGAAATGATGAAAAGTCACCATTTTCATTAGGAGTACAGAGTATAGCACAGTGTTTTCCAAGAACAATCCCCAATTCTGAAAGCCTTAAAGTATGAAGGCCTGGTGTGGAAATTTAAATAACCATGACCTGAACTGACTCCAAATGATACAAAACACAGGGCACTGACTGGGAGTAGACTCAAGAAGCCACCTGAGCTAATCACAGAAATCGATACAACAACGAAGGAGAGTTCAATAACAGCACATGGGCCTTAACATGGAACACTCAGCCCTTCTCACCTTAACTGACATCCATCAAAACACATTGACAAGCATGGACCTTCATGGGTGTCATGGCCATAAAACTGACTCCGTTTCTTTCATTCAGCTGAGACAAAGTGTGCTGTGCATCTGGCCACTTTAACATTTTGATACAATCTGACCACATGAGCTTCCAGATATGAATACCCTGCATAGAGAGGCACACGCGTCTCTGAGTGAAGAGCTAGAAAGGGGACAGCTGGAAGCTACGTGCTGCAGACATTGCATGAGGTGGGTCACAGTGTGTGTTCTACTGAGAGTGTGCTGATTGTGGCATCCAGCGAGGTCTCTGAGTGCGTTCTTCAAACCCTCAGGACCACATGCCCGAGTCCCTTCTCTCGCTATCCTCACCCCGTTTAAATTTGCAGCGGAGACTGTGCAGAGCTAAGCGGATTAAACACATGCCACAGACTCCGCTCGGTTCAGTCCTGGAAAAACGCGTCAGGCACTTCCCACCTACTATCTGCTATTATGACTGAGTAGGCCATCTCTTGAGGAGCCAGCCTGTTAGGCACGCTGGTATTTTTAGCGAATTCACACAGGCATTTGTGAGTCATCAGAAACGAAATGCCAAATTTTCACGCCAACCCCCCGGGGCAGGTGCTGAGCAGTGCTTCGTTTAACGAGACATTAAGCCCCCGTGAAAACGGCGCCCCGGAGCACGCCAGAATGACCCATTTATGGGGCACTGCATGCCCGTCCCCTGCATGCTTCCTGTCCCTGCTCAAGTGGGCAGCGGCTAAGTTTAGCTGCATCTTCCACAGCACGGCGTGTGGCATTTACGGCTGGAGGCGGCACACTTTAGAGACTGCGCTAACCTTGGGGGCACTGAAAGGTCTCGAGTTTGGGCCCAAAGTGTCTAAAATGATCAGTCTTCAGAGCTGTGCAGAGCCCGCACTGAAACAGAGGCCCAAGATGACAAACTCTACCAGGCCCATGTGTTATTTCTTTCAGCCTGTGTGATTTACACCTGTTTGGGGGGCTCTTATCTTTCCTATTTTCCGATGAGCCGCATTGTAAGGGGAGACCCTGCAATGGCACATGCCTGCCCATCTGTGGATCAACGGACATAAACCACAAATAGATGGAACACCGAGAGGATGAGCTTTTAATAGCCCTTTCCCATTGCGGGCCTTTGTCTGCAAAGCTTGTTGCTGTCCGGCTAATTATGCGAAGCCCTGAGCACGCTGGTTACGTCTGTTAGGCCAGCACTGGGCCGGATGGATGAGGGCACCTTGAATAGCCCTTGGCATATTGTAAAAGCCATCTAAAGCCTCCA
Source organism: Megalops cyprinoides (assembly GCF_013368585.1). Lineage (NCBI taxonomy): Eukaryota > Metazoa > Chordata > Actinopteri > Elopiformes > Megalopidae > Megalops > Megalops cyprinoides. The sequence goes on from NC_050595.1 coordinate 25,416,029, forward strand.
GAGGGTATGTCGTGCATTCTGTGCTATGCCTGGTACACAAGGATAACCACCGCAAGGGCTGGTTATTCAAACTCAGCAGCCATGGATTCTCCATGCCATTCAGTCCTGCTCTGCCCACCTGAAAACCTCTAGCATGAGCCAGACAGCAGATGGGCTGTTTAAATGGATAAACTCGGCCGCACAGTTGGCTGCTGTGCCTCTTGGTCCATCCGGTTCTTTCACACCCCCCCACCCCTGCGCCACTGAAAACTGCCCTCTCACTTCCCTGCCATGACTGCGCTGTTTATTTCCTGACCTGGTGTAATCCGATGTGAGGGATGCATGTGGCCATTTGTATTTCAACACTGTCTGCCTTCTTTTTTTTTTTTTTACATCCCACATCAACAACCTAATGATCACACTAGAGACAATGTAAACAGCCTGGCACCTGGGCATATGAAAATATCACTAACAGACACCCACCACCAGCACTGCAGGAGGTCTCACACCATTAGAAGGTAGGTTATATACACCTCTGAGCCAAAAACATGCCTGAGAGAGAGCAAGCCAATACTTGCTAAGACTGTTGAAATCAGGCCCTTATCCTCCTTTGCTAGATACAAGTAACCTAGCCAAGACATACATAAGAGTTTATAGCCATAGCCCTGAACTTAAGATCTAGTCCCAGTCAGCATGTATGAATACCAGGTGCTCTGAGCTTTTCTTTTCAACAGCACTGAAGAGTGGCAGTTAAGGTTCAGGACTATAGACCAGAGGGTTGCAGGTTTTGGTCCAGAGCAACAAACTGCTGTTGTAACCTTAACCACGATGCTTTCCTGAATTGCCTCAGTCAAACATCCAGCAGTATAAATTAATGATACGAAAAACACACATACATCTCTGTAGGTGAGGGTGTCAGCAAATAAATAATGTGTTGTACATCTTTCCAAGTGATTGAACGCACACATTGTTTGGGAAAGGAGGCTTGGATTTCCTGCATTCACACTTTAGCTTTGAGGTGGAATCTTTAGTTTGTAGATCTGTTTCAGAACATTGCCTAAATTCTCATTTCTGTCTGGAGATTTCAAATGACACCCAAATAGGACCAAGCGGCATCAGAAATCAAGAAAATAATGACTTATCATTCTGCATCATTTAACAGGCAACTGCTATACAGTGTAAGTGTCAATGACCCATGCAATGATACTTCTCTTTATACATTGTTTTAGGTTGATATCTTTGGCAAGGATTATTTTAGATGTGGATATCATGGAGATAAAAGATGTGATATACTTTATGTTTTATATAATCAGTTTTATTAAGAGCTGCTTAATAGAGAAATGTCAGAGCATATATAATCACCTTCCAAAGAACATACCAATAAACTAATCAATTATTATTGCGTTTAATAGGAGTCTCTGTTCGAGTTTACAGTGGCCCACACTTACATATCACTTTCTTCATTGCTGTTGGGAGGGCTTCACAGACTCGTTTATCTGAGGTATAAGCATAAAGTTATTGTGGTTTATATAACAATGCTGCCTCGTGTAGCTGCAGCGACACAAGGTACGTGCATGTTGTGATTTGTCACGGGTCCACTGCATCAAATTTATGATGTCGCCGTCGCTGAAATCCGAGCTCCACCTAGCCAAACGCACAGCCAAGTGTCACAATAATACATGCAACATTGTCTTCCAGGTTAATATTCGGAAGCTGCGACATATTTTCTGGGCTGCGATCAATCAGACTCCACGTGTTAATAGCGCGTTGTCTGGCTACATTATAGAAGGCAAAGAACTCAGATCGCCAGAGTGGTCTATTTGCATTGGCTCTGTGACATATTTGCTCGCACAGGTTACCAGTGTCATAACCTGTACCCTTTTCCTTTATTTACACTACAGTCCTCCCTGTAGCTCGTATTCCGCTTGAATACTTTTTGCTCTGCAGCACCTGCAGCTAAATAAACATTGAATACTTAGCAGAAAATGAGAGCTTCATTTTGCCCGTGCAATGCGCAGCACAATACGCTGTAAAAACAAATTATGTATGCACAATTAATCAAAAAGCCACATACACTGCATTCTGTACCAAATGCGACCCGTGCTTACACATATAGAGCAATATGCTATTTAATTGTGGCACTTCCGAATTGGCACGTAGATGTCACCATACCAAAATAACACTCAGCCATTTACGCAGTGACGTAAATTTCCTTTGAACTGTGCACTGTTGGTTTTTTCTTCATTATTTTTTGCAGTAGTACGTTATCATTTGTATGATATTCACTTGGTGTAAGGATTCACCAGTGTTATTACAAATAAAAACTGACAGAGGTCGCTCAGATGACGTTAAAGCTCATTTTTATGACTTTGATCTCTAGAAGTGTTCTCAGCGAATGCCAGATTAAACTTCAGCGATTGGTACGGCCTGATAGGGTACAACACTCGCCTCCTTTATGAACTATTTCGCCTCCTAGTGGACTAAAGTAGAATTTAACGTTCATTCGAAATGACCATACTGCGGTATTAGATGTGAACTGAGCGATGTGCGCTAACGCACGATCGCTCACTGAATGTTAATAGCATTAATTACATTTTGGAAAATTATCTTTTTCATTTGTGTAAATGCAATACATAATGATATGTCTATACCATTAGACAGCTGCTAGTGTTCTCATAAATGGTCAGTCTCATAAATCAGTTTTGTGTGAATGCGTGTGTAATTCTTCTTTGCCATATTTACACAAACACATGGACGGGATATATTCAGGCAGGATTCCTTCTTCCTTAGCGTGCACGCGCGCGCGCAGACGAGAGAGACAGACAGGCACACAGATACACACACACACACACACACACACGCTCGCTCCAACCTGATAAGCTGTGTGCGTTACTAGGCAACATCTCCACCACCGGGAGCATCACGAACATCTGGAGGCTGCCTGAAAGAGCAGGTGAGGTTCGTGATCATCGGATATAGTCTTTGATAAGGCACGCAATCTGAGCACCGGATCAATCAAACACTTCCTCTCCTGATTATCAGTCTTCGGCATCCTGAATAAATATATCCCGTCTTGTCGCAGCAACCAATCAGAATGAAAACGCTTACATAGATAAGTGTATCCAAGGCTTTATCGTACTAGCCCATCTCTGGCAACAAAACGGATTCCAACCAATGCTCATTCATCTACATTTAAACTGTCTGCACTTATCTGACAAGAGTACTCTTTGTTGAGGATTTACATATTTCTTTACTTTGTTCAAGAGCTCTTGAAGCTGGATTTACTCTAGTAATGGAGTTACACAATGCCATAATTTTAATATACAACATTCATTCAAGTCTCCCTGTTAAGTCACTTAGCTAAAAAAATACACATTTGCACATTTTACAGCAAATTGAATACAACTTCAATCTGACATGAAGTGTTTTCCATTATTTAAGTGTTCCATTATTTAAAAAGCAGATGAACAGTTTTTCCCTCCACAAGATAAAAAAGGTTGTTTGCTAAAGCTTGCAGTGAATATGTATACATTTCAGCTTTTGATCCTTATGAAATAGAGTAAGATACTGAGATGTTCAGATATTGAGAAAAAAAAACTAGCCCACATTCTTACAACCACAGAATACAACTCCATTCTATCTTCCTATTTTCTTACTGAAAAACAGTTTCCCATTTGTCTGTTTTGTACATAATATTTTAACTGAAAAGGTAAAATGTCCTAACATTTGCAAATTGACTGATGAATGATGATGATGATGATGATGATGATGATGATGATGATGATGATGATCACAGGCACACCACTTGAAACAAACAAAAAAAATGCTGTGTTTGTTGTGGGCTGTGATAGCAACTATAGTTTGGCATTGTATGCATATTTAGCCAGGAGTCAATATCATCATTATCATGCTTCTGATTAGTTGGCAGCAACACATGATAATGTTGGCAACAGTGTTGCGTAGTTGTAAAGGAGCAGGACTTGTAACTGAAAGGTTGTCAGTTCAATCCCTCACTGGGGCGCTGCTGCTGTACCCTTAGGCAAGGTGCTTAACCCAGAATTGCCTCAGTAAATATCCAGCTGTATGAATGGATAATATGTGAAACTAACCTGTGTAAGTTGGTCTGGATAAGAGCTTCAGCTAAATGATGATAATGTAATATATAATACTTTTTGCTGTTGTACGAAGGCTTGACAACAATCTGCACACAATGAAACCATGAGTGGCTGCTCCTGGGTGACAATCATTTACCCCAAGGGCCCCTCAGCTATTCCTGTAACGCTGCAGTGTGTGTGCCATTCAGCCTGTTGTCTTTGTGCAGGAAGGTAATGGTTTCTTACTTAAACTCGGTGAACTCATCTGTAGGTTTTGCCTGGGGTGTTGCCAGGCAGCTTTCAGCCAGGTGCTGATGGGTGGAAAACAGGATCAGCTGTAGCTGTGACCTCATGAAAAAAAAAAAAAAAAAAAATAAGGGAATTAATGATGTAAGCGGGGCCTCGTCCTGAACGGGCTTGCTCGCTAATGCTGGGCTGCGTTATCCATCTGGAACCCCACCGCAGTTACGTTTTCCCGTCAAACATACCCACTCACGTTTTGACCTGTAGTAACCCCCCCCCCCCCCCCCCCCCTTCACAAAGAACAGCTGACTCCATCTTTTTTTTTTAACAAACATGCTGTTTCGCTTCCAACATGTCAATCGGCTTAGAAAAAAAAGACAGATTTAAGGCTTCTGCCATAAAGCCCTGTATGTACACAAGCCCTCATCTGCAATAAGACCGCAATCTTGCCTTGTGTGGCTTTTGGGATCTGGCGCTAAATGCTAAATTCCCCTTTTTGTCATAATCTCTGTAATCCATATGAAAAACAAATGGTAATGAAGAAGACCATGGTCAATACGTGGCGCATCCGATTTTTTCTGTGTTATTCCCCTGGGAGATAAACAGGAAGTGTACTTTGGCACCATAACAAATAAACAAAAGGTGTACACCCGTGTAGCTGGCAACAATGAATGCGTTTGTCCATCTGAGTGTGTGCACACCACATCAGGAAATTAGGTCACGCTCATTCAGCGCATTTGGTCTAGCAAATGTAACACATGGGCTCTGTTTATGGACAAAGACAACGCTTGCAAACAATGCAACGGAGTAATCCGGTGTCCCCCCCCCGCAACACCGTGATGTCATGACACAGACAAAGGAATCATTGTGAGGAATGTACAAAATCCTCCAAACTGAGCAAGTCTCGTTCCACAGTCAGTCAGACCTATCTTCAAATGTGCCTGATAATCTTTACTGTAGACAAAGAAATGAGGTATATCTTTCACAAAGGCAAGGATGTTGTCTCTACATCGGTACATCACAGTTGATTATGTTGCAACAGACATGAGAAGAAGTCTGTAAGAGCTTTATGGTATCATACGTTATGACCGGTTTGTGAATAAAACTGCATACAGCGTTATTTTCTGCTGCTTGTTTCGGACGGGGGAGAACAATAGGTTTACTGCTGATAGACAGGGACAGGCTGCCAAACAAGATAAATTAGGTCTGACAAAGAGGCAAATTCCAACGCAATCGCTCAATGGGAAATGTTGAGGGAGCACAGACAACACAGACAGAAGTCACATGATCCCCTGATGACTTGATCTTTTTAAAAGTGTTCATGTTGACTCTAAGATCAGGCCTCTGAGACCGTGTCATGAACCAGACTGTTTGCGGTCTGATTAGCTTCAGTGTTTTTCCGCGAGTCTGGAGGGTCCGCATGTGGGGCGACCCTGTTATCCTCTGGCTCTGATATGTTGTTTTCCTGTGTTGATAAGCACAGGTTAGATTTCTTCATTGTAGGGTACATACAGGCAGCCATACGGTTGACTATCTAGGTTGTGTAGATACTTGTGGCAGGAGTACTAGGCTTCTGGGTCTCAAGTTCTTATGCCCTCAAAAAAGCAATCGTCATCCCCCATAGGGAGGGAGTCTCTAAACCTGTTCTGCCGTAGCAGGCATTCTGAATGCCTGTCTCAGCAGTAGCCACTGTTCTGACCACCAGGGAGAAGAACAGCCAGACCAATTCCTCACCAATGAGCCAAGACACACCCTTTGTTATCAGAATTTTTAATTCAGAATAATAACATTAAGAGGAAGAGGAGTTCTCTTCACAGGTCTTGAAGCAGATTGTGCCTTAGTGACATTCAAACCAGCCTGCACATGTCATTCTCTAAACATTGTCACAATGTTGTGGTAACATTCCAACAATGGTATACATGACAATAACATTGTGCTAATATCATGGGTTGCTGGCGTGGGGGGGTTAAGGTATTGTCTTTGGTGAATGTTTTACTCATGTGTGTCGAACGAATAATGAATGCCGGGTTGCTTAGAGGTCTTACAAACTTGTTACACGGTTCTTCCCTGAACAATGCAGGTGAGTCCGTGATAGTCGCAGTATGTGACCTAGAGACACTGCAGGAGCAGGCAGAATGAGGAGAGCATGCTGGGATTCAAATGACCGAGTTAACATTAGTAGGTGCTATCTGGCACTGTGATTGATGAGTGAAGATTAGAATCTGAAAGGATTAATCTTTCCATGTTGCTATCTCTGTAGAGGCCTTGGCAAGGTTAGAGCTTTTGTTCAATACAGAGTTCAAAGGAGGCCAGGACCTGGAAGACATATATAGAACCTTTTAGCATAACGGATGTTGGTTCAAAAGCAATGCCAGGTAAAAAGTACCTGAGATATACTGGCCACACAGTACACTATGTATTTTTCCTTTTCAGACACTCCTATTGATGTGTTAATCAATCAAAATATAAAGGCAGAAATCAGATTAGAAACAGATTTGGATTTCAGCTCCGATTATTATTAAACAAGAACAAAATACAGATTTTTTTCCATCTTAGGCTGATGGTCGGCTCGTAATAATGGGCCACTTAACAAACTGGTGTTCAGACCTAGTTATTATCAGATTGGGGCTGTTACACCAAGGGGACGCATTTTTTCAATAAAGCAGCTCACTATCACACATGTCCTCCCCTTCCTGTTAGCAAAGCTTGTGACATAAACACAAATACACAGGTAATCAGGTTAGGTTTTTTGAGGTTGTTGAGTTGATTGAAGTTGATTGAAGTGAATGAAATGTTTTGTTTGTTTAATTTGTGAGCATGTACTTCCAGGGAAATACTGGAGCCAGAATCATTTGTTATGGTTTTAGTGCTTTTGAGTGTATACTCGTGTAAGAAACAAATATTGGCTCTTTAAAGAAAGAACAGCAAAATTCAATACTCCGCGGACGTCTGTTCCGTACATGCGTATATCCCATTATGAGCGGCATCATTGTTCCCGCTGTTCCCAGACCTGGCTCTGCTTTTAGGCCGATGACGAAAGCGGCCCTGAATGGGCCAAAGGGCGTCCTGGGAACAGCCTGGGAACGCTTTCAGAAATAAATCTGGAATGTCCGTCTGGAGGGAGTCCCACCCAGCTTTCAACAATGGCAGTATGAGGGGCAGCGAGAGCGGGGGTCCCGTGGCATGGGTGTGGACACGCGTCAAACCCTCCCACCCACCGCGCTCCTATTATTAGCCCCGAGACACAGGGAGACAACAACATCAACAAGGGCAGCACATGGTTCTCAGCACTCGCCTCAACAAACTCTCAAAGCCCCCCTGTCCAGGATGTGTATTTATAGGACACTTCTACAATAAGCATCGCCTTGGACCTTATCAACAGCATGGCTAAAACGTATCCTTACAATGAGCCCTCCACGGTCGATCTGACAAACATCTGTCACCGGCGTGCATGATGGGTGGCAGGGTTCCTATGTAAATGCACAGAGCAAAACTCTACACACCAGGAAAAAGAGAGACTACGCTGTGCAACGGTCAGCCAGATGACTCAGCCTCACGAGGGGAGCTGCATCTGTAGCCGGGGTCCTCGTCCAAAAAACGAACTGCCCTCAATTATCAGAAAGGAAAGCAACAAATCATTATGGCTTTTCAGTTCTCACAAATGTACTGACGTCTCGTGTCGATCACCCGGGGTGCGGGAGGATTTTTTAATTTACGTCTTGTGATGACATTCTGTGGTGTCTAAGCTGAGTATCAAAACAACAGCTTACGGGAGGCACACAGTTATTATTAAGTGATGAGTCTGAAAGCTCTCCCCCAAATATGTCTAAATTATATCCCTGTGGAGGTCTGGGCTTTTGCACACACACACACACACACACACAGACACACACCCACCGTGAGGCAAATTAATTGATGTTTTGACGGAGAAAGAAAACCAAGGGGCTCTGCTTCAACTTGAATAGAGCGGAAAGAAAAATTCAGCTCCACAAGAGGCTCTCTGTCCAGGGGAAGGCCTTTGCGTCACGTCGTTTTCAAGTAATTTCAGGAAACACTGTGCAGAAAGACCTGACCTTGGCCAAAGACCCACCAGTTCCTGTGCACGCAGAAAGAAAGAAAGGCCCCTTCTTAGCTGTTGTGTAACACATTACAGCATACCCAGCAGCCACACCAGCATCTGAAATTCTCCTGCCCGATGGCTGAAGCTAAGCAAGACAGGGTTTGGACAGTAATTGGACTGGTCACCTAATGACAAACCTGGGCTGTTATGAGAAATGCTGCTTGTTGGCCAGTAGGGGGTGGTCTTTCATCTGGACCGAGCAGAAAACCAATACCCCAGTTAGTTGATCCTGTGCTGTAGGAGACCCTACCTTTCAGATGGAAGGTTACTAAAGCACTGTAGTCATTAGAGGTGGCATTTATTGCAAAGAGACAGGGGTCCCCATAGTAATCTGGTCAAGTTCCCAGGCTGTCCATCTAATCATCAATATAATCAACAGAATAAATCCCTCACTCCTGGAAACCCCCCCGTTTTGAGCATTCCATCGCAAAATAGCTAGCATACGTCATTGGTGCTGGTTGAAGGTTTTCCTCCTTTAATGTAAAATACTTTGAGATCAATGAAAAGCATCATAAAATGTGAGCCATTTTGTATACAACTATTGTATTTGTGCATTTTATAGAAAAAAAAGTGACAACAGGACAGCGGCATGTGAATACACTTATCCACAGTGCTCTTGTGAAGGAGAGCCTTCACCACCTCGGCCAGCTCTGTCACAGCTCTAAAGCACACATATTCAGCATTGGACCCAATGAGATGGTATGATTTAGATCAAAGGGTCCCTTTTATGTGATGCACAAAATTCAAAGAATGAGGCAGTTCATCACATGAAAGCCTTCTGGAATGTGAAAGATGGTCAAAGGACTGTTGTGTTCCTGTGTGAACATCAGTGTTCAGCATAAACGTCAATGGCCTCCAAAGCAGTGTGAAAATGATCACAGCATATTGCCTTTAGTGTCATTATTCGTCCGCCACAATACCATTCATTATCAGCTTAAATGAATGGTTTCGAAGTCAGTTTATGTGGGCTCCATTTTAAACCTGCGTACAAGTTTGGCTACAGTGAAACATAATGACACAGTTACTGGTCCAGTACCCTGGAGGATAATCATCCTAATATTACTCAGTTTCTCTGTCGAAGGAGCCCGGACTGGCTTCGTGAAAACAGTTGTTACTGCTGCGCTCAAACAGGATGCAACTCAGCACTTTCGTTAATGGGGTTTCTGAGAAACGCGAAAACCAAGAGGAAATCCTCAGCCTGCTCGAGGCCTGCCTTGACACATTACTCCGCCATTACAGACCACACTGCCTGCGCGCTCGAGAGGGCGGCGGCAGGAGCTGAGGCCAGGACCGCAGCGTCTGCGGGGGGCGAGCGATGGGGGCTATGCGCCGTGCGGTCCGCGTCGCCTGCATCGGATCGGCCGAGCGCAACTGCGTAGGCCAGGGCGGCGCACGGGCGCAGACCGATCGCATTTCTGATGCGGGCTCAAAGGAGCGCATTGTGCAGAAGACCCGGCTCCCACTATCTCTGGCGCGTCAGAATGGGACCACACAAACGCACTGCAGTGAATGCTGCCATTCAATTCAAACTCCAGGTAACCGCTACTGTAGTGACAGGAACAGCAGCTTTTCCTAGAATGTGAATGGGAGATGTATATTCCTTTGGGAGATGGATGGCATACACCTGACGGGAGAGGGTACAGGCAAGACTGGTGATAACACAACACGCAGCCTCAAGACACACCATGATTCCAGTGAATGCAGATGACTTGCCCGGGCTATGTTTTTCGGCCTTTCAGGACCGCAGAATTCAAAATGGAGATTTGAGGGGGTGTCAGTATACGCAGGTGGAACACATCTGATTTGTTTCACAGCACAGATCCTGTTGACTCATCAGTGGGTGTGCAGGTCGCCCACACCCAATGTCCCTGAAGACGTTATAAACTCTGAGGGGTTTAGTTAACCTGAGCACTGAGCGGCATAGAATGTCTCCTATCCCGTGCAACAGAACCTGCAATTACTAGCTCAGTAGCTGTCTATTTTTCATCCCTTTGTTCAATGTTCAAGTGTGTCAGTAGGTTATTGAGGCCGGCTGCATAACATACGTGGGCATTCTCACGACCGCTAAGGTGTCACCCAACACTTTGGCTTATGGACACGCAGCGGTGTGTCACACAAAGAGCTACAAAAGCATGTTTATATAACGCGGGTCAAGAAGTGCACACTTGAAATTTGAGCATGAGGGGACAGAGCAAATTAGCAGGGCCGGTGAGCTGTGGAAGAGGCGTAGCTAGCGAGACAGCGTCGCCCCTCTTTGCTTTTGTTTTACCGCACCGGCTTCCCATCACAGACTGCAGACGCCAGGAGAGAGAGCAGACCCATAAACAAGAGAGGGAAGTGAGGACGCAGCAGAACAAAGGGCAGTTATGCTGCTCTTGAGACACGCAGGCAGAAACATGTCCGCGTTCTGCAGCGATACGAAAAGCCATTCAAAAGCCTTTTTGAAGATGCACGAAAAAGCCTTGGAGGTCTCCCAAAACTCCAAACAATACCCTGGAAGGATGTGTACGCTATTAGATATTTAGCTTTTTGAAATGAAAATGCATGCCGCAATGAACAAAAAAATTACCCTTTGCCCAAGTGGTTTTCATGCAGCATTTTTCAGAGAATCTCGAGCACTTTGCACTGCCATTTGAGTGGGGCTTGTATGTGGTTAATGTGATTAGTGATGCTGTGCCTCGAGCTCTGGGCTCTGAACAAAGCCGTGGATGCATACACAGGCCCCCCATTTAAATGACATCACTGGAGCTACAGTGGCCCACTTCACATCCAGACCAAGAGAGGGTATTTTAGATCACATTACCTCAGCCGATCCCGTGTCTGTGGAGCAGTCACTAGGCCACACAGAACATTCATCACGCACCAGAAACTGTCTGACCCTCGATGACCCTGCCAATATTTATCACCCTGGCCAAGAAGAGGCCTCCCTCATGCCCGGACAATACAGTACAATTAAGAGCAAGTGAGCAAGCCCCCGGCTGAGCCACAGCTCTGTGAATGGCTGGAATTCTTGTTGTCAAAAGTGCTCAACGGTCTGCTAACGCCTGAAAAGAGGGCACAGAGTTCATCGAGAAGAGTTTGTCAAGAAGAGGATAAAATGCCAGGTAACCTTTCAAGTTAACCTGAAAGAGCAGGCAAGTAACATAGCCAACAAAACTTTACAGCCAGCCAAATTCATGTCTCCTCTGTGATACTTAAGGACTTTTATTAGTGTAGTGTTCATATCAACCAATGTTGTGTCATCTGAACCAATTATTACCATTTCTGTATGAAGGCTCTCATATTCTCAGTACTTCTTCAGAAGCTATGAGCATTCAGTTATCACAGGTCCTGCCCCACAAATACAATCATCATTTCTGATATTTGTGAGCGTGAGTGTGTGTGTGTGTGTGGACCAGTTAGCATTACCTTGCAGTATCAATAAATAAAGACAAAAGTCAAAGAATATCACTGGCATGTGCCAAATTCAAAAGGAGCCCGCTGAACGTGAAACAAACCACCATAAAAGCAAGCAGGCGGCCGAGTTATTTTACACCACAGCGGGACTGAAACCACCTACAATAACGCTGGCTCTGCCGCTGAAACATCACGTGACCGCCCGTCTCCGCATGACAGAAGGGAAAATAGACGTAATTTACACTCGGTTCACAGGATCTCTCCACACCTCCTGCTGCAGCAAGTCTGTCCACGTTTAACCTGACACACAGCAAGGCAATGTCAAACCGAGGCAGTATCTGCGAGCTGTAAAGCATTGGGCTGAATGAACATCCCACTACAAAACATGCATATGCATATTCAAAAGGAACACAGTATCATGTGCCAGGCTCAACAAAACCATGCAGTCCTAGTATGGTTTACAGAGCTTCTTATAGTCAAAAAAGGCTGAGGCCTTTAAACAGACCCACAACAGCTTGAAGCAGCAATTATGACTCAACGATCACATGCCAAGAGCAGCATGACCACCAAGACGTGCCATGTCAACTTGTGGGTACTGGCTGTCCTCGTTCTACTGCCATCACAGACTGTTGTCCAGCTACGGGTTACTAGAGGGCAGTGCCCTTAGGTAGAGATGATGTCACTCTGATCTTAGTTATGTAATCAACCAGATGGATTCTTAGAGAGGCAGGAAAACATACAAAATCACGCCCTTACATCTTCTGTAGCCATAGCCAGGTAGGTGGAAAGACTGACACCAACAATCTATTTACAGTAGCATTAATAATTTTTATTAAGAAAAACAGTGTTTAATAAATAAATTAAGTGATGCAAAAATATAATGCTTATAAAATGTTGGAACTGCCTGAGCATCGGTTTGATCTAATTATTTTACAAGTTTAATTCCATTGTGATAAACTTGAGTGTTTTATTGGAAAAAACAAACAAAAAATGATTTTGAATAATCTAGCACCTCTGATATCAGTGTTAAACTGCCCAAGATTTTGAAAAAGTAAAAAATGTAACATGTAAACAACAAATGGGTTTGTTTGCATTCTTTTATTCAATATAAATATAATTTATATTAATTTATCATTTTATTACACTAAAAAAGTTTCTAATCCATTTACAATGTCTGCCTATCACTCATTGATTTTACCAATTGTGAGGGCAGTCAAAAGAAACAGTTATGAAGAAGGTCTGTCTATTTAGATGTTAAAACCTAGTATTTGTCAGGGCAAGAGCCAAAACAAACTGAATTTGCACAGTCTATCTTGTTAAATAGTGCATTGACTGCATGAAAATTTTAGGACCCAGTGCTTTCAAATATGTAAAATAAAAGATCAAATTTTCAAACAGATTTTCAGAAATGTGTCAATTCCAAAATTGAAAAGATAAAATGACTATAATTTGTCATAGCAGGTTTGCCTCGCTCTTCAGTTATCTGTCAGCGCAGCTACAAGCCTCACGTCCAATCGGGTCAGTCTGTCAGTGTCCTGTGCACCAGATCAAATATCGTGGGAACATTCGCTTGCAATTAAAAACCGCAATCCTCACTTCAAAATAAAAAAAAAAGGTCTGGAAACATGACAGAAACTGTTTTTTTTTTGAAAAAGGATAGAACATAATGTAGGACATGAAGAAAGGTTGCAGTGCACTAGCGGACGAAGAGGAAGGTGAGGCCCGCGATGCCCACTCCAGCTGCCGCAAACAGAGCCGCCTTCATGGACGACTCCTGGCTCACATCCCTCGAGCTGCGGAAAAACTTGCAGAATCCCTCCTACACAGGAGACAAAGCAGAGACAGTGATTACAGACAGCAGCTTGGGAGAGGAAAAAGATCCCCCCTCGATCCAAACCTAAAACAGGACCAAAGGGGGAAAAAAAAATAAAAAGCCACGCAGCCATCTCAATTACATCTCGGAGCAATGCCTGTGTTGTGCATCCTTCCATCCAGCTTGTGTTGTGGAAATTGATATCAATATATCCATCAACGCTTCATACTTAAGAGCTACTGTAATTAAAGCTCCTTCGCCCGACTCTTCAACACCAGTCTTTAAATCAGCCACTTGGTGACGTCAGGCTGAATTCAAACCCTGAGAGAAAGGATGCAAACTATTTTCCAGGGAAGAAAAAAAAAAAAAAAAACAGAAAACATGTTTGGACGAGGAGGGTGGGATGGGGGTGGCGGTGACTGTGGTGTCAGGATTACACACAGTGGATAAAATCATCGTGGTTTGTGTAGCGTTTCTTCAGGGCATTCAGTGGTCTAGTTGTTTCATATGACTATGTTAAAGGGCTGGGGTAGTTCTCAGTAGATCTCAGCAGTAAAACAGTGCACTTATTTGAGCTGCTCACATTTTAAATGACAAAGAGACTCCACAGCAAAAGCAAGGGAAACTGCATCATTAATAACTAGTAACACTTTTCTATATGAAGAATGAATCTGCAGCCACACAAGCAGCCTGAATGTGCATATTTCTTTTGAATTGTGTTGATATGAAATGTAAAATCTGACCCTCAGTATGCTGCGCCATATTCATGCATTAGGTTACCGTATTGTTTCAGGACTAAAACCAGCTTTCTTGACTCCTGTGCTGTATGGACATTTCTGTGTACACACCAAAACTGAAACGAAAGCTGAAGTGAAATCATGCTCCACCACGTTTCTGTGTGACGCAGCTGAGAGGTTCTGTGCGGGCTGAAATGAGCCAGGTGGAGAGCGTTCACCCTCCCCTTCCGGGACCCTAGCCCCTTCCTTCGTCACAGGGGTAATGCACTTGAGCCGCCGCGGCCAAGAATAAAGGCACCTACGGCTGCAATGACGCTTTTGTTCTGAGCACAATGCCCTCTGTGGAAGACTGTGACCCACAGCTGCTGGGGGGTGCTCCTGTGATCACTCACCAGCAAGGACACGGATTTTGCACAAGTTGCAAAGATAAAAAAGCACCAGACTGCACTTCATCACGTTATCTGGACATTTGTGTGCACTGCTTTACCCGTTCCTTTTATTTCAGCCATAACTAATAGTGCAAGCTGAGAGAATGAGCAACTTGCACTCCCGGCTGAGCATGGTATTATTAGTGTCAGTTTATCATGAATATGGCTGCAGCCCTGTATTTGGAACTATGGACAGGAAGGATATTACGGGCCTGCTTTTTACGATATCATTTTGTAAACAGAGGTACTTTCCAAAGCTTTTTAAATCAAGCCAACCTCAGGGGTGCAAACATGATGTGTACTTCTGAGAACAGTTTTCAACAGTGAGGCATATTCTAGTCATTCTTCTTGAAACGAACTTTAAAAAACAACAGGGGAAATTTGCACATTTACTGGGAAAACACTTTTAACTAATGAATGTAGTATATCAGTTAAACTGCTTTAGAATTATGTTACCATTTTCTTTCACAATGACTCACAGTGGAAAGGCTTTTCCCTGAACATCAGTTTGACTACACCAAACACATTCCTAAAATTACTTTGTACCTCCCTGTAATTTTAAAATAGGCAACATTACCACAAAAAAAGAACTCCAAATGAATGGTTCCATTTATGACACAAGGCTTTCTTCCACAGTGGAACTGTGGCAGATTTGAAGAGAGAAATAACACAGACTTTCTTATTTCTGAGATAAGGTCATTGAATAAGTTACCATCTAGAGGAAATGCCCATAATTTGTGACTAATTGAATTGTGCAGTACTATAAAGTGTGCATTTTTAATGTACTAAGTGGAGCACAACCACATCACAACCTTCAGCCTCCTGAGATACAACACTTGCAATGTACACTTGTAATTGCACTACTATTTGTAGAATGATCACACTTCAAGATTAAATGAATTCATTCACACCTACCCAGCCCTCATTTTGCACAAGCCACTCTCGCTGTTCGCCTGCAAGGTAGTCAGCTATAGTCTCCGCTAGTCTTTTGCAGCAGTCCTTATCCGTTCCTTGGGAATACAGTTCTCTCGCCAACACTCCGGTGAAACTGAAGACGGACACGACCCTTCCCCAGTTTAATGTTCCATCTCCTACCATCTCCTCCATCACCTTCTTCAAGCTCGCGCTGGGGTCGGACCCGCAGGAGGTCAGGAACATTTGTATGAGAGATTCGAATCTGGACTGATACCGCTGCTCCATTTCCTTGCCGAGGTGTCGCATCGCTTCGGCCTGCTCGCTGGGAGGCGCCTGTTGGTTTCCAACGCAGAAGGCCGTGTAATCTTCTGCCACCCTCAAGGTCTCTTGCCACAACCAACAGTGCATTTTCTGTGAAGCAACAGAAAAAAAAATATGTTCAATTGCGGGCAGCGGCTGGTGTCCTAGAAATGCCACTGCCCTTCACCTGACGTGTTACATCGCCCCCGCATCCACTGGCTCACCCTCTGAATGTCTCCCGCAATAACAACGGCTTACCGCTAGAGGGAAATAGTCACGAAAAGTAGTCGCAGTCGTTGAACGCCGCAATGTCATAAAGCGCTCAAAGCGGGATCTTAGCCCAATGTGCCTATATCTTCTAGAAATGCGACACAATTATTCAGAATTACTCCAATTATGTCAATGGTTACAATATTAGTTACAGAGCCTGTCGCAAAAATCTACTCAGAAACGTAATCTGCTCAAATTTAGAGCGATGAACAATGCTTAAATTACCATTTTGTCTGTGATGCAGTTTTAAATTATTTGGTTAGCTGTTTTCCACAAATCTATGCACAGCCCTAACCATTTCTCGCATCTGAAAGAAAACTTTACCCTCCCACTGCCAGCCAATCTTGCTAGCTATAGATTTCCATTTGAAAAGTTCATTGTTATGACTTTCTAGAGAGCCAATATATTTTGCTCATTAGACATATCTTCATATTTATTTAGGTAATGAATCATTTACACAGATGCTAGATAACCAGACACAATATGTCTGCATTTTTTAATTCACGCACACTCTCCTTAAAAATTCAGATACCAGACAATGGGAAGCCATTTAAATATCAGCATTAACTCGCTAAAAGCAAAAATATTTCTGTGTCTAGCTACCATTGCAGACTTTTGTTACCTGGTTGGCTAGCTACCCTAGAAACCACAAATATGCAGGCTAACGTAATGACTAATTGAAAAGACATGCGGATTCCTATTTCCAGCCCAATGGGAGCAGCCAGCTATCATCTTAGCTAGGTATGGTCCCGAAATATCACGAAAAGCGGAACATACAAAATAAAATAGTGAACCAATGTGTGATAAAACACCGGAAAATTATGTTCACGGTGAATTTACATCCGTGTGATATTCGATACAGCCAGGTAGGAACTAGTACGGTTTCATCTGTCAATGAACTGAGACACAAAGAACGGATTGGCTTGGCTAACATGGCATGGCACAAAAGACCTTGTCACAAAGTAGCCCAGCCAGCCAGCTAACGTTAGTAGTTTGAATATAACATTTGTCTTCATAGATCTGTATGCAGTAAGTTACATGGCATAGATATAGCTAACTGATTTTTCCTCCGCTAAACTGCACATTAAAGACGAACGCTTTTGCAATAAACGAAACGCTTACCCTCCCAGCGATGTCAGCCCTCTCTCTTCCTACGGATTTGGGAAAAGAGACGTTTTTAACAAAATCCACTTCCTGTGTTCTTCCGGACTGCTCCCAGCCCCTCCAATACGTCACAGAATGTTCATGGTGCTTCCCCCAGCGCTCCCTGACGTAGCCCAGCCCTTGCCCTTCAGTTTCCTTTATGTTAATGCAACTGAGCGCCTATGTACGCAGGGTAATAAAAGTCCACCGTGTCTGTTTTGGCATTCCCCAGCCCAAACGAAGTCAACTGTTCGGCTTTCATTGTAACCACTATTATTGCAGGAAAACTGAATAATTTAAGATTCATACTGAATACAATGAATGCAGAGCCAGTGAAAGACAAAATCACAAGTTCTTTCTTTTCCAAGTTATGGGCTGACATAAAACTAGCTCCTACATAATCGAATAATTATTTGTCATGCTTTACTCACAAAAGGTATTTATACACTTTACCCTTTACTTGTGAAATAAAGTTAGCTTCATGTCTGATGGATAAAACCTGAGTTAAGTACCTTAAACAGCGTGCCTTCGCCACTAGAGAATGAGGACTGCCGCCAGAATTTGCCGACTTGAACCCAAGGAAAGGCTCGTCTCTTGTCCTCTTTCGGAGAAAATTTAGGCTACATCAACTTGTTTTAACATATATTAAACGTAAGCTTTATATAAACTGCAAATGACGCTGGTAAGCGTGTGGGATAACAAAGGGTACACGCTTAAAACGAAACGCAGCCCATTTACAATTGTATTTTAGCAAATACCGAAATATTAAACCGGTAATCCGGATTTAAAAACCACTCCAGCCGTGCCGCTTTAATACATTTACCTTTCCTGTGATCATCCAAAATGTGTACTCAATCCTCCCGGAGGTCAATGAATTAATTCCTGGTTTTCCCTCCGTCAGCTCTGGGCTTTTTAGCTTTTCTGGAGAAGTCTGCCCAGTGCCTTTGCGGCAACGAGGTGGTAAAATTCACTCAGAAAATAACTGTATATAGGCTAAACAAACGAACTTTTAAAACAGAATGCATAATACATAGGCAGGTACAGTAACCATCCATTTGTTTGATTTCACTTTTAACCTGACCAGCTTGTCTTTATGCATTTACTTTTAAACCCATTTTAGTTGCTGTTGGAGACAATAAATAAAACTGTTAAAAATATGATATACAAGATGATAAAATGTTATTCAATGAACAAAAACATGAAAACAATAATTTAAAATACCATTTATTTGACATAGGTGATGTAAAGTGAGAATACAGTAGTTCCACTATTATAACTGATTATATCTAAACCCCTAACAAGGACAAATTGCAATAACTGAACAATACTGCAAACGTTTTGAAGGACAGCTACAGGCAATAGTTTCTATTGTGTGGTGACAGAGTATTGCACATTGAACCAATTTAGAGTAACAGGCATAAAGTCTCCATTGTTCTAGGCAAATCTAATCATTCAAACAAGCAATCTGAATTCTACAACAGTCCAATTCTGAAAAGAATCAGTTGGGCCTAGCACAATGGTTGTTGAAATTAAACAGGGGAGTGCTAAACTCATGCACTGGATCATTTTTAGGAACGTGTATCTCCTACATTCATCCACCTCAGGACGAGGTCGTATTACGGAATCCTTCTGCTAGTGTACATGCTACCGGTATCTCAATAAATAATAACCATAGTAATACCTGTTGGAAAGATTTTTCATCAGGTATTTCAGCCAAATGACTAGACAGAATGCCTACACACTGCATACACGCTGCCAAAACGTTTATCCACACAGCAGATCCAGAATGGGTCTCCTATGACTAACTGCACATACAGTGTGTTGGCGGTCCCTTTGTTATTAATGCTTCTCATGACAGACCTGGTGCCTGACAACGATACTAGAAACATGCATGTCTTTCTTTTTGTCTTCATTATAACTGAAATCTCCAATAAGAGAGAAAAGCTTCCTTTATGTTATTGTTGTTTCCCTCTTGCCATAAAACCCTAACCAAACATAATAATTTACAATTTTGTACAGCAACTACTGGTATTCTACAACTGCTCTTTACTTCAGACCCCTATAAATGCAGTAATCGTCAGTCAATGATTGCTTCTGGCCTTTAAAAACACGATAAAAGTAATAACCATCCTACGTTGATAAATTAACAGCACGAATTAAAAATAGATACATATGATTTATACAGCCATATTACATGTGATCTTACTCCAATCAGTGAGAATACAGAGAGAAGCTCCTGTACACAGACATAAATACCTGTACATAGGTGAGAGACACAGAGCACTATTGTTGTGAAGCGACAGAATTAACACACAGAAAGGAGTGTACTTTTACGATGTCGACCAGTGTGTGTTCAGTCCTGGGATTGGTGCGTGTGCATGTATGATTAAATGACAGCCTGTCTCTTCTATAAGGTGGAACTCTTCTGCACGTACAGTGATGCTCCAATGATCTGTGCTATGCCTGTACAGTGATACACATCCTGGATGACTGATATGGAATCCATCCGGTCCAGATCCCTGTCCGCAATAAAGCTGCTCAGGCCCAGATCTGGAAGGACACAGAACAGCACACTGTTAAGTGAGAAAATATTCTGAAGGAAAACCAAATAAAAAAAGCTCCAAATTCAGAGCGAAATGAAAACAGAGAAAGGAAGGGCTCTAGTCTTGCTTCCCCCCACCCCCTGAATGTTCCTACATGGGCATGGCTGCAACCACAACAACACAACGGTTCTGCAATGAATACGCGTTCACCCCCATTCATCATCGCCGCTGGCACCGTGCAGGATTTCCCGAGAGAACCACCGGCAAAACCCCCCGCCCACAGCCGGCGGCCTTGAGGCCGGCAAATCCCATTACCGTTCCCTTACCCTCAGAGTGTGGTCCCAGGATCCGGAGCAGAAGGCCGTCCCGTCCGGTGAGACGCGCAGGGTGCTGACGCGGTTCTCGTGGCCAAAAAGGATGGACACCCTGGTCCCCTTCAGCACGTCCCACACGTTGATGGTGTAGTCGTTGTACCCACCGAACAGAAGGCGGCCTGAGTGAAAAAAAAAAAAAAAACAGACAGAACAGATGTTTCACCACACACGCATAATACACAGCTATTAACTTAAAAAGGCCATAAATTCTATGGACAAAATCACAGTGCTTTCATTTTATTTTCCCTTTTGTCTTTTTTCCTGTCCTAAATATATGACAAAATTCTATGTTAGCAGGTCCCATAAGAAGATTGAAAAATTTTATAAAATTCCAGGCGCTGCTGGTAATTTCCAAAATTATATGTTTTGAATTCCCCTTCCAGCTTCCATTTGATCTTCCTTATCACAGCCTTTGAGTTTTATATGACACCCTCATAAATCTCAGTCACTCTAGCTGGGCTTCAATCACATTCATTATTCTTTTGAAAAGCTTTGCACAGCAAGCACTTTATCTTAGCTCACACACGGTAAGTGAAAGTTACGGTGCATTTCAACACCTACTCTCACCTACCTACTCACCTACTCTCTTGGAGGTTTTTACGTTAACCTATTCTGTTTGGAGATGAAGGACAGCAAGAATGAAAAAAATGAGTGCAGCATAAACTCAAGAGTGCCAGCTGGAATTGTGCTCATTCATTTTTTTAACGAGGGGAAATGAAAGTTAGACGGCCATTAAAATCGGTTCTCTCTTCCTGACCACCATATTGTTGCCGATGGGTCCTTCTCCCGCGCAATCTTTCAGGTCACTCTGATGGCCTGTAATGGGGAACGCAGTCAAAGTTAAACTGTCAGGAGGAAGTGCTGCTTCTGCCAAAGGCTTTGCTTTGAAACAGCACACACAGAGCCATGCATTTAAAAGCGCTTGGCACACAGACAACTAAGTAATGGGGCCATGATTCCTGTCAGAGCAGGATAAAGACATATTCCATCATCACTATCAGCAGCAATTAAAGGATGACCTTTTCATTATACAGCCGTGGAATCTGTGCTGCTGATCAGAATGTCAAACTAAGAGACATTAAAGAGGAGAGGGGGAAGTGAGACACACCTCATTCCAGAACTGCAGCCTAAACTGGTTCAGTTGATTTGTCTTCTAAGGGTAATATGCATGGGACAGTAACAAGATCTCAAACTGCAGCACAACCTGTTTTAAGACAATTTTCATCCCTCGTTCCACTTCTTGAATCCTTCTGTTTACATTTTAAATTGTGATCAATTTGGTTTGGACATTTAGTGCACAATTATTTCCTTCTACAGCTACACTATAATCCTTCAATAGGTTGAGCTGGGTGACAGTTATCGCTGCATTGTTGGTAGTGCAGCCGAATAATTAGACTTAGTAAACAAACGGAGGCAGCGTTTGAGGGGTGACAATACTTGTCAGTGAACACGCACTATTTTAGGAGCAGGTGAGGAGGACGTGTAGCTTTGGAGCAGGCCAGGTGACGTGGATCAGTGCACAATCAGCTGACGCCTGGACTTTGAGCGATGTGTTTTTGAGTGCTACGTTGGAAGAGTCATCCTCGGTCCGGTTTGGTGTTTTGTGTCTGGAAGCATGTTCAGGCATGCTTGCGCCCTCATGACGGATGACTGACACGCTTGCATGGAGGGCGTGGACAGACGGTGCCGCCGTTTCAACCTGAGACCCTCTAATGTCCTCCTCTAATTTTAGACAGGCATGAAGTCAGTCACTGTATTTGGGAGCACGACTGTATTTCCACAGGGCCTCAACAACATATCCTGTGGCCACAATATGATTCTCAACCTTTAGCTCAACAAATCATAAAGAGCTCCATCTATGTTCATCTAATGAATGAAAAGAAATCTTTTTCTGGTCCTGCAAAATCTTGTGGATTTGATGTCTCCGCTGGATAATCAGGATTCAAAATTTTGTCAGTGTAACCCTTACCACTGAGAGAGAAGTCCACACTGGAAACTCCAAATATGATGCTCTCTTTGGAGTAGATTGCCACTTCTCTGTCTGCTCTCAGGTCAAAGAGACGGCACTAAAAAAGAGAACTTCATTTTTAGGGAACAGATGCAGGCACTGAAAAATGACAAAAATGACGTACTGGTCCTCTGATCGGTGATCATCTGATCGGATATATATTTAGAAGCACAATTCTTCTTTTTTTTAAATGACCTTGTTTCATTTGTGAGTGAGTCTGAAGATGCTGAAGAACGGCACTTTCTATGAGGGTCTAAATGGCTAATTGATCTGTCTCCTAATCTGTTCAGAAACCGTAAACAACCAAGAAATGCTTAATAAAGTTAATGATCTTTTAAGGATGACGCTAGTATAAGATAACTGTGTCACGTGTGAAAAGCTACACAATAAATCAATCCTCTCTCTGATGAGCGCACTCATTACAGGACAGAAGGTAAAAGGTGGCGTCACCTTTTTTCTCAGTCCGGTAGGGGAAACCCACTGTTAGTTGACAAACACATTAAACATTAAGATAAGGAAGGAAATTAACTCACAGTCGCATCGTCCGAGCCAGATGCAAAAGCATCTCCACTGGGATAGTACCTAGTGCCATAAGGAAACAGAGATAATCACACACCAAACCTGCCTCAGCCTGGACTGAGCACTTCTCAAGTCTGCTGCTTTTCTTACCGGTTTATGCTGGGCTACACTTTATGGCCTGCCTCATGCTGGCAAAGCTCCACCGCCTATTCAGCAAACTCACCTGACACTGTTAATGTCTGACTCGTGAGTTTCAAATGACTGGATGCACTGCCCGGAGCGCATGTCCCAAACGTTGGCCTTCTTGTCACAGCCCTGCAGGACATAAAGGGAGTTCGCTCGATCTCTTCGACCAACACGCAGCACAGCAAAGCCAGGGGTACATGGGCATTTGGATGCAGGAAAATGAGACGTCACACTATGGCTGCATCCGAATACTCATACTTCCATACTATATAGTACGCAAAAAGCAGTACGTTACAATCCGTAGGGTGTCCGAATATTTAGTAGGCATTTAATAGTAGTCGTACGGTACCCGGATGACCTACTACATCCGAAGTATGCAAAACGTACTACACTACGCTATCCCATAAGTCAGCTGGAGCTGAATAACTGAAGAAGAAGAATTCCCCAGGAGAAAAGATAAAGAAGGTGGTGGTGTAGTCAACTTGGTTAAGCTAACAAATCAATTGGCTTGTTACGTAACATTAGCTTTTCGTTTTACCTCAGGTTGACAGTCAGCTAAGTAAAGCAGACTGATTTTTAAAACATGTAAACATTTAAACATCTGGGTCAAAGGACAAGTAAGATGGCGGCAGAGTACGTCCGAATTGTGTTCTTACTATTCGCTCGCATACTCAATAGTACATACTACAGTAACGGTCGGGTAGTACGTTCTTAACCTAAGTTAGTGCATACTGAGTATTCGGATGCAGCCTATGATTTATGGAATAATCACTGGAACAGAAAGAAGAGAAGGTCCTTACCCCTGAGACAAAGGTGTTGCCTGTCTCTGAGGGGGCCAGGTCAAGGCAGAGGACGTCGGCGGCATGGCCGTGGAAACTCTGCAGCAGCTGCCCACTCTCCACGTCCCACAGGGCGCACGTCCCATCTCCGCTGGACGTCAGGATCTGAAACGCGAACACACACATAACACGAAATGGGCTTTATCACACACACACACGTGTAGGGAAACACCAGCTTGGATTGGTATTTTGCCTCTTCCCTGGATGACACTGAAACCGTATAAGCATCTCTAATTGTAGCACACCCAATGAGGATTAGCACATAGGCCTGTTTTAAAAGTCATGTCTGGTGCTTATATTGCCCTCTTGTGGTTGACTGGAGAAGTTCCATACTCTGTAAGTGGGAGGGGAATGTTTCAGTTCCCCTTGCCTCATACACAATGAGTAACAATGTGCATTGAAAGTAAACAGTTTTGTTCTGATTCACATAACAAAAAATCCAAACAGGTGAATTTACATTACCGCAAACACTAAATTTGGATATTTATAGATTTACTGGAAAACCACGGCAGATGCTATACAGTAAGAAGTGAAAGTTCTCTGCGAAGTGTCTGCTTCCGGTACACACACCCCCCCCATAAACCACTGCCTTGGGTTGATTCTTGATTTCAAAACAGAAACGAGATCGCAACCATGACGCACAACACTGTATAGGTCTATGACAGGTTGTGGAACAAGGTAATAACCAGCACCCTGAGATTTTCCACCTCGTCCCCCGCTGCTCAAAGAAACACAAGTAATACACACCTACAGATGGAAACAGGTGTTTGTGGGCTTTAGACTGTGTGGTGCAAATGACTGTCCTTGGGAAATTCATCTCTGGGTGTTTAGCCAGGTGATGATCCAGCACAGTGCCCTGACCCAAGCAACAGTACAAAACATGCAGTGCTATGGGTATGATTCAGCGCTGTGTGGCCATATCCCAACCTTTTCCTTCCAGCCAATTAGGACTGATTTCCTGTGAACAGTTAATTAAATCAAGCCCCAACCCCCAAACGCACGCCCCCCACTTCAGCATCACAGAAGCCTGCGGATACATCCCAGTGGATACAGAATTGTCATGGCAACTTCAGAGATCAGCACAAGGCGGATGTAACGGCTGAGAGTGGGAAAGGTCTGGGGAAGGCTCCGTGTACACGGGAGTATCTCACAGCCCACAACAGCTAATTGGATTAGAAAAATCCAGGGCACTGGCAGCTCTAGTGCATTTTTCTGGCCATGCTTGGCCTTCTAATATCCTTCAGTTCTTTCTTGCAGATGTCTCTATAGTATTTTCAATGATCCTTGTCTTTTCCACCACTTTCACTTTTAGGTTAGTTTGGAGTGAGTATTCCCACCAATCCACGCCTACACAGTTAGTGACATGGGAAGATGAAAAAGGAAGTGTTCAAAAGGCACAAAAATTGGTTTGTGGCTTTAAATGCACAGTACTTTCTACAAGCTGACATTACAGTCAAACAGGACTATAACCACATATTGTTTGTAATGCTTGAATTAATGAATTGCATTCAAAACAATGCAATGCATGACCTGACTTACAATACAAGAGATGTTTTTTAATGTTGAGGTTCACAATCCAAGCCAAAGAGATGACAAAAATTCCTGCTACAATCTGCACACGCAGTCATGACAGAGACTTCAGCCATCCTTCAGATAACGGCTGCTTGGAGTCTATAAATAGGCACGCGCTGGTAGGCCATCACACACGACTCCACTGCAGCTTCAAATGGGGACAGCTTGATGATTGTGAATTATTTAAAAGCACAGAGATCTCTTCCTCCGGCATTTTTAAATTAGTGTTTGCTTTCTTTTAGGAGGCTTATGTGGGCTTTCTGTGGGAAGACTCAATATCACTGCCTTCTTGGAGGGATTTTTATTTGTTTAATAGGTCTCAAACAAAGCACGATCAGATGTCAAGGTACTGCCACTACACCTACATTCAGGATCACAAATTAGAAATACAAGCTAGCGCCTGGAACTGTTGATGACCATTGGGAAAACACCTCTTCTTTTATTTAATACAGACAGTCATTGAATAGGTGCTTTGGGGAAGGTGGGTGGTTCCGCTCGGCAGTCTCCGTCAAGCCTCACCTGCATGTCGGAGTTGGTGAAGCTGCAAGCAGACAAGTAGTTGGTGTGCATGGCAACAGACTTCTTCTTGGCCGCCAGGTTCTCATTCTTGTCCAGGGACAGGGGGTACACTGAGCACTTGTTGTCCAAACCCCTGAGAGAGCAAAGGACCGATGACAACAAAGTGGGGTTCATTATTTCTCTCCTCTTTATATCTAGTCCTTACACTTCAGTTGGTGTCAGAAGGGTTTAAAATACAAAAATCTGTGACTTAATAGTAACCTCTTTTGTACCGCATTCATTTGATCCTGATCAAAGCTGCACAGGGCGGTCTGTTAAGAGCCTGCTAATGGAACAAGGCTTTCCCTGAAATCAGGAGTCCAGAGGGAGGGCTGAGTAGGTTTAGCCATTAGAGAGGCTTCTTTATGCAAAGCTGGTGGTAATCTGGCCTGTGCTGGCGGGGCCCTGCACTGGGTGGGGCAGGGGGGTTGGTGTGGGGTTGGTTGGGGACTCACCCACAGGCCACTGCACAGCCAGAGGGGGCATAGGCGCACGCCATCACCCATGTGCAGGGCATGGTCACCGCATGCTCCTGGAAAACACAAAATCATACACACACACACATACACATACACACAGTGGGTTAGGTCTGCATTTTCTCATGTGAGAGACAGTTCTGTGCAAATGCAATGGACAGGTTTAATACTGAAAACCACACTTATTAGCAACAAGAACATTTTTTTTACTTTAATAATTTCTGTACTTGTTTGCGAGGGCAATGCTGATGTTACACTATGCAGATCTAGCTAAAATGATGAATGTCAATGCTGAATATCAAGAATACTGAAAAATAACAACACACAACTGCTTATAGCTGTAGTGTTAAATTATAATTTCCCACTCATAGACATTGACTAGTTTGACCAGTTTACCTTATTAGTTGTGAATGCATCCCACACAATCACTTTTCCATCCTGCAAGAAAAAATATTGTTATTGGGAAAATTGAATTTCTAATGGAGAGAGACAAGATCCAGATGTTAGATGGTCATTATCTCTGTGAGAATGAACTTAAGCCTTGTGGTCCTTTTTCTCCATAATAAACCACAACACATTTGAATAATGAAAGACTGAAAATCAAATACTATGGAGTATGCTTTTCCTCAACGTACATCTTTACATGAGCTAACGTTTTACATTTACATTTATTTATTTAGCAGACGCTTTTATCCAAAGCGACTTACAAAAGTGCATACAGCAAGTATAGCGACATTTTTATTTCACAATCTCTCAAGCTTCTCTGATAACCAGTACTGAAGACAGAAATCAAACCTGTTTCTGGTTTTAGTTTGGACTTTGGAGTATATCAGTATATCTAGCAACATTGGAATGCAGGTAAGATCAAAATTTTTCACTGATCATTATTTATACAGGGTATTATATTAAGTACACAAATTATCTGAGATAAGCTTTTATTTTTCTGACATCATTAAAAGAGAAAGAGAAAGTGAAAATGATTGTAATTACCAAGTAATGTTTTTTCTAACTCATTATGTTTTGGGCTAAATTTACTGACAGCGGACAGGTGAGATCATATTCATGTTTTATGATTAAAAAAAAAAACAACAAAACGACCATCGAGCCAGCCAGGAGTCGAACCTAGAATCTTCTGATCCGTAGTCAGACGCGTTATCCATTGCGCCACTGGCCCTCTGGGAAAACCAACACCGAGGTTAATCGTTTCGTAAACGGGATTACGTAAATATATTCAGAAATCAGAACCGTGGACAGAGACGATGTATCCTACCTAAAGAATGAATGTAAAACGCAACGCGAGACTGAGATAGCGTCACAGCACATTAATGGTCGACTTTGGATTTTTAAAGTATATCTAACTGTGCATATCACAGTGAATATGTTATGAAAGAGAGGATGAAAATGATTCAAATTCGAGATTGACGTTGTAACTGGCTAGTTCGGTTTTTAACTATTAACCTAATTTTCAGTTTAGCTGAGTTCATGATCGGGACATGTTGAAGTCAAATGATGTTTCCTTGACGCTGATTTCAGTGTCATGAAAACAGAAAAAGCAATGAACCAGCCACGAGGCGAAGCTGGAAGGTTATGCTTCCTGGTCATACGCGTCAGCCATTGCGCCTTACACCCATCCACACCAGTACTTAATTCGGTCGTTTCAAAGGACAGCGTATTTGAAATTGATCACATTCAGGGTCCTAAATGTAACAAGCGTATACAATAAACGCGAAACAAACGCCAGACACAGCTAAGCACACTTATGATTTCACAGCGATGCTTAAATTAACGTCATATCTAGCTATATAAGGATGGATATGACATCATACTGTTTTCCTGACGGTGTATTTGATTCACATAGCATGTTTCATCCGACTAACTATGCGTTCAGGTGATAGGTAGCTACGCTAAATTTACTATAATTTAGAGGTGTAATTCTGTATTCCATTATGCCGATGTCAGTAAAACGACCAACGAGCCAGCCAGGAGTCGAACCTAGAATCTTCTGATCCGTAGTCAGACGCGTTATCCATTGCGCCACTGGCCCGTCCAAAGGCAACACTTTTACCTTAAATCAATGTGGACAGGTTCTCCAGGAGATTAAAGTGAGATAAAACAGGATGTCCCACTGAATTAAAAAGGGCCTCAGTTCTTGTTGATGGACCATTTTTGGTGAGCACGTGAGGGACGGGACTGCTCGCTCTCAGTAAGCCCTGCAACCATTCCCCTCCTCTTACCTGAGAGGAGCTGACGATCCTTCTCTTGTCTTTGCACCAGTCCATGCACAAAACTTTATTTCCATGGCCTTTCAGCGTTCGCCTTGTCTTCATGACAAACTGCCCCAGCGCCTCCACCTTCTCTGCCACCTGATGCACTGTAAGGGGTATGGACATGGTTCAACATTAGGACAACCTGAACCTCTGCACCAACACAGATGTTCATTCTGTTTGTATGCGGTTTCAAAGACAGCACATTCGGCCTATAGTGTTTGCATTATTATACTTATATTGGTATTACTGAAGTTTAAATAAAATCGAAGGGTCATTTCAGTACAATATATTTCTTACTGAGGTTGTAACAGATTTAAAAAGCTATCTGTACACCCACCCTGGTGAGTCTCCTGTAAGGACACGTAAGGACACGATCCCTGTGTGCTCATTTGAATAATGGTTAAATGCCCATCCCTCTTGTGTTTACTATCCACAGAGAGTACAGATTCGAAGAATTCTAAAAACACAATCCTTTCGGTAACCATACCACTCACCCGGTTTAACCGTCACTGTTGCCCACTTTTCTACCCTTTGAAGTAGTCAGATTAAATTTAATATGCACGAATTAATCGCAGCGATATAGCTAGCGATATATCCAACCAGCTTTCTTGGCACTAATACAAGCGTTCATCCCGTTTTGAAAATAAAAGACGAGTTGCCGGTCTTCGTGAATCACAGCATTGTTATGATCCGACACCATTTGTTCGTGTCAAAGCTGCCACATACACACATCGTCGAATGCACTATTACCGAGGTCGGTTAATGTTTTCATCCCTGCTGCCTCCATGATTACAGTCGCCAGCAGCTCGCAGGGATGTGATTTGCGAGGCCCCTTCCATCCCCAGTACTCACGTTCCACATCGTGCAATTTGGCCCTCTCCTCCTCCAGCCTCGTCTTCAGAAGCTCCGACTCCGTCTTCAGCGTGGCCAGGGTCTCGTTTGGCGCTAGCGCCTGACAAGCCATCTTTTGGAGAAAAGGGAGGCGAGAGGAATGTGGCGTTTTGTCGCGGTCAGTTCTAGCCTGCCTGTGAAACGGCTCTGCCTTGAGCTCGCAGCTGATGCAGCTGCAGTGACGTCACACAGAAGATGCTCCTTTTCAATAACATTCAAGGCAAGTGCCTGAGTACTGCTCGGGAATTAGGTATTTAAAATGCAATTAAAATGATGCTTTCCTGATTCCCCGCGTAGTCGGGCATTAAATTCAGGTCTAATCAAAATGAATTTGTTGTTTATATTGAAAATCTACTAGTGACTATAGTTTTCTTGGTTGAAGATTCTTCCATGCTCGCGAAGGCATCCTTGGTATACATTCTGAAGATGCACCTCCCCTGGGCATTCGGCATTTGCCATATGACGTAGTGATGTTTGGAGAAACTTCTTGAAAATATGAAGGCAAATAAATGGGAGAGCTGTGTGGTACTGTGATGGCATTCATAAAATAACATCCCCTGACCCAGAGCTCTTATTGGTGTAGGGGTATATTCGGCTAGGGAAGGCATGTGTCGGCTGTCAGAACGCTAGCACTCTGGACCTCTTCCTAAAGGCGTGTGATAAGAAGTAGCTTTCTGGGCCATCTAATGCACTGCTGGCGTGTCAGATTAGAGCTGGTTGTATTCTGTTGTTAGCCTGAAAGCAGTCAAGCACTTCAGCGTTTATCACTGCCCTAGTTCATAATAACATTATATAAAAATTAGTTCACGGTGGGAAAACGACATACGAGGGTTTCACAATAGCCTCATAAAACAAAATAAGCAATCAGAAAACTTGACGGCGTATATTAACTACAGGAAACGTCTTTAATTAATATTAATAGTTCGTGCTGTTTTATGGAGAATATAACTATGGAAACAATTGCTTCGTGATGTTTGACAGATTTCTGTAGCAAGGTTGTTTTAACAATTTAGCCCCAGTGGTCATTAGTTAACTAGCTAACTTGAGCCACTGTTACAGCAAGTCGTCAAACGTCATTTGTTACGTCGTTAACTACCACGTTAACGTTTCCAGGGCACAGAATAAATTATGTCATGTGGCTAGATCGTATCTACACAAAGCTACTTAGCTAACTAACAACGTTAACAGAAAATGATAATGTCTGACTGAACGTCAACCAAGTCAGACAAAAATGGAAACAGACCTTCAGTCAAAGGTAGGCAAAACATCGTGTACATCCTGCTTTGGATTATGGGATGGGTGTTAATATAATATTAATATGTTTTCTTGATTTTAGCCCCCCATATTCAAACAAAGTTATTGTTTTAACATATAAGAAAATATGTATCACTATTATGTACACCGTTAAGAAGAAAACCATCTGTTACTAGCAAGAAAATGAACAGCAGGTGTAAGAAAAATCGTTATTAGTATGAAAATAGATGAAATAAGTTTGAATATAATGCGTAAGAAGAACACTACCGTCACTAGTGAGGACATAATTACCACTACTGAAATGGCAGGTACCTCGTTCCTGGTTTACTTAATCAGTGACATCTGGCGATTACATATTAAATGGCTTGCTATAGATTGTAGCTTTATACACATTATTTAAGGGCGCTTTTCTCAGTAACATTACTTTTGCGTGTTATCCATTGCAGTCTATGGTCCTTAGAGAACGCAAGGGAAAACGATGATGTAAAAGTTACGAGCCAGCCAGGAGTCGAACCTAGAATCTTCTGATCCGTAGTCAGACGCGTTATCCATTGCGCCACTGGCCCGCACTCTCAGCATAAAGTGAAAGTGAGTTAAAATGTAACTCGATGGGAGTTATGGTGTCAATGATGGGAGTTAATGCAAAATATGGATGTTTGCCTACCCTGTCTCCTTTATCACTTTGTAAATAGCTAGCTATGTTTTCAGCAACCCAGTTAGAGCAGACTTCTTTCTTGTCAGAACACATAGCCTAGCCAGCCAGCAACCTGTTTGCAAGTCAGTTTATTTCATGAGCTAGCCAGCGGCAATAGTACCTACCATCGTGCAACATCCTCTCGAATTTCCTGGTAATAAAGACGTTAACATTGATGTAGCGACCAAATGGTTGCAATTAGCTACCAATCAGCATCTTCGTTAACAAATGGTTGAACGTTACTGTAACTATACTAATGCAACTAGTGATTGAAACGATCTTTACTGTATATATGAGTTGGCTACCTGTAAAAAAATAGATGAATTGTTTTGTATTTTAGCGAAATATAAACAATTGATAACTTGTTGTATATTGATTGTATATTTATCCGTTGATACTGATATATAACAACACTTGTGAGAAAAGTTGATTTTGAAGTGCTAGCTGTTTAACATTTCATGACCTTTCACAGTACAGTAGGCTATTCAGTGTTGTGATGCTGTGTTGTGGAGGGGGTGACAAGGCAGGCACTTACCATCTCCACACACAAGGAGCAATAGTTGATAGGTTCATTCTTCAGGTAAATGTTCATCAGAGGCTTGGTTATGGAGCAGTTGTCACATGAGCCGAAAGTTACGGCTAAGAAAGTTTGGTCACACATCTTGGGGGGTGGTCACGCCTTGTTCTGAAATGGGAAGAAGACCCCCTGAATAAAGCAGACCAAAAGCCCCAACCCAGTGGAATAGACACTCTCTCCACTCCAGCGTTCAAAAACATTTGTAGAACCCAGAATGGTGCAGATATAATGCATATGATCTGCAAATATAAAGCATAAGGCTTCAAGGCCTTCAAACAGTGACTTCGATTCAAATGTTTTGAACCAATCAACAGACACTAACCATTGTATTTGAAAGGTATTTCAATGTCATTTTGTGCTGTTTGTAATACAGATTTGTGCACAAACCCCACTCATCCCACAAACAACTACAGTATGCTACCCCCTCTCCACCCACTTCGCTGTCAGCACCCTGTGGCCCGTTAGCTGACAGCTGCATACAGGATAAGTGGTGTGTAATCTCCCCACACAGCCTGGTTGGGATCACGCCCTCACAACACAAGCAAAAGAGTCAAGCTCCTATTTTGGGGAATCCCACTTACATCATGAATTCTTACCCCTCAGTTCATATGTCAGATCACCAGAATATGATTCAATATTTTACTGCCATCTACTATTTAATCACTTCTGTATGAGTGACATCACCTTTCTTCTGGTATACTTAGATGCATGTGATGACTGAGGCAAATGTCATCGAAACTCTAAAAATGAAACAATTCCTTCATGAAGGGCAATGAGTACAAGCATACTGACACAAGGAGGTATTAAATTTGATCCACTGTTTTCTTCAGGCATTTCATTTGTTGCCCTTTGTACTTTAGGCGCTACATCAAAACGATCTAAAAATAGATGCTAGGTTCAGTTATCTTCTTTCTACAGCTCTATGCAGTGAATACAGACCATTTCGTTTAACTAAAACAATCTGAAATTGAACGGAAATGCACTAAACTGCTCATACATTTTTCAATAATATTCAGTATGAAAGACCCAATAATATATTTCAACATGCCAGATTAAAAGCCCTAGTCTTATCAAGTGTCAAACATTCAATATGGGTTAAATTAACCAAAACTTCAGTAACAGTACTCCAATTCAAATCAGACAGAGCTACACACTCAAAGATAAATAATAAAATGAATCCCATACCTTACAAGAGATGCTTTTGTGTGTCTACACTCACAGAAGACTGTGTTGTGTCTTAAGGGAAAGAAGATTGAACCTTTGGGACTGAACAGTAAGCTTCTTACAGTGGCATTAAAGTTTCTGCATCCACTTGGTTCTACCTGCTGGTAATAGGGTCACTGAAATAGCATCTTGTCATACGAGCGAAAGCATGTCAGGTGTACTGCTGCTTACGTATTCACCTTCAAATACTTCAGCTGAAATACCATGACAGCCATTGTATTACCACAGAGACTGTCCATTACAGTTTATTCAGCTGCAGTGAACTTACAGAATTTAATGTTGGAAGTACAGTAGATTTATGGCAACACAGTATCAATCAGGAATTTTATTTTATTAATTGCTACAGAAAATAAAATACAGTGTAAGGCACACAAGAAAATTGTTGGTACATCAAATGGTAGTTCTTAAAAAATCAAAATGTAATAATTGTATACATTTAAAGATAAATTAATTCTTTGGTATAGAGACATACTGGAATGATTTAGTAGTGTGAAATACTTAGTTATAATTATAAGTTATAATTAATGATTATTTAAACATCACATTAAAAATGTTAATCACTTTTTAATAAGTCTGTACATCTAATATTTACATCAATGTGCTTTACTGTATGGTGGGTGTTACCTTGGAAAAATTTGGAAAAAAATAAGATATGTAACCTAGTCAGCCAAATGGTTTTTGTGCAAATGTGTTCACCTCAGACACATTCACACACTTCTGAATGTGTGTTTAACAAAACATTTAATTTTGTGGAACGTATGAGGCTTGATCGTGTATTTGTGAAGTGCGTGTGTGTGTGTGTGTTCTGTAACATGGACGGTTTTGACAATATTGTAACACGCAAGTGAGGTTTACTTGATTTAAAGTACTATTCATAAAAGTGACTGGTAACATTTTTGAAGTTAGAGAAGACATGAGAAAATGCAGTTAGTTTGCGCAGTTAGTTTGCACAGTACTTTCAAAAAATCTGAATCAGAGATCAGAATCCTGGAAATCTAAATGTGTCCATTTGTCACATTGAATGACAGTGATGTTAAGATCTTGCTCTATGAAGTTCCATTTTATATTAATCCCTTTTAAGGATAAAATCATTTAAAGAAATTAACACTGAATTCCTTTAGTAGTGCTAAGTATATTTGTTCCATCCTCCAATACATTATTTATAAAAGATTTATACTCGATTTTAATTACCATTTAAATACACATCCTACATACTAAGTACCCGGCTCCTTGCATTCCTTCACAAATGTAATGCCAAATCTTTCATTTAAAAGCCTACTTTGAGCATTAAAATAACTCTGTGGATCGAACACGATGGACTGGTGACTGCGTTTGGAGGGTAGTGATGTCATATCCTGGTGAGGAAGCTCAGTTTGAGGCTGCTGGGAACCTGGATAAGTTCCAGGGCTTGAGGGGAGGGGCTAAAAGGAAACGTGACCTGGAAGCGATACTGAGTGTCCAGCATTAGTTGAGTGGATCCTCCTCGATCCTGTAACAATGACTGCAACAAAAACACATAATGCATATATGAATAAAAATTGATCAATGAACAATAATGTAAGATTACTAGATCACTTACAGTATTCGTACAACCTCCCAAAAAGTATCTTATGGAAAAGCATTGTCCTCTTTCCATATTATATGTGCAGTAGTGGTATCCAATGTACCCAAATGTATTACAAAGTATAAGAATGAAACTTTGCCTACATGTGAAGTAGAATGTCTCACCTGAACCTTCCGAACAAAAGATGGTGCAACTCTTTTCTCAAAATCATCTATGGGTGTGTAAGAGTTAAGAATCTTGACAATCTGGAACAGAGAATTACCCATTACTAAAAGAGAGGATAATGAGAGGATTAATGAGCCAAACTGCCTGAGATGGAGAGGCAGGCCATACCTGCACGGTGCTGAGCTCGGTGCATTTCTCAGCGATTTCCTTGGCGTCCTCGTCGGTGGACTTGTTGACCTGGAGAAGCCAGGCTGCCTGGGACAGAGGCTCCATGGTGTCGATGGCATTGGAGTGCTGCATGTTCTTATCTTTCAGCCACTCCTCCAGGTAACTGATGTTACACCTGCCACATGCATACACGCACATACGGACATACACACACACACACACACACACACACACACAAACCTGGTTTACCACATTACTACAAATGAAAATGGCAATGAATGGTGTCATTTCTGGTGCTATAGATCAGTCTAAACTCCCATACAAATCTATATTTACTGTTATATACAATATATAAATAACAATACCTAAAAATGACTAGTCACATTTGTATCATATCTCTTGCAGTGTATTAGAATCAATATTCACATCAGAGGATCATCGCAGCATACTCCCACCCGTTCCTCAGATGATACAGTAAAGCAATGTAGCGTGCTGCAATGCATTCTGGGATAGTATATATGAACCGCTGCTGGTCAGAA
Source organism: Megalops cyprinoides (assembly GCF_013368585.1). Lineage (NCBI taxonomy): Eukaryota > Metazoa > Chordata > Actinopteri > Elopiformes > Megalopidae > Megalops > Megalops cyprinoides. The sequence goes on from NC_050595.1 coordinate 25,451,885, forward strand.
AGGGCGGCCATTGTGAGTGTGTCACTAGCATGGTGGGTTATGATAGGGTACCTGATCTGCATGCCCTTCCTGCAGGAGCACATGTCTTTGCGGAGCAGGATGTTGTTGAGGGTGGCCGCGCCCACCAGGAAGAACTGCTGCTTGACGGCCTGCTTGATGAGCTCAGGGTCCGTGCCGTGCTGGCTCATGGTGGAGTGGAAGCTGCTTAGCTGCTGCAGAATGGAGGAGATGGTGTAGGTCTCTGCGTCGTCCAGGAAGCTAGTCGAGCGCTTACGCAGGCCTGTGGGCTTCATGCTGGAGATGCCCTGGAGGCTCTCATGCTCCAGCATCCCCGGCACTGCATGCACAGTAAAAGAGTGAGTGAGTGTGTGTGTGTGTGTGTGTGTGTGTGTGTGTGTGTGTGTGTGTGTGTGTGTGTGTGTGTCCAGAAGTAAACAGAGGAGGGAAAAAAATCAAGGCGTTATTAACACTAGAGTATGTGGAAAAGTAGATGTGACATTTGACCATGATGTGTGTCTAAGGACACTTCTGACTGTGCCCTGAATCATCTTATCAGGCAGGACTGGAAGGGCTGATGAATTGCTGTCTGTCAAATATTTCTCAACCATTACAACAATATCATCCATAATACTTAAACATTACAAGGCAATTTATTTGGAAAACACAAAAAAGCATAAAAAGTATAAAGATTTATGGAACCACAAATCAGGATTACTGCTGCAACCACAGGAGGGAGTCCCTGAAACCAGAGAAATAACTGCATTGCGCTGTATTCTGAGGCAACATAGTAACCTGCACACTTATACCTCAATTCATTTGCACTGTTAACAAGTTCAGTTTAACAAGGCAGGATCTTAACTTTCACTCATCAACCCAGATACATATGTAATTTTAAACACTTCTCGCACCTATCATGGGAATGAGGGTTTTCTCCATGACGGTCACAAACTGCTGGTAGATGCGGATGGCGAGGTCGCTGAAGATCTGCCTGTGTTCAGACAGGTCGAAATTCTGCAGGCAGTTCTTGTTCTGACGGGGGGCGTTGTGCTTCATGAACTCCTGTTTGGAAACGAACCGACAATCAGCCTAAGGACACCCCCCACACACACTGTGTGTGCATCCTCATCAGAGAGCACTTAGGGATATTCTCTGAGAGGATTTACATCCCACTTCTCATTAATCAGGTGCATCTGTTTGGAGCCTGGGATTAGTTTAATGTTTTCTGGGAATAAAGAGAGAACTGTATTTGAAAATGAACCCCGGGTACATTTCAGGCAAATTCTTTCACAGGAGGAATAGTGCCTTAAAATCATACAGTACCATTATATAAATTTCCTCCATCTTTATGGACTGCAGTGAGATATGTGGCACTTTGTACCCATGCTGAGTGTATGAGTGAGGGAGCTGAGTCTAGGCCTGACTCCAGCTCAGTGCTGTACCTCCTCTCCACTGTACTGCTTCAGACAGTTGAGCATGTGGTACGTATTGGACAGCCAGAAGGACAGCATCTCAAAGTCATCCTGGTGGTCCTGAGAGAGGGCAATGAGGAGAGCGGTCATGTGAACAGCAGTTCTCAATTCTGAATTCTGACAACATGTATTTTAAACATAACTCCAGTGATATAGATGTGTACTGCTCTGTGAGAAGTTTCATTTTTTGGGATTTCAATGGCATCAAGACACATTTTTTTCTTGGAAAAACCTGAAAAGAACGTGAAGAAACTGAACTGATCTGATGGAGTCAGTCCTGAACTAACTAAAACACAGTTATAACAGGAATGACCAAGGGTCATCACTGGTAGAGTTTTCAGTTTAAATCCAAGGAGGTCTGGACAGAAATGTTAAATCACACTATGCCTTACCTTAACGACCTGTTTAATGCCACCGATGATGGAGTTCATAAGCGACTTGAGCTTCTTGTCATCGTTGAGGTAGTCGGCGTGACGAATGCACATGAAGAGGATATGGGCGGTCAGGCCAGGGATCATGTTGACCACCACTCCCCGGGGCTTCAGGTCTGCATGTAGCACACAGGGTGATGTTAGGAGCACACGGAGAGACCTCAAATGCACCAGCAGAGGCATGCAGGGCCACCTCACCTCTATCAACAGGCCCTCCACACTACCTCAAATTGACTGCCATCCACCAGGACATCTGCACACACACTCAACCAGAAGAGACCCACACTCAGCACTGTCCACTTCAGCACAAGAGAGGCACGACTCAAACCGATCCGCTACGGATCTGACATTGAGCATGTTGTGCATGGACTGCATCTCATCGCACAAGGACTCTTCATCACACGGTTATGCAACCACGACTAGTACACACAGATCATGACAGAGCATCAATATTGATATCAAAGACAAAGCTGACGGCACTGTCCTCATACCCAGAATAATGTTTTGAATGAGCCTGGTTTCGTCCTCTCTCTTGTATTCCAGCATTCCGAGGTATTCTTTGGGAACAGCGGGTACTGGTATTTGATTGGCTAGGTAACAGAAATGAAGGCAGGGAGGTTCAGCATTGTGACTAGAAGTCTACTGGAAAGTATTCATCAGACGTACTAAGTGCTGTGTATCAGTTCATTACCATTCTCTGATGCCCTCAAGCCTTTGATCTGGTTTTGTAGTTTCCTTATCAACCTATCCTTCAGGTCAAGCTGTTCTTCAAAGTCCTGGAATCAAACACAAGAATATAAAAAGCAGCAAACCCCCAGGGATTTCAACAGAATCGTTGAATTATGCTTGGAAAGTTCACTGATTCTTGGCATGCACGCAGAAGTGCACACACACACACACACACACACACACAAACCATGTTCTCGGCGATCAGTCGTGATGCCTCCTGCCTCAGCCGGTTCTTGGCCTCGCTCTCCGCCTGGTGCTGTTTCTTCAGCTGGAGATTCTCTTCCACTATCTCCTCTATCCTCCTCTCCAGCTCCTCCTTCTCCCTCTCACTCTCTGCCTTCTGAAGCTCCAACAACCTGCCAGTTGCAAACAGCAAGATTGTGGTTTCGAGTAACTAGATTTGATATGATTTCTCTAATCATTTTTAAAAAGCCAATATAGCAGCAGAAATAAAAATTATCATCAGAGCAACTTCCCAAGTACACAAAAGGACTAAAGAAATGTACACAATTCAGTACGAGCGTGTACTTTTGAATGAGTTTTCAGAGCTGGAAATAACGTCCCTTACACTTTAAATTAAATTTGTTGCCAATAAATCTACACCTCCATTTTATACATTACTTTATTACCTCAGTTATGAAGGCAGTGTGCAAAAATGCTTGGAAGTGATAGTCTCAATTCTAAATACTTTATTAAATGTATGGGCTTAAATAAGAGGAAAATACATTTCTATTAAGAATATATCTTTCTATTGCTAATTTTTTAACAGCTTCCTTTTTCCAGTTGTTGCTTTTAGAGATAATTTCGCCGTACTCTAGGACACTTTCCCTGTAAATGTCTTTAAGCAGCTTAGAAATGCTGTGTAGGGACCTTCCCAAGTGTTAGGATCACTGGACCCTCACCTGCGCTGGGTCACTTCCTCGTTCAGATTGCTTTGCAGCTCGGTGGAAATCTCATCCATTTTTTCTATGACAGCAGAGAAAATGGCAACGTTTTAAACTGACTGTCTTTGTGAAGCATCTGCAACATGAGACCCTATGGCTCAAGTAATCATACAAAAAATGAACAACACACTGTTCCTGATGAACCTGTTCAACTGGTCTTTACTGCAGCCTCCTGCTCTAGATTATTTCAGTTCTCAGATTCTGAATTTGACATGGAGGGCCAGGACCTGATTTTGAAAGACATGGTGCACTGCCTGCTGCTCAACTCTTGTCCTGGGGGGGGGGGCTTTCCAGCTCTCATTAAGCCACTAATGCTCTCCAATTTGAGGAGGAAGGTAAATTGATTATTCAAGATGGTGATTAGTTGAATCAGGGGGTGGAGTGCCAGGCTGAAAGGAAGGGTCCTCCAGGATCAGGAGAGAGAGCGTCTGAGGCACTGCCTGAGGCACTGTGCCTCCCTGCTCATCAGTAAGGTACCTCTCATCTCTGTGCCTTGCTCATGCAGACGAGCCTCCAGCTCCTCCTTCTGCCTCTGCAGTTCCGACACCTGCTGCCTGAGCTTGGGTAGCACCTGCACATTGGCACGCACACACACACACACGCACACACACAATCAGCGCTGATGGCAGGGGGTAAAAATAAAAAAATGCTGACGAACAGTGACAAATCTGCAGACCCTAGTCATGTCGATGAAATCGGTGTCATCACTGTGTGCACATTGCAGCAAAGAGGGGAATTTTGGGCCTCCAAAATTCAGCAGTCACCGTCCCAAGCCTTCTAAACCTTTTAGGATATAAACTTCTATTAATTCAGCTTGAGAAGCATGGTACGCACAGCCAGCAATGTGGACTCCACTCTCCCTGTTCATGTCAATACAGTCAGTAATTGCCACCATTATAATAGCATCCTAATGGGGTAATGACTTTAAGTGCTGCAATATTTCCCTTTACACATCTTATACCAGCAATCAGTGGATACAGCGGATATCAACACAGTCGATTTCCGGCCTCTATGTCCTTTTCAACGAACTGAATTTTCCTCCTGCAGGGAAAACATGACAGGCTTTACAGAAAGGGTTTCCGTACACTTTTGTTCGTGTCTCCACAGCCCTACCATGTTTTCAGAGGTCAGCCTCGCCACCTCTTGGCGGATGGTGTCCTTGACGTTGTTCTCCTCCTGAAAGAGTTTCTGCAGCTGGCTGTTCTCATTCTGCAGGTGCTCCACCTTGAAGGTCAAGCTTTCGACCTCACTCGTGTGGCTCTCCTTCTGCGTCTGGGAGCGGCTCGCCACCATCCTGCAGGAAGGGAACATAGCGATGGATTCTGTGCTTCCAGTGCTGCACAAATCAGGGGGACTTTGAACACAATGCCTTAATGTCTCTGGTGTCTGTGAATTCAAAGAGATTGAAGGTACAGACCTTGTAGCTTTCTGCAGACTCTCATAAGCAAACAGCAATTCTCCATTTTCATCTGTCTGCTCAGGGTCCTTTGCAGGCAAACTATGAATGAAATTTAGTAGTTAGTATGTTGGTCTGTACAATTTATGCACATCGATTTAGTACCATTTAAATGCCCCACTGGATAACCTCACAATGATCCTAACGTGCATACCTAACAAGAACTTAAAATTAATCTGAAACGTCAGAGTCATCTGTCAAAGAATCAAAGAACTGTCAAAAGAACCTCTGGGAAAGCGTTTCCCTGAACATGCTAAATGCATACAGGAGTCAATGTCAATTATAACTGCTTGCACAGTGGAGCTCAGTATCATGAGTGAGCATGAGAATGCCCACTACACCCCGTCAGAAATCACATATAAAGGGGACATCAAGCTTTACCTTCTGCTGCACCCTGCAGATAGCCATAGTTCCAAACCTACAGCAGATCTACCCCAGCGACACTAAGCCTTTCCAACCAGTCACTTTCCATGAATTACACCTTCTCATAGAGCCCCAAACTCCCTAGCCCCAGTGCCTTTTGAAACAGAGGTATACCTGGATATGAGATCCTCCTCCATCACCCCACCTAGCAGCTGTCTTGTGATCTCAGTCATTTTCACTACAGGGAAGCACAATTTCAGTGGTTACAAAATCAGCGGGAACACTATAACAGAAGAAACAGCAACTATACACTACAATAAGAAATATAACCTCTGCTCTTGTAGTCGCTGATCTTTCACATAATGAGAGGACAGCAAAAAGGGAAATCTTGCAGCACTTGGGAGTATTTATTTGACTGGGATATGCGTATGGCAGCAGTTCCAAACAGTACTGACATTGGCAGGAGTGAAGTGCACATCGGTGTCCGTGTGTACCTCTAACTTCCTGAGTTTGTTCCTTCATCTTTCTGTCCATGTCAGCTCTCTGTAGCTGGAGAGAGTGGACCTCTTTCCGAAGCTCTGGTATAACCTTTGGAGATGCGGCACACACCATAATTTGTGCATAAAAGCAGTCTCTATAGATACTTACCAACAGGGTTTCACATTACTACAGGTAATGCTAACTTGTTTTCTGTTTTTTTTTGTCCAGTTACACCATTCAGAATAGTGACATAGCAGGAGAAACAGGCCTGCATTTCAATTATGTAGTGGGGTGAAATGCATGCGAAATAACTACCTCAAATCTTTGGTTTGCATTTTTACCATTTACTTATTAATTTAGTTATAATGAAACGGAAACATTTTACAGCAAAGTCCCCTCTTCATTATTTGTCTCCACTGATTGGTTCATTAGTGACAGACAGGAAGAGAAAACCGACACCCCACCCTCATGGCCTTACCTTAACATGCTTTGTGAGCTGCAAGACCTGCTCCTGCAGGTCCCCGCTGGTCTGGACTCCTTCCTCAACCTGCTGCTGGAGAACGATCTTCTCTTCTTTCAGTCGCCTGTTCTCCTCTTTCAGAGCCTCAATCTGTGCATCATAGTCTTCTTTCTGGATGTCAAAGTTGTTTTCCACAATCCTAACGTGGCAAATGGTACAGAACACTGTGCTTTTTTGGAATTTGATTAGCTGTTACAACCACAGCTGACATCCTTTGTCTAAATCAAATGGAAGTGAAATACATGGATTGCTCCTCAATGAGAATGATGCTATTAGACCATTGATCCCAAAATGGACTCAATATGTCTTTCATGGACATTAAGAGTTCTTTGGACAGCACAGCCACTTAAAAGATGAGTCTTACTTTCTTTGTCTTTCTTCTCTTTCCAGATCTTCTTGGAATTTTTTCTTCATCTCATCGAAGTTGGCTGGAAAAGTTTTAAGTATTTAATAGGCTGGTCAGTCTTTTTTCCCACCAGAACACCCACTTAGCCCATTTAATTCCTTGTCTTACCTTTCATTTCCTGAGCTGAATCAGATAGCTTCTTCTCCATGTCCTGCTTCTCCTGGAGAAGACTGTCATTCTGAGCTTGAAGCTGAACAATTACCTTAAAAAGACATAAATAATCAATAGTGTTATTAATTAGTTTTTTGTACACAACAAGCATTTTTCTTTTCTTGCATTTGCAACCAACCTACACATATGAAGAAAGGAATAACTTGTCACTCGTTGCACGCTGTCCATATTTGATAAGGAAGGATTTTAATAAATTATTCCATCATTCAGAGGAGAACACTGCACCTGGTTTGCATCCTCCTTGGCCTTCTTCTCCCGCTCCTCCAGGGATGTCCTCTCATTGGCTGATTTGCTAAGGTCTGCCTCCAGCCTCTGCAGCTTGTCCATGTCCTGGGCGTGTGCGCTGGCCAGGCCTGTCAGCCTCTCCAACAGGCCGTGGTTCTCTTTGCTCTGCCAGGGAGACGACTCCATCTCAAACACGCTAACACAATCACCTGCTACTATACATCATTGCACAAGGTTCCTCATCATCTCACAGCAAGAGGAAAAAGCCAATCAGGTTAAAGATAGGCATTTTGATGGGGAGAGCTGCAGAGCTGTTCATCATTCTTCCACGCAATGCTGCGTATGGTCATTCCTGTTGAATGGTCCCTGCTGGCTGCAGTATAAAGCTTGTACCTGCTCCTCCAGCTTCTTCCTCAGCTGCTGGACCCTGTAGGACAGCTGCACATTCAGCACCATGCGACGGATGGTCTGGAAGCGGCGCCTGGCCAGCCAGGCCCGGGCGTATTTCTGCAGGACCAGGGCCTTCTGCTCCGCCACCATCTGAAAGCGCATCACACACACACACACACACGCACACACACACACACACACACAGGGGGCTCTGTTCCTCAGAAGGAAGAAGGCTTACAGGTAACCCAACTCTCTGAGTCGATCTCTGTTTAAATTTCATATGACAATTTCTATTATATTCACACTTTTGTGAATAAACAGAGAACTCATTCACTGAGGGATCTTTAACAGCACTACACCAACAAGACAGACAAAACATTCCCAGCAGCATCACTTTAAAGACCACCTGTTTGTAGTGCTTTCGGGCTAGCCACCCTCTGGTGAAGGCCTGGATGGTCACCGTGGCAACCTGGACCAGCCGGTAGATCCGCCGCACAAGGAAGCCACGGCAGTACTTCTGGATCACCAGGGCAGCCCAGGCCCTCTTCAGTGTGGCCGCACTGACAGCTTGTCTAGGAGAATGGAGAAATAAACCATTTGACCTTTGGCCAGGTGGGGAGCCAAGCTCTGAAAAACTGTCCTATGCAAACACTTAAAGTGTGAATGCAGCCTGATTCTCTTTGCTGGCTCCTGTGAAACCATTCCCTGGCCTGTGTGTGTGTGTATGTGTGTGTGTGTGTGTGTGTGTGTGTGTGTGATTTTCATACAGACCTGAGGCTCAGTACATTTCTCAGTATATTGGTCATGCTTCCCAGATCTTCTGTGTGTGTGTTTTATACAGAGACTGTGTGGAGTGTATGTTGATCATGCTCACCGGATCTTCCTCTTCCCACGCACATACTGCTGGATGACGATGGCCGCGTGCCGCACGCGGAGGTACTTCCTGCGCTGGCTCCACCCCCGGACATGCTTCTGGATGGTGATGCAGGCCCCCCTTAGCCGGTCAGACCGCAGCTTCTCCAGGTAGGCCACCTGGCCCGCGCGGAAGAAGATCTTCGTCCGGCCAAACTTGTACTGGTTAGAGTCCTGGGTGTTGAGTAGGCAAAATAAGACAGATAAGACCACAAGTACCCATCCCCCTCTGAATCTGAGCAACACAGCAGCCTGAACATCCATTGAGCCTCAAAGACATCTCTGCTTATTCAGCTTTAAAACCAGCTTTTCCACAGACTGGCTGAGTGAGAGAATGGGAGGGAGTATCTGTGGGAGAAGCTCTCACTTGAATTAGCCTCTGCAGCACCGTCTTACACGTCTGTTTCTTATCGTTGAGCTCCAGCTCCGGCTGTGTCATCAGTATGCTGTAACGGCTGTAAAACTCGATGTAGGTCCACCTGCCAATCAAAATGCAAATATCCTTTCATCAGTTCCTGGACTGCAGCAACAAGACTCAGAGAATTCAGCAGAGAAAGGCAGTCTGTTCACAAGTATTCATTTAGGCTGAGCTGACACAGTGTGGGCCTTTTACTGGGATGCAAATGTAACATGGAAGAGAGTGAAAGAATTGCATGTGCCATGCAAGTCAGAGCCCCGATTCCTCAGGAAGCAGCTGCCCCGGGGGTCACCTAGATGGGTAGCTCTGGGCGCTGATATGAATCGTCTCCAGTACGCCACAGGCACGCAGCTGCTGAACCACTCGCTTGGAGTCATACCTGATGGAACGGGAGAAATTAGTATCACGCTGAACTGCCAGTGAAATCACACCATGCACTGGGCAGTGATGTTACTAGGCTTGTAACCAGAGAGTTGCAGGACTGAATACTGGGAGGGGCGCTTCTGAAAAGGGCACTTTACACTTTACCTGAAATTCTTCAGTAAATATCCAGATGAATAATTAGATGATATATAAAAATGCTTACCATTTAAGTGTCTGTGTAAGTATGTCAGGTAAGCAAATAAAGGAATGAGACATTGTTTCTTTTTGCATTGAAAATAAGTGGTCAACTAAAGTGGTCCACTAAAGATTTGTCAGTTCTTTTCTTGGGTGCTTGTCATGAAAGAAGCTCTTCAAAGCAAATACAGATATCCGAACGTGGACTTACTCGAATGGGAGCTTCTCTTCGTTGGGTTTAATGCAGCGCACATAGTGTGGTGTGGTAGCATTAAGAGTCTCCATCAGCAGATACAGGGAGCTGCGAAACTGCAACACAAGACACACACACAGAAGAACAGTGAGGCTGGTAGAACAGAACAGCCAAACCCAATCTCTCGCCAGGGCTTCCAAACGTCGAGTGCTTCGCACCTTGTTGCCCACAGTGGTCTTCAGCTGCTTGTTGGTGGGCTTCGGGCCTGGTCGAGCAGGCCTAACTTTGATGCCTTTGGTTAAGGAGGGCGTCAACTCTTCCTCTTGGAAAAAGTTTGCAAGCAGCAGAAACTGAGAAGGAATAAGGATAATTTAATGAGATGCATTATACGGCACATACATTTTTATTACATTTACATTTATAGTCACTTTGCAGATGCTTGTATCCAGAGTGAAGTACAAAATGTGAGTACATTTAACATTACATTTACAGTACATTTTTGACAGCCAGTAATACCATAGATATGTTGACTTTTTAAGGGTGACCGTAAAGCATTGCATTCATTAATTTTGTGAGAAAACAAGCGAGCTTCTCACAGCAAACGTCATCTGACTGTACCTTACTGTCCCTCATTATGTCAACCAGCTCTTCGTACATTGTATCCCTGTTCTTCTCAAGGAAGCCCTTGCACTGATATTCTACCTGTGGAAGAGGAAACAAATGAGTTTTTCCAAAGCTAGAGTGCCACCTACAGGACAGAAATGCCACTGATTTAAGACTTGATTAAATGTCCCACCTTATCAGCAAAGTGTTGAATTACAAAAGCCTGGTTTGACATCCTGGGCTTTTCAAACAAAGTGTTCTTGTCCAGGTAATTGTTGTATAGTTTCTGCAGCCAGTTCTGGTCAGTGCCCTGTGGAAACTGAAATACAAGGGAACTTCCTTAATCCAGGCAATAGGTCTAACACACACACACACACACACACACACACAAACACACACAAATTGGGATAATAAGAGTACAAAGACGCAGGAAAAAGATAACATAACATGCAACAAATATTGTAATCTTGCATGAATAAAATTGTTTTAAATGTCTAAAGATGGTGGTATAACACCAGACATATGCTCTCACAACAAGAGATGGAGGGGCCCTACCAAACACTCTTCATCCAGCAGGTCCAAGATACCCATCTTGGCTTCAATGAGGTCTATGACAGGCTGGTTGTCATAGAAATCAATCAGCGTCCAAGGGATGTCCTCTTTCATATACTCCTCTTGCTCCAGTTTGAACACATGCTATTGGGATATGATCACACGTGATTCAGCTGCAGACCGCACAGAGGATGATGCAAAAACTGAAGCATCAAGGCTTCACTTCAGTAAAGACACGGAAATGGCTCACCAGGTTAAACTGCTGCTGAAGCTTTTCATTGGCGTAGTTGATGCAAAACTGTTCGAAACTGTTGACTTCGAAGGTCTCGAAGCTGAAGCGAACACGAACAAAAACAGCCAAATCAGAGGGATGCAATTGAAATTTAGAAATGGGGCATATAAAATGGATTGCTGTTTGCAACAATGAAACGGTGCGCTAAGTCCATGGTTTACCCATAAATGTCCAGTACTCCGATGAAGGTGTGCGGCTTGCCAGGGACCTGCAGAGCAGCGTTGATGTTGTAGATGACGTAGTCGAACAGATGGGCGTAGATTTGCTTGGCCAAGGCGTCGCGGGCGTTGATGGCGTGCTCCCTGGGCATTGGTTTGACCACCGTCTCGGCCACCAGAACGATTCTTCTGTGGCACAGCCAACGGCACAAGCCCTCCTCGCTCACACCCAGCAGGCCGCAGAACGCAGCCAGGTGCTGGTCACTGGACTGTAGGAGGAGCGAGAAGTGTGTGTCATAACCGTTGCGAGTGTGGGCTACATCACAGCTAGCAGTCACAGAGCATGCAATATTAGTGGGTGTAGTACAATCTAGGACCACATCAATATGGGAAATTAGACCAACTCAGTCATACATTTAATTATCCAATCATCTCTCTAACCCAATCCCCACCCCTAAACAGAGTGAAAGGAAACTCACACTGATGGATGATTTGTCACCCCCGACAGCTTTGATCTCAACATTGCCCAGGTGTAGAATCCCAGCCAAAACCTTGAAGACGTCCATCTGAAAGTCCTCCTTCAGCCCTGCAGACACAAGTCCGCAGTGTCACCCAGATGTACGTGTGTGGACAAATGGATCGAAAGCACTATGCCTGGCATGGTGTCTCCAGCTTATGGGTGGCATGTTAAGGTGACAGACTCAGCGAGTCACACTCTTACCCAGCAGGGAGAAGGTCCGGCGTGTCTCTGCCATGTCCGCCCGGTCGTCCACGCCCTCGATCTCCGTCCAGCCGCCCATGCAGGTGTACCTGAACTTACTTGCACTCACTGCAAAGCCAACAGTGACTCAGGAACACCCCACCACACAGAGCTACAGCGCTACAGAACAAGGCAACGCACACGCTAAAATGGCCAAGCTGAACAAACGGAGTAATATCAGCGCTGCACACACTAATAACAAACAGTGCAGTGATTCATGGGTTTCTGATGACAGCAATATTGATAACTGGTGTGCACAAGGCCTCTGCTCAGGTGAGCTGATACAGCCAGACGTTTCACACAGAGGCACTGACAGAATCATACAAGCAAAGAGTGAAAAAATTAGCATTAGAGAGGTAATATCACAGCCCATAACCTGTGGAAACAGTGGCAATACTCCTAGCAACAAGGGATAAAACGCTTCTATTAGACTACAGACATAGATAGCATTGTATGCATTATTTGACATTTTGCTTTACAGAAGAATTCTGTGTGCAGAAGCCCTGCTAGCAAAATGATGTGTTACACTGTTAATGAAATTATCATTTTGAAGTGCTTTCTGCAGCTCAGTGCTTTAAGCAGGCTCCTGTTCACAGTGTTTCCTGCTCTGTGTTTAAGATGTTTCTTGTTCTGGCTATAAGGTGTTCCCTGTTCCATCTTTAGAGTGTTTCCTGAGGTGTCTTTAAAACTGGGTCCTATTCACCCACGGGTATAGAACTTACTTACTTAGTCTCAGGTGCTTGAATTCTGGCTGGTCTGCAGAAGCGCACATCTGGTAGAATATGTGGTAATTTCTCTCGTTCTCTGACTGAAGAAAAATACAGATTGCACAGGGAAACAAGCTGCCCTTCTTTTTTAGATTACCTGGCAAGCAATTAAACACTGGTCTCACATAAAGGCATTTGAACAAGGTGCTAATGCATGAAATATATTTTGTTAATGGAGTGAGTAACTCTGGCATTCAGGGCTACTATCAACACTCTCACAGCTGAAGTGGCAAGAGAAAAAATCAAGTAATAATCGACTTGACCACTGTAACATCTTACCTGGAAAACGACTCTGGATTTCTCCAGAAGGTATGTCCTCATGTTTGCTCCAATGATTTGATACCTTCTGTCAAAGCTGATCTCTGTGTACTTCCCAAAACGACTGCTGTTATCATTTCTGGTCGTCTTTGCATTGCCAATTGCCTGCCAAGGACAATGCACCACTGAAGCAATGTGCACATGATCACTATACTTTCACATATGATTACTGACGAGTCGCCACCGAATCACCACCTTTGATACGCTTGCAATTTGAAATAATCATGATAAGATTGCATTTTTAGTTCAATAGGGCATACAAAGTGTTTTAAATGCATAAATACCTCTGTAATTGGATTTGAGGCCAGGACTTTGTCTTCAACACATGTTTTGCTGCTGGACTTGCTGACCACTGCAAAATATCTCATGGTATATCTGGCAGATACAGTCTTCCCTGCTCCAGACTCTCCACTGACAATAATGGACTGGTTTTTGTTGTTCCTAGAAAATGAATGGCATGATTTTCACTGAAGATGCCTGACTTGTGAGCTAAATTCTTTAAATCAATCTACCATATCTACAGCTCACTGCATTTCACATTATTTTATGCTTCATTCAATAATTGTTTGCATATTACTTTGTCATGTTGAATCAATTTACATTTAGCTAGAAATGAGGAAAATGTTAACAACAAACATAATAACTCTTAAATTGAATGTATCCTAACAAAACATCAAATACCATTCAAAGGAGATGACATACTATGGATCAGGGTCAATAACCATACAGGAGATACTGTTCTGTTAGGGCACTATTATTAAGAATATATTAGTTTATAGAGGAGAACAGGCCTTTCATCCTAGCTAGGCTTATCATCCTGTCTTTAGTCTATAGCAAGGTGTCCAGCGTGGTATTGCGCACTGTAAGGGTGTCTGTTTGCACTACAAATCCTTGTTAGATGCTCTGTGCTGTTATTGAGATACTCAGGTCTTATTTTTGCTAACCACATGTAAAATCCTGTGGAATTCTGAAACACTGATGTTTTCTAACGGTCTGAATTCATACCTGGCCATTTGTTTATATGCCTCCTCTGAAACTGCAAATATATGGGGGTCCATGTCCCCCATGTTCTGACCAGAGTACGCGTGGATAACGGCATCTCCGTAAATAGGCAGCTGTTTGTAAGGATTAACTGCAACGAGGATAATGCCTGAAAGTGGAAAGTAAAAAAACAAGCCCTGTGACATTGCAGCGCGTAAGCATTTGAGCGTTTTAAACTTGGGGTTGACAACGTTCAGAGGTGCAGCTTTAACTCGGTTCGCACCGCAATATGTGTAGATGATCTTGGACTCCACGAAGCGCACTTTGAGGTTGTGGAGCACGGCGGGCTCGTGCAGGTAGCTGAGCGCTGTGAGGTCATTCTCTCCCACCAGGATGTCAGGGTTCCGCAGGTGAGGAAGCTGCGTGTCCCCTGAACCCAGGGGGTATTTCAGCACCTTTACAGAAGAAGCATTGGACTGAATGAGGACAGATCTAAACAGCACTGGGTCAAGCACAGTCCTAAGCGTACATCTGCCATTTTTAGTGGGCTATTAAACTTTATTGGGGACTTGGTTTGGCACATTTGTTTCAGGTGTTTATATGCACCGCATAGCTCATCCAGAAAGTAATAGCTTAGTTTCATATTAAGACAGACGAGCGGACATTTCAAAAACGTTTTATTGGAAAAAGACGCCGTCAGTGATGTGAACCTACTTACAGTACCGTCTTCAAGCTGCAGCTCTAATTCACTGTCCCCAGATCTGTAGTCTTTCAAGATTTCTGCGGACTTCCATACTTCCTGTGAATCTGGTATCCACACTCTGTTGTACTAAATGGGAGATGAAGAAACCGATGGCATGCTAAAAAGTCACGTTCTGTCGACAAATCAGGCCATATTAATAGGACACATAATAACGATGCAAGTTCTTAAAATAGTTCCGTAATTGTACATTTAGTTTGTACCCGGATTACTAAAACCGCATGGAATACGTTCATTTGCGATGCAAATGAATAACAAAGTGAGTTAGCGTTACCAGGAGACTCAAATAACAACTGACGTTTATACTGCAGTGGATGTCGCTCAATGCCAGCTGTGTTCACATCCTGAAGTTCTCCGTATGTTACAACATTCCATAGGGGCAGCGTCGGGACTCCAAACATTAAGAATTCAGTTTATAAACGTTCCCAACATGTTACAGGGAGTGAACACAGTCACAACCACGGATATATACTTCCGCTTGACACACGTCACTATCCGACAACTTTTATTCACTTTCTATTTGGTCCAAAGTAATCCTACCTTGGTGTACAACTCACAAAGAGCCATGGCAACGGTCTCTTGAAAAATGGCAACAAAAGCATTACCAGAAGACTTCGAAACCCCTTGCTGGGGAAAATGTTTACGTCCAGCAGCAACACCTTGTGACCGTTTTAAGTGAATGTCAGATTCACAAGCATCGCACCGGAACTTTTTTTTTTTTCCTTTGGAATCGTGTCAGTGCTTCATTTGGGAAGCTGAACAGACGCGCAAACTCCACTCCTTCACCTGTTCAGCGGACTTTGTCCCTCCCTCCTCCCGCCCATTCCGTCTTGTGACAAGAGCTTTACAGACCGGGTGTGTTTCATTTACACAGTGCTTGAGGACACGTCAAACAGGATGCATGAGATAGGCTACTGTCAGGTTAAGCTGCCGAGCACGGCCATGCTGCCGATTCTTGAAAATTACGTTGTTACATTCTTTTTTTTTTTTTTTAAATAAACACTAATATTGTTTCCTCAAGTAGTTGACTAGTTAATTCATTTCATGCGCAAATATCATTCATGTAAAACGTGGAGCGCCAACCTAAGTTACACTTCCAGATTTAGACATTCCCACAAGTCATGTGATCATAATAGTTGGCTTCTTTGTAGCTGAATAATACAAAGGTATGTTCATTGAATAATCTAGGGAAACAAAGGGAAAAAAAACCACAACAAAAACTTATGGTGCTGAATCCTTTATTTATACAGTTTTGACAAGTTTAGTACTTTATTGCATATTTTCCAATGGTCAACACAGTTACTACTTACAACTACCAGGAATAACAGAAGGTACGGTTTGGATCTTCACATTTACACATTAATAAACAGTTTCTGAGTTTTGTCAGGCATTGTTTAAAATGTAGTATTTCTTTACAATTACATATAAATTAAAGTGATACTCCCACTATATATCTGCAGTCAGAAAGGAGGAATTCATTTAGTGATATGATACTGTGTGTTTTTGGGATTTCAAAAGAGTAGTTTGTGTGGAGGATTATCATCTCAGCATAGCGCATCAATATTTCAAAATTGCCAAACAAAAAGCAGCAACACAAAGCTATATCATATAACACTGGAACATCACAAAATTTGCAAACATTTAAATAGCTGCAAAGTGACGGTTCTGTGGACGTTGACTAAATTAATCATTTTAATGGAACAAGAAAAAAACAAACACAGGACCCATTTTACATAACGGTTTACCCTGTTGGGATTTAAACTTCAAAAGGCTTCAAGGTAAAAAAAAAAAAAAAAAAATCAAAGTTGTCCGCTAAAACAAGCTGGCATCAAATGACAATACACATACACATAACAGAAAATCTTGTCATAAAGTGCTGTCTTACAACATGTGTATCTATACTAATAGGAGTAAACCTGACACACTTACTGGTAGACTGCTTTTAAAATCTGATTTATTGGACCATATGACAAGTCTCACCATTAACATATTGACACCAAAATACATTAGCCTAAAGAAACTATATTGTCTTGGGGTTTAACAGCAAGTGTGCAAATTTCATTCCCAAGAGTACTTTGTCAGTAAATAGTTCATCTTAAATCATCCTTTTGATTCTATCCATTCATTTGATTTTCATTTACATCCTGCATGAATAGAAGTAAAAGCCTGAATCATAGGAAAGAATGAGAATGGGGAGGCAAACTTTGTTCTGAGAAAAATGTTTCTCAGTGGAGCTTGTGTTTTAGACTTGTATTTGGAAGTGACTCCAAAGATGAATGCCACCACCTACATTGTGGGCACCTCCTACAGAACAGGGTGTGCCAGATTTCACGGTCAGATAACAGTCACAGATACAGGACAGTAGCTGACAAAAGTGTGACATTTCAAAGGTAAATGAGATTTTTTTTTTTTTTATTTATGATAAGTACAGATATGCTCTCTGGAAATTTCTGGAGTCCAAAATTTTCACTGATCGTGTCCAACTGGCTCTTTCAATAAGTACTACATTTACTGAAGACATAAATGCACACTGCAAACTCAGAGCTGTAAATATGAAATGTAATGTGGACATGAAAACTTGTCCACCATTTGAAAATGAATGAAGTATCTCTCCAAATTATAAATCTAGAGATGTCTCTCAACAAGCATGAAGAGATTGAATGTACCTTTGGTGTCTGAAAGGTGATTTAATCCACTGATTCTCAATCCTGCTCCTGGGGCCCCCCTGCTCTGCACGTTTTCCATCTTTCCCTGCTCTACCTACCTGACTGAACTCATCAGTGGCACTTTTGATTAGTTGGGCACACCTGATTTAATCAAGAGGATCACACTAATTTTAATTGGGTGTGTTTGGAGCAAGGATAGATAGAAGACATGCAGGACAAGGGGGCTCCAGGAGTAGGAGCCTTCCCCAAACCTCTCCTGGAGGACCACTTGTCCTGCATGTTTTAGATGTCTTCCAGCTCCAACACAGCTGATTCAAACGATCAACTCATTATGAACTCCTGAAGCTGCTTAACAAACCGATCATTTAAATCAGCTGCAGGAGCAGGGAGACATCTAAAACATGCAGGACAAGTGGGCCTCCAGAAGAGGTTTGGGAAACGCTGGCCTTTAGCAACATTAAAGACCATTACAAACCAAAAAAAATTACTGATATTGAAAAAGAAGCAATATACTTAGTGAACCTTCTTTCAGCATTTATTGAAATTCCAGAGGAATATTAAAAAAGTGCATAAATTAACACTGTTTAAGGTAACATGGAGGGTCTTAAAAGGCTACAACACATTCTACTCTCAATATCCATGACTAACAGTTCTTTACAGACAAAAAATAATATTAAATATATGAACTTTGAAAAATCAAGCAATGTAACAAACACTCCACAGACAAAAAAAAGTCACAAACCGTGAGATGTACGTTCTGTCAGGTAAGGCTTCTTCCAAAAATGTGTTGCAAATAAAATTTACATATTACATGAGCAACAGATTAAAAACACATTCAAAATGGTAAGACTTTAAATATTACATTATTTTCCAGCATAATCCAATTATTCCATTTTGTGTAACTGTATTAAAATATATACACATACGCACTTTTAAATAATTGTCATATTTGGCGATCCAGTACAGTACACTTATAACAATGTCAGAAGCAATGTTCACAATATAGTCTTGATGGTCCCAGTGATTGATATGCATTTTTTGCTCCACACCACTTACCAAATATCGACATGGTATAACAACACGATTTATGTTTCACGTTCTTTTGTAACCCTTTGAGAGAGAATTATCTGTGTATAACGCTCATGGGCAGTTAGAATTTACTTAGATTTAGTTAGAAGAGGTGGCACAAATAAAATGGGAAGAATGAAAATTAATCCACCGGTAGATACTGTTGACAGGCAAACATATGAAGAACAATGCATCTAAATCCACCTAAATCATCCAAAAAAGAACAACGAATAAGGCAAGGGATGACCACAAATGTTTCGATTTAAGTCTCCACTCTTCCACATAACCAATAGCATGTTTTATCAGGGGTTTCATCTTTGGGTCAAGAGTTTTGTGAACCAGTTTCACTCAGTCCACAAAACTATGTAACCTGTAAGACTAAGAGCATGCAGACTGATTTGAGATATGCATTTTAGATATTCTAATTTCTCTATGCACATATAAAGCTCCTAGCAACGGATGTAATTTACTCCCACAAGCATATACAGCGTATCTATATCTAAACAAAACAGAAATCAGGGAAAAGGCATGCCACAGGTCCTTTGTTTATAGAATAAAGCTTGCAGCGTCATTATAAAGGCCATTGCACAGAGGGTAGTGACCACAGCCAGCGAAATGCCAACTACACCAACAGGTATTCTTTGCATCATGCCATTATCTGTGTTCTTTAATGATCAAGAAAGTGAAAGTAGGAAACTGACAGCACTAGTCTGGTTCAAACACTCAACACTGAAATGAATTGTGGATAAAGGTCTCAGCTAGGAGATAGTTGTCTGTGACACATGGGACATGTTTTTGTGCTTACGAGATGTTTAATCCCAAGGTAGAGGAACCCAGAGAGAACCAACTGGCTGTACCCACCATAGTGATGTCATGGAAGGGACCATCTTCAATGCCTCAGTGCAAGGCCTTAAGCCTGGGCAACAGCCTCACAGCAGAGGTGGAACAGCCAGCTACACAAAAAAACAATTATATGTACGCTGGTTTTTGATTAAGACACCCCTTGACTAAAGAACCACCGCACACTGGAGGCTTGAAAACATTCGGGCCTCTACATAACTGTGGTTTTCACCTATTCGCAACTCCTGATAGACAATGTTGAGTCCAAGTTGTAAACAATATTGATATTTAGAGCTGATCATGAGAATCCTAACCTTAAACACTGTACACTGCAGTGACTCAGTGCAATTTTCTTGGATATGCCAGTTACACAAGACAGCAATAATCTGTGTCCTACGTAAAATCACTATATATACAGAAAAAAAATCTACATTAAATAGTTAATTAGCAGATGATTTTTTACAATGTTTCGACACATTTTGTTTTGAGAATGTACAGATATGCAGACAGTTTTCCTTTTCAGTCAACCAATCCCTGGGTACATTTGTTTTCTGGAAAACTCCAGTTTCATGGCAGGTAAGATTAATCAAGTGAATGAATGACATTAACCTGTACGGTACACCATACTGGTACAGGCCTTGGGTATTGTGATGTACTCATCAGAACACTGCCAAGCTCAGAAAAGGGTAGGAAAAAATGCAACAAAACAGACAGAGCTTCTCTGCTGACCTTGCTTCAGTGTACCATTACATTCTCATCCCAGACTGGGGAAAAATGAAGTTATTTGCACTGTTCATGTTAACTGCTAAACCTGAACTACTGATCGTTCTGGGGACACTACTGACAGGTATTTCTAAGTACTCTGAACCTTAATTACTGGCTGCGCACTACTTTCTAAGCATGCTAGCGTGAACGTCTCTCTGTACATGGCATTTAGACAAGCTGGCTTTGAGTGACTGAGTCCAGGCTGCCTCTACACATGTGTAAGGACGCCCAGGTTCAGACTGCCTCTACACATGTGTGAGAAAGCCTGGATTGTCTCTACACGTGAGAAAGCAGGTTCAGGTTCAGACAGCCTCCACACATGTATGAGAAAGTCCAGACTGCCTCTACATGTGTGCGAGAAAGCCCAGATTCAAACTGCCTCTACACAGGGCTAAGGAAGCCCAGGTTCAGACTGCTTGGGATGTGAATGGTGTCCAGGACCAGAGAGGAGGGGTTGAAAGAGAATAAGACAGGGTGGATGATTCTGGTGTCCATCAGTAGCTGGGGTGACTGCTTTCGGTCTTGTAAAAGATTCTGATGGAGGGGAAAAAAGGAGCGAGACACAGAATCAGCAAACTATGTACAAACACATGCACACATCAGACTCGAATGCACTCAGACATCCATCCACACAAAATACCGTTGTATTTAAGCAAAAACACTGATGAACTTACCTGGATTGTTTGAATGAACGTTAACGAAACCCTTTCCTCAAACTCGTTCACAGGTGTGTACAAGTTGAGCACCTTGACAATCTGTGGGGGGGGGAAAAAAAAAAAAAAAAAAAAAAAACAATTACTAATATTTTCTAGCCTGGTATTAATTTCAAGGTTTGAGAGAGACAGCTGCCTTTCTGGCTGCACTCAGACACGGCAGGCCCAGACGGACGTACCTGCGCGGTGCTGAGGCCGCTGCACATGGAGCAGATGGCCTCGGCGTCCTCGTCCGTCTTCTTCTTCACCTGCAGGAGCTGCGCTGCCTGGATGAGCGGCTCCAGCATGTCCTTGGCCCCGCAGTTCATCAGGTTCTTATCCCTCAGCCACTCCTCCAGCTGGCTCACGTTGTACCTGGGAGTCGCCGCCAGAGCAGGAGGGGGAGACAGGACAGACGGTGCCTTTTAGAACACACACTCCCTGCACTGTCCCTTCCAGGAACTCTGTCTGCTCAGCACTCGCTTCTTAGTTGATCAGTGTTTGTAATTGCTGCCTCAACTTCCCTGGCTTATTTGGCTCTGCTGTATCAAGCTGTAAAACCATGTAACTGCCAAAGCCAGTCAGTTATTCACTGACTCTTTCCATGATTAAGTGAGGCAGTGAATTAGTAAGGGAGCAAATCAGTGAGGGACGCTATCATTTGTGGGGGTTCTTGCAGTGGAAGTCAAAATGGACCTGGCCCCTTCTTAACTCCCTTAGTCCCTCCACGGTTCTCTAAGCCATTGGCTTCCAGACTAGGCCTCCTAAATCCTGGTTCTGAAGCATTGTAATCCACCGGCTTTCTTCAAATCAACTGTAACTTTGAACAGGGAAGAGTAACTAAATCAGGTTGGTCAAGGTAATAATTAGATGGATCGGGTGGATTAGCGCCTGTCTGGAATGAAAGTATCCCTCCAGTTCCAGGATTTAGCAACCCCGCTGCAGACGTTTTAACCCTTCACCTGCTTCCCTCTGTCCCCCTTGCTCCTGGACATACCTGATCTGCATCCCTTTGCTCCAGGAGCACATGTCCTTGCGGAGCAGCAGGTTGTTGAGGGTGACGGCGCCGATGATGTAGAACTGCTGCTTGACGGCCTGCTTGATGATCTCGGGGTCGACGCCGTGCTGGCACATGATGGAGTGGAAGGAGGTGAGCTGCCGCAGGATGGAGTCCAGCGTGTAGGTGCCCTCGTCCGCGATGCTGGACGTCCTCTTGCGCAGGCCCGTGGGCTTCACCCCGGACACGCCCTGGATGGTCTCGTGCTCAAGCATGCCAGACACTGCAGCCAGGAGGGGGGGGGAGCAACGGGCAGAGGGATGGTGCGTTCGCCGTTAAGCACAGCGCTCACAATGTGAGCACCCACACATTCATGCGTTGGCAGAGCGAAAACCTCTGTCAATATTAACATTACTGGGCTGACACAGTGAATGAGTCATGAAGGATAAAGGGTTTATCTGATAAAAAGCTGATCTATTCAGAATTCCAGCACTCAAGAGGTCACAGGTGATCTATTCAGAATTCAAACACCCAACAGGTCACAAGTTAAAAGAAAAATACACCAGTGTGAAACGATATCGTCCACACACTACAGATGCAAGGAATGCGCTGTGTTCAATAAAAGAGTCTAGATTCTCTCATAGCGGTCTACCTATCATGGGCTGAAGGATGCTCTCCATGCAGCGGATGAGCTGCTGGTAGATCTGGATGGCCAGGTCACTCAGGACCTGCTGGTACTCGGTCAGGTCAAAGTTGGACAGGCAGTGCTCGTTCTGCCTGGGCGTGTTATGCTTCATGTAGGCCTGCAGGGGGAGACAAAGTGCAACAAAGAGGTCAAGGGCAGTCGGAGAGCAGGGGCATGAGCATCACATCTATATGACCGGTATCCACCCTCACCTCTTCTCCACTGTACTGCTTCAGACAGTGCATGAGGCGGCAGGTATTGGACAGCCAGAAAGAGACCATTTCAAAGTCGTCCCCTCTTTTCTGTAAAAAAAAAAAAAAAAAAAAAACAAAAAAACGAACAATGCTTCATTATGCCCTTCACAGTAGAAAAAAGGATGAATTATATTTAATGTATTTTCCAGGATATCCCTTGTATACATACAGTATACAGATATATCATACACACATGTATAGATAGATATAGATACATACATACTTATATTACACAGATATGATGTTACACATGACCAAAGACAGCACCACTGAAGTAAGCCAGGGTCAGACTGTAGTTTGTGGGCTCTGCCTGATAAGGAGCGGAAACCTTTACAAGGTTCTCACCGCTGTGGAAGCCTGAAACTGTTAAAGAGGGGGCACGCTCACATACCTTCAGGATCTTCTTGACGCTGTTGATGGTGGAGGTGAGCAGCGAGCGCACCTTCTGGTCGTCGTTCAGGTAGTCGGCGTGGCGCAGACACATGAAGAGGATGTAGGCCGGCAGGCCAGGAATGAAGTTGACAGCCACGCCCCTCGGCTTCAGCTCTGCACGGCGACGAGAGGCAATACGCCGGTGAGGTGAACATGCTGCAACGCTGGAGACTTTCACAACGACTAATTTAGATTAACACTGTACCACAGCAAGAAGGTGGCGAGCTCAAGAGCACACCCTAACAATAATTATAATAATAGCAATAATAGTAGTGAAATGAATAATGTATTGCATTCAGATAGGAAGTACCTCAGAGTGCTTTATGAGAGGGTAGGGGTAATTCACCTCACTTGGGTAATTCAGCGTGGCCAGTTCATACCAGAATGCTGACTCCACATCATCAGAATAAAGGGGGACAGATTATTAAGACAATTAAACTGGGGGGAGGGGTTAATTCAATGGTCTGGATGAGTAAACCAGATTGGGAATTTTGGCAGGACACCAGAGAACCCCACACTCTTTACAAAAAGGTCTCATCTGATGAGGAGGCTGGAGGCTGCTACAGAACAGTGTCTCCTCCCCTGGGCCCTTGGTTTGCTGGTTAAAGAGACAGACTCCCCACCCTAAGGAGCAACCAACACCACTTCCTGCAGCAAAATAACACTATGCAAGTCCTATCCAGACCGAGCCCTGCTTAGCTTCATCCATCAGGCTGGATGAGGCCACAGGGTGGTGCCGGCTTAATCCTGAACCTAAGAACACTGAGAGGTGGGCAACATTTTGTAGTGTGACTGGTGAACCTGCCCACCTAGAATCAGGTTCTTCACCAGTCTCTGCTCATCATCCCTGTTGTACTCCAGCATGCCCTGGAAGTCTTTCTCCTTGCGGTGGATGTTGACCGGAAGAACAGGCTCGTCCACGATCTGCCCAGGTGACACATTCTCCATCTGACCTCCCACTGAGGCAGGAGGATCATGGGAAAGAGCAGCCAAGAGGTTGCGATTATGTTTCTGTGTCATCTCCAGCAAAAGCAACACAAAATTTCTGTGGTCTTAATGCAACACATGTAGCATGCCCATGACCAAAACTTCCCCAATCACCTTCTCGCTCTCCGATCTTCTTGGAGTAGACCTTGAGCTGCTTCCTGTATTTGCGGATGACCTTCTCCTGCCTCTCCATCTGTCCCAGGAGGTCCTGAAAGACAGCAGGAGCCATTAGGCTTACGAGAGAGGGACTCCGACTACCACTCCAAAGCAGGGAGTAGATTCAGGACCGAAGCAAAAAACCCAGGCTTTAGCACACAGATCAACACTTTGACTGAGCACAAGTATCTTCACCTATCCCCAAACACTGCCAAACTGCTTGATTGTTTTATCAAATATAATATGAAATGGCCCATCATTATTAGCACACTTTAAGTTCAATCCGGCAAATCAGTTGGAATCCAGTACATTGTAATCGTTTCATGTTACCATTTAGTTTTTTTCTAGATGAGCCATATTAATGAGCCTCACCTGCCTAATGAAAGCCTCTCTGAAACAGGCATGTGGCTGCTGCTAGAGCCTCAGTATTTTCAGCAGTTTGGCTGCACTTGGCTCAAGGCTGGTTTGGATTTTTTTTTTATCCTTTTCACTCTGGCTGCTCCTTTAATGTGTGGCACACCGGCCAGCACTCTTAAACGATGAATAGCATCTGCATGCTGGCTAATCATTAGTATTTGGTTACTGTAAAAGTAAAGAATTCTCAAAAAAAATGCTAAATCCACACGGGAAAGCAGTGCGTCCGTCACCCAGCCGGCACGCGTTAGAGAGTGGGTGCTCATCTGACCACTGTGTGTGTGTTAAGACGAAGAGTGCAGCCACTGGCAGTGATGGCACATCACTCCACGCTGCCCTGTGAGCACACACACAGGGCAAGGTGCTGTTAGTGCCAACACACACACACACACACACACCGTGAATGCACACATTGACCACCAGCACCCCTACATACAATTATCCGCTGGTTAATGAATAGCTTTTCCCTCCTGTATTTGCCTGGGTCTTCAGCATACATGTCCTGTGAGGTGAAAGCCACAGAGACAGATGACTACACAGTCCAATATTCTTCTATATTTGCATTAAAGATACAGTATATCAATAGGCCTATATCACTTTTTTTTCATACAAGAGCACTGAATTTTCTCCAGTTCCACACCAGCTACTGTTATAGTGTTTGTGGGGGGGGGGGGAGGCAAAATTATGATGCTTAAATTGTGTTAAGACAGGTGTGATCCGGTTTTCATGCTTTCCCTTTAACAAGAATGTGCATTTTAAAAATGTGCAATCCACTCCCCGTCTTGGTGAACAGATAATGTTGAGGCAGACTGGAGGCTGACACCCGCATGAAATGTAACAAAATGGAATAAAAATTAGCTGAATGCAACCAGTACACAAATACATACCTTAAACATAATGTATTTAGATGTGAACTAAGGAGTGAACAAGCACAGCTCAATGGCTTTGGAGGCATTTTGCCCTCTACTAGTGAAACGCCATTACTGAGAGAGTCACTGACAGCCAGTAAGTGAGTGAATGAGGGAGAGACACTAACGTAATTATCAAAGGTAAATGAGGTCAGTGAACTGTGGGTCCCTGAGGCAGGGTTCTGGGTTCTGGAGTGGCAGAGGGACCTGAGACAGTGGTTTTGTGTGGGTGAGGGGGGAGACGGAGTGAAGGAAGGGCAGCAGAAGGCCAGGCCCACCCACCAGGTTCTCGTTGGTGAGACGCGTGATCTCGTGCTGCAGGCTGGCCTCGATGCGCGCCTCCAGGGGAAGCTGCAGGTTCTGCGCCAGGACCTGCTGCTGCCGGATGTTCTCCTCCTTCATGCTCTGCAGCTCCCTCCGCAGAACGTCCATCTCGCTGTCGTGGGACCTCCTCTGAGCCTGCATCTGGGACTCCAACAGCCTGGGGGAGACAGGGGAGGGGAGAGGAGGAGGAGGAGGAGGAGAGAGGTGGCACTCAAAAACCAAACCAAGAGGAAGCAGATCTTTGGCAGAGCTTTGGCAATTCAGCAGACAATGTAACTGCAAGTAGCAAAGCAGCTGCTGCCTCTGTTCCAGAGCCCGTAAGAGCATGGCTTCAATCCTGGCTCTGTGCTTTTGCATTTCACCACTTCACCATGATATATGCATAATGCATTATGCATTATGCATTACACATTATGATGAATACAGATGTACTGTTTCAAAGTAACTCAGGAAGAAGACTTTGGTTGTTGACTTGGACCAATTGTCTATGGTTCCTAATGAATTATTCCTAGAGAACAGGACAAAAACACAGTGGAGAATCTCAGCCACCATGCAGGCAATCAACCATCTCTGCAAATCAGGGTCAAACAGACCTTCACCTTCCTAAAGACATCAGCCTGTCTGCTGCTACACTACACTATGGTGGAAGACATCTCAGTGGTGATCATATTCTAAGCACTTTCTACATGACCTAGATAGAACAGGTTCAGGGAGGAGCAAAGGTGTGCTGGAATGTGGGAGGGGCCTTCAGGTCTGAACTGTATATAAGGCTTGTGACAAGGATGAGAGCACAGATCCATAAGACTGTGCTGCTGAAATGAACACAACGAAAAAAGAGACACATGCATGTGTGTGTGTGTTCTTAGAATTGTGCGTGTCCTATGAGCTCAGAGATTGCTTTGGAAGAAACGCTTTAAACCCAGTGAAGCCACAGTAAAGCGTAACAAACCCGTGTGTGAACCGGGGAGTGTGATGGAGGGGTTAGCAGGCTACACACAGCAGAGTGACGGCGGGGAAAGGGGAGGGAGAGACGGCCGGAGCGTGCTGCCCCGCCCCGCGCACACACGCGGCGGAAACAACGTTAACCTGTTGGTCTCCTTTAACCCTTCATATGCCAGCCATAACTCTCCATCCTCATTCAGCTGATGGTAGTCTGGAGTGGGGGATCTGACGAGCAAAACAGAACGAAAGAAAAAGAAAATGGCAAAATAAAAAGGGGGGAGGGGTGAGGGGGGATGAGTGGAGGGGTGAGGTGAGAACGAAAAGGGTGAACAGAGATTATGCAGCACATCTAGATCAAAAAAAATCAGCTAAGTTCACCAAGCTGATTCTTATTCCATCTAGTGCTGTCAGACAATAATCAATTTAACGTCAAGACAAAACACAATCAATGATGCAACCAAAAAACTGTTAAAGCAAACATGATTTAAACAAAGCAATAACAAATGAAAATGAAAATATACATAAAATAATTTCAAACTCTTCAGTTTTCGTTTAATATCACTCAACTTTGAAACCAAAATTTTCCAATTTCCACACAAGCTGACCACAAGCTGCCATGCAGTTAGTGGAAAGAGCCTCTATCCCTACATCCCTGACCACCAATCAGCTAATGCAGAGCAGGATCCCAAATATTCGTTATGCACATCTCCGAAAACCAAGCATCGCATGTTTCACTACATTACAGGGTCAGACACAAAGCTACATTATGGCAGAGATAGGGGCTTAGCAGTATATACTGTAACAGGGCCCCTCAAACATCCATGATTCTATTCTGGCATTGTTCTAGGTTCTTGTGCATGTCTGATAAGATCTGGTCTCCACTAAAAAAAGCCACTCGCAGCATGCATGTTCCTGTATGTTTTACTTATGGTTTTTAGTAATGTTTTGTTAATGCAGATATGGGTGGACGCTAATGTAGATCCTGCAAACCAAACAAATAAATGAAGCAACAGAGAATGATCTGCTTGTGTTAGAGGCAGATGAAGTAGAGGTTAGAATTAGGTTAGGTGAGCAAAGAGGACAGCCATTTTCTCCAACGCAGTGAGCTTACAGTGGACACTATTCATGCTTGTCAGAGGCTTTCACACTGGGGAAGGTCACTAGGTTAAGAAAATGGGGGTTTAATCAGACTCGCTCTCTGTCAATGACAGGTTAAAAATGCACCTTCCCCACAGGGCTCCATGTTCATGCACGGTGCAGAGGCACGCATCAGTGTGCATTTCCCTGCATTCAGTTACCTTAGCCTAATCATGAGTTCATTCACTTCAGGGGGCTTATGCAAAAACGTGGGTGATCTGGGCAAGAGAGAACATGGATACAGGCACACTGTTCAGTATAACCTAAAGCAAATATGAACCTGGATCAACAGAAGCTTTACTGGCTGTCTGAAGGGGAGCTCCAGTCAAAGGTGGCAACGTTATGATTTGTGATGCATATGAATATGTATGCAATTTCACGCGTGCCAGAAAGGCAGTGCCAGATACAGCTTGCGTAGAGGCTCACAGCCACGTCGTCGTCGCTGGCTAATTTGCGCTCTGCATATTGCGGCAGGTCAGTTGGTTTTTCTAAAACCTGAACATCTACAGTCTTGCTCAAAATGGAGAATGTCACAGTGATCTATCAGCGCTGAAAGCTGGAGCTGAAGTCTGCACAAATTGTGCTTTTGCAGAATGCAAGACACTATGTATCTAAGTCTTATTTCATTTAACATTTGAGTTCCCCCTTTAATTTCTTTGTTTCGGTAAACTCAAGCTCCCATGACAGAAGTGGTAAACTGGCACCCACAAATTATTCCAAATTTAAAAACACCAGCGTCCCAGCATACTGGCTTCTGGGCGCAAAGATGATTAATGTGCTTTCTTCTCTTGCTGTGTTCAGCAGTGGGATTCTCAACAGAACTGTAGCAATGGAGCATGACAGTGATGATGATGTTTTTTAAAAAATGCAAGACAGCAGCTGAGAGTAGTGGTGCTCGCTGTCACAATGCAGAGATAAACTGCAGCATGGACACACCCAAAAACAAGGCACATTTTTTAGAGGGTATGTAGAAAACTGCCAGCTAATTAAAATGACAGAGGACCTGGGGGGGGGTGAGCCCCTAGATGAAAGACGCATTAAAAACTGCAACGCTGTCCCTCTCTGGGAGGGGCAGCCGCTGCAGGTCGTCTCTGGACGCTCAGACAGAAATGCCTCAGAGCGCGCTATGCGACCACTGCAGGCCACCGTGAACGAAACTGTGCGACCATGACATACTGCGACTGAGCCAGACCTCGCGGCGATACCGAGGCTCATGGGAGAAGCGTGGAGGTAAAGGCGGTGCACCGGCTCTAACCAGCCGCCTGCCGGGCTCCGTCGGAGGACAGGGCGCGAGGGGAGAGAGCGCAGGAGGTACCTGTTGGTCTCTTTGAGCCCTACGTAAGCTTGAGCAACTTCACCCGCGCTCAACCTCTTCACGTCCTCCGTGTATGGCGAGGGCTCCGTCATCGTCTCCTGCAGGAGTTGGGAGGAAGGCAGAAGCAGTTTTCAAACAGGAATTTCTACTCACTCCAACATTAGCATTTCTACACAATACTTACAAAGACAGGACTGACATTTCCCATGCAACTGTGCTGTCTACTGTCTATTCTGCCTCTGGCCTGCCCTCTGCCCTATGCAGACACTAACAGTAGCTATTACAAGTATTCATCAGTTACTGTATTGTACTGTGTGAATCGTACAATGGGACTTGATAAATCTTCAGCTGAAGTGATGAAGCCGTAAGATGAGGTGTATAACCGTAAGATGAGATGAAGCATCTACTCGTCAAAAGGGAGATGCCAGTGTATAGTATTGCCGTATTCACAAATGAGAGCAAATGCTGCAAAAACCAAAATAAATGAATCAAATGGTGCTAATTCAATGGGTCACCCTATGCAACCATTTACAAGAAACTTGTCAAAGGAACTAACCTAAATTATATTTGTTTCAAAAAAATAAGACAGGTCTCCTTTCACCACATATAAAAACAGATATGAATTTCATGCGCTGTTGAGTAATGCAAGACTGCAGGAGTGATGTCGGTCAAGCTCTAAAACCCTGAGGAAGGATGAACAATTTACCTTCTCATCCTGGAAGCAAGACATTACAGGAGAAAGCAGAACAGTGGGAAAGCAGGTATTAACGCACTGTCAGCTTTAAAGGACACATCTGCAATTTGATAATAGTTTCACACACAACTTTGGTTAAAAAAAATTAATAAATAAAAATAAAATAAAGATGCATGCTATTCATTCCACACACTTAATTTAATCTTGAATTGAAGACATCCAAATTTAAAAGCTTAAACCAATGACATCTTAATATTTGCAGACTGCAGTCTCATTACATAATGAGTGACAGTGGACCTGCCTCATGACACCTACCTTGTGGTGCATGGCCTCTTTCTGACTGACCAGCTGGGACCGCAGGATCAGCACCTCCTCCTTTCGCACCTCCAGCTCCTCGTTGGAGGCGCTCAGCTGTTCCAGGAGCGCCTTGTAGGCCGAAGGGGGCCCGCCGCCTGCCCCGGCTCCGCCCTTCTCTGCCAGAGCCTGCCGCATCTTGTTCAGGTCGTGCTTCAGCTTCTTGTTCTCGGACTCCAGCTCCTGGCGCTGTGGAGGGAAGGGGCTGTCAGCGTTTTCAGGGAGACCTGCTGTCGCACAGATGGGCTAAGCCTTACACCACAGTCCCCTGCTCTGCTGCCCTCCAACGCGCTACAGCTCTGAAGGATCCTTATCACTTGCAAGCAGCTGGGTATTTTTCCAGAAATTCCACCAGACCACCTTCCCTGGAGGTCAGGGGGTTCATTTGATGCTTTAAGAGCAGGAGGCAGCGGTGAAAGGACTTAAGAGCCAGCAAGGGCCGTCTCGGCTGAAGCCGTTCAATTTTGCCAAATCAATTAAGGGAGCAACTCGAGGCAGGAAAGGAATGAACCACGAGTGTGGGAAAGGCTCCGGTTTAATCAAGTGAGGCCGGAGCTCTCCATAAAGCCCTCAGAGTGCCATGCTTTGTGTTTACCTTGAGAGACTCGTACTCCAGCTCTGCCCCTCTCGCTCTCTTGTGATCCTCATCATCCTAGTGAGCGAGAGAAGATAAAAACAGGGACATGAAACAGAAGGCTATTCAGAGCACTGTGGCCGGCTCTTTGCCAACAGTCTGCTCAGACGTCCACATTGCTAAAGAGATGGAATCAATTATAAAATGTCAACAGGCAACAGAGCAAACTGCTAGCAAATACGCTTGCTATTAGCAGGTTATTTTTAATGTTGACGGTATTCCTGGCTTCTCCTTTACAATCACAGGTAGAGAAACTGACAGAGGGTAAGAGTAAAGGAAGCAGAAATGCCCAGTACCCTGGCCCGGGCCAGCTGGAACTGCTCCTCTCTGACGTCCAGCTCCTTCTGCAGTGACTGCTTCTCATGCTCCAACTC
Organism: Megalops cyprinoides; assembly: GCF_013368585.1. Classification (NCBI taxonomy): domain Eukaryota; kingdom Metazoa; phylum Chordata; class Actinopteri; order Elopiformes; family Megalopidae; genus Megalops; species Megalops cyprinoides. The sequence goes on from NC_050595.1 coordinate 25,483,379, forward strand.
CGTCACCCTCTTCTGGAGCTTGAGGAAGAGAGACATGTCCAAGGCGGCCTTGGTGACGTCCTGAAAAGAGCCCAGCACAGAGCCAGAGGAGTTACGACATGGCACTCAAACAGCTGACTGACTAATCTCTCCAAGAAGTTAAAAAATCTCACATTTCTGAACTGTTTGCTCTAATGTTAACCATTCAGGGAGAGACCACTCCACGCTCCAAGCAAAAAAGACTAGGTTCACTTCAGATCATATCTGAGACCCCAGTTCTCACCTCTCCCCGGTGGGAGCTTTCCTCGGACTCAGGGAACTCCGAGTTGTAGGTGTGCTCTGATTCGTTGCTGCTGTGGGTGGAGTCGGTCCTCCTGTGGCCCGGTTTGGGGACATCCTAATACAGCAGGGAGACAAAAACCCTTCAGCAACTCCCAGAGGGACCAAAAAAAAAAAAAAAAAACCACCACAAAAGCCCACATTAAGGTGACAGGTGTTGGGGGAAAAGGTCTCTCACCAGCGTGAGGGTCATCTCCTCCTTCAGGTCGTCGTAGCGCTCCTCGAGCCGCAGGTGCTCGCCCAGAAGGTTCTGGTAGCGTGCGCGCTCCTCGTTCAGGTCACTCTCCAGCTTTTTGGTCTCTTCCTGCAGGGCCTTGGCCATTCTCTCTGTGACAGAGACAGGCAGAGGAGGCCAGGTAAAACACAAGCAAGGCTGTCATTAATCCACTGTTTATTCCATTATTCCACTGCTTCTTGCACAACACTGACTGCTGTGCCCCTTTTCAGAGGCTTGTTCTGCTGTTCAGTTGCATGTTCTGCTGACTGCCACACAGCGATATCCGCCATCCAGCTAACACATTCATTTTGTTGCAGCTTTGAGAAAACAAACACTGGGCACATGCAGGGAAGTGAACCTGTGATCTGCTGGCCCTGTTCCTGGATCAGTCGGTTCAGATCGTCCTTCTCGCTCTTCAGCAGGTTGTTCTGGTCCTTCAGTTCAGCCACCATCTGTCAGCAGAGGAGAGCACAAGATGAGGTTCCATCTGCAGCGCCATTCCATCTCTACTGTAGTAACATCAAAGCTAGTAAAGCAGCATTTTCCTATCCCTGGTCTGTGGGGAAGCACCGCTTCTGGTTTTGCCTCCTAGCTCCTGATTAAGATTTAGAAAATTAGCATAAGAATATCTTACAACTAGGTGTTATTCACTGGGATCTTTCTGTTAATCCATTTTCCTCCAAATACAAAGAAACAGTAATCATATTCTTTGTGCAGATGTAACACCTTGTTAATGGAAATTTAATTCTCTTTGCACCTTTTAAATTACACGCTTTCAAAAGCGCAAGTTGGCACTGGAATATAAAAGCATACAAAACGTATTAACATATTGCTAAACACGCACTGACGATTTTGAATCGGTGACTCCTGCCTACCTGCTCCATCTTGTTGCGGTAACTCTCGGCCTGGTCCTCGATCAGCTTCTTCTCGCTCTGGGTGCTCTGCAGCTCCTTCCGCAGTTTGGCCAGCTCCTCCAGCAGGGAGGTGATGCGGTTGGCATTGTTTCGCGCCTCCTCCTCGGCGCCGCGCAGGCGGGTCAGCTCGGCCCGGAGCTTCTCGCTCTCGGCCGTGTAGGCGCTCTCCAGGCTGCTCAGACGCTCGCTGACGGCCTTGTTGTCTTTGTTCTGGAGACGGAGACAGAACCAGGACAACGAGCGTTACCCTCAGTGAGGCACCATGGGGATCCCAAAGTCCAATAGGCTCATTCCTAAAACCAACTGCCAGACAGGGGCAACTAGAGTAAAAATTATTGATGAACTGAGTAAAAGACTGATAAACTAACTGGATGACAATACGAAGCAAGCAACTGGAAGTCACCAAGAGGACACGCTCTCAAAATTGGACGGAAAGAGTTATGAATGAACATGGTCAACAATGTATGCCGAATGTTTCGTCTGCCCGGAAGTTGGGCCTCGGAGGGCCGCATCGCCGCGGGAGCCGCACCTGCTCGTCGATCTTGCGCTGCAGTTGCATGATCTTGTTCTCCATGCCGATGTTGAGCTTCTTGAAGTGCTCGACGGAGCGCGCCTCGATCTTCAGCTTCTTCAGCTCATGCTTGGCCCGCATGCGCCGCACGCAGCACTGCAGGTACACCACGGCGGCCAGCGACTTCTTGTACCAGCACCGGGCCAGCCAGCCCCTCACCCACTTCTGGATGATGACCGCCTTGTGCTCGCGAAGGAGCTGCGTGGAGAAACAGAAGAGAGTGTGGAATTGTGGGGGGGAAAAAAAATGCCTTGTATTCTGTTTAATGCTCTCTGGACTTGGCAAATGTGTCCTGCTCAAGCCAGCCTTCCAACAACACTTCCTCCTTCCTTATATCTACGCCATGGCACCCACCTTCACACCTCTGTTAGGACAGCCTTATTCTGAGCAAACTGGGACATCTACATCTGAATCATTCGTTTATAAAGCTGGATATATAGTGAAGATACTTGGATGAGGTACATTGCTGTGGGGTAACGCAGCAGTACCTCATTTAGGATTAGAACCTACGACCCAACCTTCTTGTTACTAGCGCAGTTTCCCATGCACCTCACTGCAGCATTAATGTTTAGAATCAGTAGGACTGACCCCACATTCACAAAAACCACTGGCCAGCTACACTCACTGTACTTTGACTGTTCAGCTGTACTTTGCCTCGTAGCAGTTTATATGCTTAGCAGTTCATATGTTTATATGCACAGCAGTGTCGTGTTATCACAGTGAATCTGAAACCTGAAGCCTGCTGTTCAAAACTGCTACTGGCTTCCAATGACACTGTCCTATGACCCCACTGCGGGTTCATCCGTTCAGTAATAGAAACTGACATAAATGCACATTCGTATGTGGAATGATTCACGCGAATCCACGGTACACTGCAGAACACTGCAGCCACACACATCGTTATTCAACTTTTATGTTCACTGCTGCTGCCCAACAAATTGAGGTTATGTAACAAGCAGACAGTACACTGTCCTACTTGGCTGCTGTATTTAAACATTTTAACAGGAAATGAAATACAGATAAACTTTCAGTATGACAGCGTCTGCGACAGCGTCGTTCAGAGTTCCGAGCAGCATTAAATATGTCCCTCTTTCTGAACGCTGGCGGACACACACAGGTAGACAGACGGGGCGAGTGAGGACGTACCCCCTGGTACAGCTGCCTGGCCTGGTAGGCCCGCAGCTCACGCTGGATGCTGAGGGCGGCGGCCTGCATGCGCTTGTAACGCGTCCTCTCCACGTACATGCGCTGGTACTTCTGGATGACGATGGCCGCGTTCGTCTCGCGCAGAAACTTGGCGAGGCTGGTAGCGGAGAGAGAGGGAGGGTGGGAGCAGACAGAGTGAAGTGGAAATGAAGTGTGAGGAAGATGACAACAATGAGTCGCCTCATTTTCCTAAGTAATACACAATAGCTTGGCCACATCGAGATTAGCAGGCCAAATTCTCAATGCTACAGGATCACCTTTAGCTGATGAAAGCTGCTGCCAGTAGTGCAGAAAGATTTCAGTGAAATGAAACAGCTGTGAATGAGTCCACGAGCATTATAATTTACAGACCCTGAATGCTACTGGCTTTGGGCCTTGAATGAGGATGAATCAGTAATAATTAGACACAGACTGAACAAGAAGCAGATGAGTGAACCCAGAGAGAAAATGAAGTGGCTGTCACTGGACCCTGGATGGAGAATCTCACCATCGAGCTTGGTATCCGCGCACGAATCTCTGGATGGTGATGGCGGATCGGCGCATGCGCAGGTACTTCTTGCGGACCAGCCAGCAGCGGATGGTCTTCTGGATGCGGATGCAGGCCGCCCGCAGCTTGTCTGCTCGCAGCTTCTCCAGGTAGGCCACCTGGCCCGCGCGGAAGAAGATCTTCGTCTTGCCAAACTGGTATTTGTCTTTGTCCTGCAAGCATGGAACACCAAGGCAACTATCACATTTCAAATATTCAGATTACATTTTCCTCTCAGCTACACAACCATGAAGACGGGGTTCAATAAGGCTTCATAGCAATGAGAGCGTGGCCTCAGTTTACTTCTGAGCAGATCCCCTGCATCTCTACATTTTCACCTTAGTCTATTACACAAGCAGTTCTGTATTACGCTCAGCTTTGTGTTAGATTTGCGGGCAGGAGCTGCCTGGTGTCTTGCAATGTAGCCAGCAGGAACATCAGAAAGATCTGACAGGTAATTAGCCAGCGCTCGTCTTTCTGAGCTGAGCCACTGCAGTACAAATGCAGTCACTGCACCACATAGCTTCTGTAGTCACAAAGATGAATGCACTGGCTAATTGTACGGTTCCAGGCCCAGCACAAAGCCTGCAGGTTTGCCAGGCCATTGCCCGTTTCCTCCCACCTGCACCAGCTTCTCCAGGACATTCCTGCAGGTCAGCTTCCTGTCGGACAGAACATCCTTCTGCTTCATCAGGACCCGGTACCGGCTGAAGAACTCCTGGTAGGTCCACCTGGCGTCAAGGCAACGGCGGATTGTTACAAGGTGGGGGGTGGGGGTTCAAGCGCTGACACTTCACCTAGAGTGGTCTGAGGACCAATGGTTGAGGGGGTTTGTGTGTGTGCGCATGTGGGTATAACTGTTTGGCTGTGTGGGAAGCATGCTTGACGTGTGTGTGATATGTCAGAGGGGCTGTATGGTGGTGGGTGATTATGTACACAGATAGGAAGTGGCTGGGAGTGGGCTTGACTGTGTAGCTAAAGGTAATGTAATTTAAAGGTGTGGTGATCATGGTTGTGATCATGGGGTGAGGTGGTGATCATGGACTACATGTGTGGGGGATGTGTGAGAGATGACTGTGCCTGGGTTGTGTGAGCATGCGCGAGAGAGAGAGAGAGAGAGAGAGAGAGAGAGAGAGAGAGAGAGAGAGAGAGAGAGAGAGAGAGAGAGAGAGAAGAGAGAGAAGAGAGAGAAGAGAGAGAGAGAGAGAGAGAGAGAGAGAGAGAGAGAGAGAGAGAGAGAGAGAGAGAGAGAGAGAGAGAGAGAGCTTGGCTGGATGTACCCACAGTATGTGGATGTGTGTGAGTGATGAGCTGGGTGACTGTATCTGGACAGTGCAAGAGGGGCTTTGGGTAGGTTATTGTTTACCAGGATGAATGGTGTATTAGGGTGTACTGGGCCTGGTTGGGTTATTGTGTACCTTGATGGGAAGCCAGCAGCTGATATGCGGATGGTCTCCAGGACACCACAGGCTCTGAGCTGCTGCACAGCCCTCTTGGGATCAAACCTAGAGGAGGAGACAGACACCCTGAATTCAAACTGCCACTTTATCCCATTCATTTGTAAAGGAATACCAGCTCCAGCTGTGTGCCGTAAAGACGGATATAGGACTCTTCCTGCAGTATTTCACAGTGACAGCTCTCACATTGAACGCATCTAAAATTAAATGACCACAGCATGTTCCAGGTCATGTACCATAACATTCCCCAGAGGTGGGCCCTGCTCTAGCTGAGCAAGGCAGGCTACAATAAATCAAAGTTGTTGCAACACGAAATAAGTGCTGATCCTCGCCCCTTTGATTGGACATCATGATCTCTAGTGGCCATATGTTATTGCGTCTCTGACGCCACCCTCTGGGTGATGGTGGTGAACGCAAACTCACGTGAAAGGCGATTTGCGGTCATTTGGCTTGATGCAGCGCACGTAGTGGGGGGTGGTGGCGTTCAGGGTGTCCATCAACAACTGGAGGGAGTTACGGAACTGGGAGAGAAGAACATAAGACCGTTTTAAAACCACCAAAAACTCCATGATCATCTCTGAGAGACGGACAGTTTCAGCAATCTTTGATTCATGGTTCCGGGCTCACTCGCGGTTCGGCTGACCTCACCTGCAGTCCCACAGTCTTCTTGTGTTCCTTGGCGGCCTGGCCAGCGCGGGAGGTGTCTGGCTTGACGCTCAGCCTGGTGCGGCCACCGGTGGGCGCACCTGTGGGGCTGGTGGCTTTCTCCTCGTCCTGGAACAGCTCCACCAGAAGATCAAACTGCCCCAGCACGCAGGGATGAAATATCAATCTCGACAACCAACAGCTAATGACTTTCAATGGCTCTTTCAGTTTTGGTGACTTATTGTGCTGGTATCTATTCAGAATTTTCATGAGCTCGTACAAAAGGATTAAACCAACACTGCTGGTAAACTGGCCTATGACAATTTATCAATTCCACAAAGACCACAACTGTGAAACACAAGCAGAAAAATATACTCTTTAAGTCTGAGAGGTTTGACTCTGATACCCAATGCACTATTATAAGTAATAGGACAGCCAATATGCTCTGTATTGACAGTTAGAAACTGTTAGTTCCATTTCTCAGTGTGCTGTGGTGGTTAGGGGTTAGAACCCTCAAAGTGGGTAATTACAGAATTGTGAAGATGGTGCAGAAATCCTTTTACAGCTCCCTCTACCATTAAAAGACCAGTTTATGCCCAAATGAAGGAATATTAAATATCGCTATTTTGCATTATTGCTGTATAGTTTGTGACAAGCAGCATGCTCTTCACTTCTTAGGACCGTAGACAGCCATAACATGCTGTGCAAGCAGTTTAACACCCCCCTCCAAATCCCCCCCCCCCCCTTTCCCTGCCCCAGCTGCTGCAGCAGTTACTAAGCACCCTCCCTTGTGCCCCTAAGCAGCTCTGAAACCATGGTGACACAGACAAACAATGTGGGTGAGACACCTCCCGCCCCTCCCCCAGTGGGAGCTGGAGAGGGTGAGAGGGTTAGTGGGAACACAGCTAGACAGACATGATGACAGCTTTGGAGGGTTTACCTTCTGCAGAACAAGGGTTGTCATGGTAGGGGAGACACACACACCGACAAAGTGGAGAAATGAACAGACAAACAGCAAGAGATTAAAGTTAAGAATTATATCTATTTACATAATTTATATATTGAACATAAATAACACTTCTATATGTCCATATAATTCATCTTAAAACTTGACATATAGAAGAGAACCTGGCTACCCTTCATCGTTCAATTCAAGCTCTGGGGGAGAGGGGAATCAAAACTACAACTCCCATGACTCAATTGTTTCAGTGGACACAGAAGGGCAGAATCACAGGTGCTTCAGATCAAGGGCTGTTTCCATTCGACACAGTGTGACAGAGATAGACATGAACACAAATGCAGGGTGATAAGCATACAAATGAAAATGGAGGTCTGGTTTGTTTATATTACATTAATTCAGGTAATCTTGTTATTTCAGGTAACCTCAAATTAACACACAAAGACTAAACATTTGCTATCAAATGTGCAGTAATTGTTGCAATTAAGAAAAGTTCTTTAAATATTGATTATTGCTTAAGGTGACATTTTAAATCCTTAGCATACACTTAGCCTTAGCCATTCACAAATTTATCTTCTATGAAAAGAGACTGAAACAGAACTAAAGAGCCAGGTTAGCTTCTGTATGGCCAGAATGCATTCAGCTATGAATGAATAAAATTTCATCTTACTCAAAAGCAGACACCTGACTCACACTGAGGAGCATTTCACTGTAAACTGCAATAAAATCTTGGGGATGACCACATCAGGCTCTCCCTGAATCACAGCCATTTCAAACAGACCCTGAAAGACAGCTGCCCTTTTAAAGGCAACACAAGGAGGTGGGAGTTTTGACAAGGATAGAAATGTTACTGGAATGAACAGACGGTGAGTCTTCATATCCATAGCATTTCAAAACATCAGTTATCGCCCACACCACATGAGACGACAGGGAAGCTACCGTGACCAATCGAAAAGGCAATGCTACAGCGCAAACACCGCTTCAGTCCCCTGTCCCTGCGGCAGAACTCAAGCAATATCTAAACGTCCCTCAGTGGCTGTTTTGGCCCTGCATAGTGACAGAGTTTGCCGGCACTCTTCCAGCATGCTCTTGTCAGTGACCGCTGCCCATTATTTGATTCATCTCTGTACAGTCATCTGCCAGGATCAAATATAGGGTTTAAAAGCTTAGCCCTCTTCCCAGAGGGAATATAAATCCCAACACGTGCTGCACACCACTGGTCCATGTCAGCCCTCCCACAACACAGCACTGGGAAACAGACAGTCTTCCCTGAACCCTTTACAGCTCTGAGCATTATTTATGTATTCATGTTAAATGAACCTCCTGATATGTAATAGTAATGTCACTGATCCTGGATCAGTTGGCTTGGTGAGCCACATGTGTGACACTCTCAGAAGTCACAGGGCTGTGGGAGGGAGAAATCAGCGACAACCACAATAATCGTCAGTAAAAGATGGTTGTTGAACAAGAATGCAATGACTATAACCAAATTATTGATAATTACATTGATTTCAAGCTGTGCTCTAAAGAATATACACATCCTGGGTGTTGTTTCTAAGCATTAAGCCATTCTAAAAATGTTTCTCTTTTCATGAGGCACGTGGAAAGAACAGCAGATGGCGCTGTTGCCATTGACCTTTATGGTGATGCAACCAATTTGCGAGGTCATACATCAGAAAACGCCAGGACCAAGACAGATTAGGAATTTCTTTACAGGGCTCTAATGCAGAGTTTTAACGCCTTTGGCCAATAACACCCCACTCATTCATCCAGTCTCGCTGACATGGATTCAGACTAAGACAGTAATACCACACACAGGGCCCAGGAGAAAGGGAAACAGGCAGTGGCAGCGAGACTGGTTACAAGGGATACAAACCTTGCTGGCTTTTAACACATTGATCTGTTCCTCATTGACGGTGTCTTTATTTTTCTCAAGGAATCCTTCACACTGATATTCAACCTGGGGGACAGAGGAAAACATTACTGTTCATTACTGACACCCTGGGTAACAGTCACTGGTGACAAGGGCCACAGCCACAATCAAGAAGCCCAGGCCACTCTACCATGCATGCAGGTCCCTTTAATAGAGGGACACGATTCAAAAATACAGGAAAATGCAATGACTTGCAACAGATATTACAGTTGTGGATATCTAATGCAAGTAAAATGTATAGCTAATTCCACATTAGTGACAGGTCATGGGTGCTCTGCGCTGCTACAGGCCAGATCTACCCAGCTGACTGCTCCTAACCCACAGAGAGGAGGAAGGTGCCATGACCGTGCAAATGTGGTAAGGGAAATTAAAGCTGAAATGTGTGAGGCAGCCCCCTCCTCCGTGCCCTGATCTGCAGGAACTCAGACGCTCTCTTAACTGCAAAGGGCAGTCACTCTCACCCGCGCACGCCCGCCGTAACCCGACACGGAGGCTAAAACGGGACTGAGTGACACCAAACGCGGTCAGCCGCGTTTTCATATCAGCTCCGCACACAAATGAACGGCGCAGCGCGGCCCGCTCAAACCGCAGGCCTTTGATACCTTTATTACTTTATGGGGGTGTGAACAAATGCCCTTCAAAGGCCAAAAACCGCACCGCTCTCAGAGGGATGATCGACAGGGAGGCCTTTTAAACGCAGTTACAGTACAGACGGAGAGCCCACAGAGGGAAAAGGCCGTGAGCACCTTATCTGCAAAGTGCTGGATGATGAAGGCTTTATTTGACATGCGCGGCTTTTCAAAGAGCGCGCACGTCTTCAAGTGTGTGTTGTAGAGCTTCTGGGCCCAGGTGTCGTCTGATCCCTTGGGCATCTGGAGGAGACGAGAGGTCAAAGGTTATGAGGGTCAAGGAGCAAGCGGACCATAGCGTGCCAACTGTGAACACGCAGACGTTAAATCACATGGGCATTATGTGCTGCAGAGGATTGATCCAGGAAGCTTGACCGGCTGTCACTTCTCTGTGCTTTTTGAGATCAAAGCAGGACCCACCTTGCACTCTTCATCCAAGAGAGCCAGCACCCCCATTTTCGCTTCAATGAGGTTAATGCAGGGTTGATTGTCATAGAAGTCAATGAGGGTCCAGGGGATCTGTTCCTTCATGTATTCCTCCTGCTCCAGTTTGAACACGTGCTGGAGAGAGCAGAGGCCAAGCCAACGTTTAACAACCTCTTCTGTCTCTTGGAGAGCTGGCTAATTGAAAGTGCTCAACACAGTAATCAATAGTCCACAAAACAAACTCAGGGGACAGTTTGAAAACCTCTGCCAAGGAAGTGCACCATTTTCTTCCCATTAAACAGCTCAAATTCTCACTGCTGCCAGCTGAATGTAAGACACTGAAGAGTTTTTTGGTATATATTTTATGGGTGTAGTGAAATGACCATGCGATTTAATAAGTGCTCAAAGCCTCCCTGAAATCACACAAAAAGAATGTTATATATTGGTTATTGGTTTAATCTAGCCTAACAAATTATTAACATGTTACCTGGGAACTGTGCTGGCAACAACAGGAGAAAGAATTTGTAACTTGTAAATGTATGGGTTTGTGTATGAGGAATATTTTTCAAGGTTTGCTACAAGTACAGACAATGGCACAAAATGGCTGCCGCGTTTGAAAACCCAATGGCATCGATGATGCTTGAGGACATTTCAAACTGCGGCAAAACCCTTTGATACGGAGGGGAGGCCTATCGGATTCCTGATGCAACAGCCTGCGCATCAAAGATGACTGATTAATAGGGTGATGAAAGGTTATATTTCAAAAGGACTCCATGCGGAGAGAATCAGCACTCACCATGTTAAACTGTTGCTGGAGTTTCTCATTGGCGTAATTTATACAAAACTGCTCAAAGCTGTTGATATCAAAGGTTTCAAACCTGGAGAAAAACAGGGGAGAAATACATAAAAATGTATACAAAAATCAGAAGTCCACAGTCAAACTAGGGTATTCACTTACAAATAAGACCTGGAATAAGCATAGTTTTACTGGGAATTTGCAACCACCCCCCAATGTGAAGGGAAATCTCCCATTTGTTAAAACTTGTATATAATAATTGCTCCCCTAAGATGGACCAGCCCAGGCAAACAGGGTATGAAGTAGGCCTTTCCCTTTCACACATCCTATTTAATGTGGAAAAGTTTTACACATTCAGGAAATGCCGTCCTTTGCCCTTTCTGCTCGAGGGAACACACCCGTAAATGTCAAGCACTCCGATGAAGGAGTTCTGCTTGACCGTGGAGTGCAGGGCCTTGTTGACGTGCTGCACGATCCAGTCGAAGAGCTTGGCGTAGATGTGCTTGGCCAGGGCGTCGCGCGCGTTGACGGCCTGCAGCTTCGGGATGGGCTTGACGTACGTCTCCGTGGCCGTCTTCAGCTTCCTGTGGCACAGCCAGTGGGACATGTCCTGGTACGTCACCCCCATGAGGTCACAGAAGACGGTCAGGTGCCTGTTATTGGGCTGAAAGGAGAACAGGGGAACCCCACTTCACTGCCGTGTCATTATTGTGTCAGACCTACCGTTAGAGTTAAAAACATACATATCACCCTTGAACTGAAATCTGCAGTGTTTCTGTACACATTTCAGATATGAATTCCTGTGTGTTCTCTAGGAGTGGCGCTCAGATGTTTCTGCACTCACTTCTATTTTGCTGCTGTCTGAGTCTCGGTCCTTCAGCTCCACGTTGCCCAAATGAAGGATGGAGGCAAGAACTTTGAAAACCCCCATCTGATAGGATTCATTAATTCCTGAAACCGAGAGCAAAGAGACTGGTCAAAGAACAGGCCCCAGTTTGGTCTGGCTTTCAACACAAGTGACTGATGGTTCTCAAAAGTATCGTTTTCAGACAGAATGCACTGTACTTAAATCAACCAGGGATATTCAGTACCTAACAAATCAATTTACTTCACACTCCTTGGCAACAAAATGGAAGTTAATGGATAAATTTAAAGAAAATTGATTGTTTTAGGGTCAATGTAGTGTTTATATAAAAATAACTACATACTGGTTAAACATGTTTACCTCCTTCATACTCCAGCGCTCCATACTAAGGCACTCTTACCCAATAATGTGAAAGCATTTCGTGTGGTGGACATCTCCTTGGCATCATCCACACCATCGATGACGGTGTTTAGACCCTGGTTTGTGCAGCGGAAGCCTTCTGCTTTACCTGCAGGGGAAAAGTGAGCATACCAAACAGGGACAGGGAAACCAGCAACCTCTGACATATGACATGTGAAGGACAAAACGTGTATCAAGTTAATGAAGGTGCTTGTTTCAATTCAACATTAAACTGTAGATTTAGAACAAGAGAGGTGAGGGTTTTTGCTCTGTTGGCTCATGTGAGCCAGGAAACATGACTACTACCAAATTAAGTCACTGGATTTCTTTTTCACATTATCCGAGCTGAACCATGTTAAATCTTACACTTAATTTACACTTAACTCTCAACAAGCGTTAAGTGTCAAGTTAAGTGAGAGCTTTAAGATTCTAGCTGCTTTAGCATGATAGAGGCACCTTAATGATGAGCGGAGACAGAACACTAGATATAACCACCTCCATGTAAAAGATGCAAAGGCTGCTGGGATTTGATGCTAAAAGCCTGCCATTTCAGAGTGCGGGCACAAAGACTGCGTTCAGTGAGGTGCCTATTGGCTGTACCTGGCTGCCCTGGGACAGAAGCCCATTTGAGCCAGGAAAAAAAAAAAAAAAAGCGGCCATTACTGTAGTGTCAGCTGGCCAGGATGCTGGCAGCACAGAGAGCCAGTGTGACAGTACTCCCAGTGTGCATCTGTGGCAGAGAGGCCAGGTGCCTCTTCACTGTGGGAGTGCTCTGATAGAACTGGCCACCCTGCTGCTCTTTGTAAATGTACACTGCCGCTCTCTGCTCCCTCAGAAAGCCCATATCCATAGTCCACCTTTTAAATCCACACTTTCTCCACCTGAAGACCCTTGCTGAGGTGGATGTATAGAATTATACACACTTTACTGTGTTTCCAACTGTTATTTTCCATCAAATTTATCAATGAATCTTAGCTAAGAGTGCAAATTTCCCCTTAACTGCAAAACACCACCCAAAACTAACAGCACAAATGACAGCTTCAGACTCTGAGGCAAAGGTTTCAGCAAGAGGATTAAACCACGTCTTCACTGTTTCTAGTGGAAACACCTACCTAAGTGCAGTGCTTTAAATTCAGGTAAATGAGAGGAGGCACACAGCTGATAGAAGATATGGTAGTTCCTCTCCTCATCTGCCTGCAAAGGAAGAATGACAAAAACGGAGCATTTAGATAGGGTACACACAGTAAACGTTTACCAGCACTACGCCAAAGAAAAAATAAGGACAATTAATTTCTTAATTTTTTCCTCATGAGGGTGGATGAATCAACATGACTACTAACACAACTGTATAAAAACATGATACAGGACAATGCCTGCTGACAACACATACAGCCATCAGATGTACATTTATAGAGATGAATTTTTAGACAGATTGCACATGCTGCTAAATATTAGCCTGTGAGCTCATCCTCACTTGCCTATCTTTCCCAGCCCTCTCCCTGCGACAGCAGGTGTCTGTGCTGGGAGTCAGTGCGGAGGGATGACTCATTCCTGGACCCGCGACTGTGTCATAGCCCATTTCATTCATGACTGGGGTTCATTTCCAATGACTATTGCTGCCTTTTATTGGATTTTCCCCAGTGGTATAGACTTACTGGCAGGGATCCCTCTGATGCAAGGAGGCTGCTTCCGCCACCCCTACTGATCTTGCAGCTGGTGAAGGACTCGTCACTGAATGGTGAGGAGTCAGTGATTTGCATGAATGGGGCAGAGACAACTGGCACAGTACCAGCTGTGTGCTGGCACCGGATGCCAAGGGGGTGATGGGGAAGGCAATGTGTAATCTCTCTCACACACACACACACACCTCTAATTCCATCCTCTGATCAGCCCCTGAAAAATCCCTGACTGTGACCTGGAAATAAAACTGCCCTGAAGAGATTCATTCCTGAGTCAGTCTCTGACAGTGGAGCCCAGAGCACAAAGAGCCCTACTGTACTGTGACTGCATTAACTGGGGAATAAACCTTTATTTAAAAAAAAGATGGACAACACATTTATAGATGTTTAAGACACTGCCAAAGTGGACACTGAGCATAAAAAAAAAAAAAAAAACATTAACATCCCATTAACCAATTCAGTCATATATACTATCAAAATAATGAAACAGCAGGTAAGCTGAAATGTTATTGAATTGGCATGATTTGTGGAAACGGATTCTGCCGATTAATGCACTGTGGGAGGCCTGCAGTGGAAGCAATGCTAGCTGTACATCTGCGATGCAGTCTTCGCACCGCACTGCAGAGGCTGCCGAGCGGGACGCCGTCTCATTCCTCCCGATTCACTGCTGAGAGAGACCTGGCTCCAGCGCTGGCGGGTCTGCCTCAGGTGCTGCTGACACGCTCATACACAAATCGCTGTGCCCTGGCGTTTCTAATGCTGTGGAATTGGCAATCCAAAAAACAATCACTGAGCGGGCCGGTGTCTTCATCTTGGCAAGGTACTGCGGCTTGCCATCTCCCAAACCACTGACTGCACTATTTGGTTGCGGCGTTTTGCCAGGTTAGAAACCGCTGGTTTCTAAAAACACCCCGGACAGAGAGAGCCAGTTCATCAACTCTCAATTTGATCCAGCCTCCAAAGTACCAATGCAAAGACCTTCTCTTGATAAGCGGGATATAATGGGAAATTGAAATTCAACAGGTTCAATAACCTCACAACATGCGCCTCATTTGGTGTCTGAATAAAGTGGAGATGAAGCGCTTACACAACTGTCAGTCACTCAAACACACCACACTGTTTTGAATCACCAATAACTGAACTGACATTCAGATTTGATGAACACAAACCCATGAACAGAGGGTTGTTTCTTTCCATGCTCAGTATATGTACAGCCCTCCATTACTTTGACATGATTTTTCTTGTCTTGGAAAGAGCTCAAGGCAGCCTTTCCACAGCACTGGATAAATAGGTCCTCTACGCCACGGGCTACAGCTCGGTGGCCTGACGCTGGGGTTAATACGTCTCCACCTCCGTCAGCACTAAGGAGGGCTGCACTTGAACCGAAGCACACGTCCACATCAGGACCTCCTCCCCACACTGAGCATGTGCAGGGTGCATGCATCGGTCTGATGGAGAGAGGCCGATAAACACAGGAGATTCAGGGTCTACATCCAGTGCAGCACTCAACATGGGTACTCTGTCCGTAAGAGGTGGAGAGCGCAGGCTGCGGGAAAAAGTGCCACTCACCTGAAACACCACTCTGGACTTCTCCAGCAGGTAAGTTCTCATGTTGGCACCAACAATGTGATATTTCTTGTCAAATCCGATCTCAATGTACTTCCCAAAGCGACTGCTGTTGTCATTCCTGGTGGTCTTGGCATTGCCGATAGCCTGGATTAAAAGCAGAATATATGCATTCAATTACAAGTTGGAGTAGTGATATCTGAAATTAAGATGTTTTTCCTGTTTTCTTTTTAAATATTTTTAAATTTCGAAAGGAAGGATCAATTAATGACCACGTATTTACTGATGTTAATCCCTGACGTCAACAGGCATGTTCTACAGGACAACAAAACTAAGGGACAGCATTTCACTGGAAGAAATTCTTACCATCTCAGCATCAGAAGTGACGCTAACGTAATGTCCACTTAACCAAAATAATACTAACACTTAGGCTTTTTCCAGAAAAACTACATATTAATTTTAACTGGTATGTCCAACTACGCCTTTTCCCTGGGATTCAGCACCAAATATTGCATTGTGTTTTTTCCCAGAAGAAATTTCATGTCAAGCTCCTAAATGGTAGATTTTTTTTAAACGATGATTCAAAGATAAGGTACAGTTCATTCTAAGACCAGCCCCCGGCAGCCTATACAGCCTTAAATATACAGTGCTTTCCCGGCCACGGCTTCTTTCTGACCCTGCCTGCCCTCAGTAGCCCCATGGCAGCCTCCCTGCCCCCAGAGGTCCACACCAGGCAGATTTGTGACAGGCTCAGACAGAGCTGTACATTCAGGTGCTGCTCCTTAGGGGACCGGGGAGCTGACGCCTCGCTTTCCTTCAGTCTGAATCACTGGCCGCTCCAGTAGAGCGCAGGCCAGACCCCGGGTCTCTGCGGAGCGTCGCTTGGAAGGAGCAGAGGAGGGGGGAGAGCGCTCCGAGCCCAATATCGCAGACGACGGGCGGAATTAGGCGGCTAAAAATAGCCTGGTTGGTAACGCTTACGCTGGTGGCAGATTGAGATCAACAAAAACACCTCTCAGCGTTTCGTTTCAGCGCACCACAACTAATCCCCCCCAAAAAAGGAATTCACTGAAACCCAGTAGAAATCAGGTTTCTAGAGGGAGGGCCCATGACAGCTACAATACACATTTCTCCAGGCTACCACCATTAAGCCAGTCAGTCCACATTCTAGAAAATATTGGCAACATAGAGAAAGCTGCCAGCACTATGACAGTAATGCATCTTCAGAGGGGGACAGAATGACATCCAATCCGTTACCAGTACCAACTCTGCACATGAGCAGCACAGGAATAGCACACACACATAGCCCTTTCCCCCAGTTCCAGGGACAGAATTCTATGCTTTCACCCAGAAAAATGTGTCTCAGTTCAGCCATCTTGGATCATTTGGCTGGCCCTTACATGGACCTCATTTAGGACATGATGAATAAAGCCCTGCAGCACAATCTGTTGACAAGGTTACGTCAACACGATCAGACCCCTCGGAAGTGTTTATCTGAGAGGGGCCAGGGCCTTGATCCAGAGTCTTTCTCCACAGGAGAGAAAGTGCCCTGCTGCTGCAGATGCCACCGACAGGACGAGTCACCACAGCTGACAGAGGGGGACACGGAGGTGACAGCTGCGTTTTACGTCAGCCGGGTGCCCGCACCGAAGTGTCAAAAGGAGACGTCCCTCTGAGCTGCAGGCACAGGGGAACGGGGCCTTTTCACCAGGGTGCGGAAGTACGCAAATCACTCCGCCTGGCACTGCTGTGCTGCGCGTACCGGCAGGAACAGCTGATTCAACCCGGCCTGCAGGAACCTGCCACGGATGCCCCGAGCGTTTCCAAAACTCCCATCCTGCACTGGGGCAGACGGTGTCCTGGTGTCTCACAGCGCTATCACCACGACTCATCCGCCCTCTGACACAGCTACAGCCTGGGAGGAGATCTCTATCGCATGCGGCTCCAAGAGGTCTGCCAGCCATTTCGGCGCTGAGGGAGGAGGCTCAGGGGTGGGGAGCGAGGGCAGCCAGGAAACGGCCATATGGGCACTGGGGAGTGCGTTTCCCCTCCCCGCCTCGCCCCTTCCCACAATGCACTGTGCACACAGGCACGCTGATCCTGGCAGGCTTGCAGAGAGCAGTCACAAACGTCAGGCACAGCGCTGACTCACTGAGGCTCACAGCACCGCAAACCACGCTAGCAACAAACAGGGGAGAGAGGGCGGAGCCTTTCCTGGAGCTGCTTTCACTCTCTCAGGCCGTCATCTGCTATAAAGGTCATCAACATAACAGTTAACTGCCCTTTTTTTTTTTAATGTCTTTTGGGACAAAAGGGTTGCAATAATTACTAGACTAGTTAGGCTTGGTCATCAACTCAGACATTTCACATGTATTTCATGGTACAGTTTAGGGTGAGTGACAGGCTACACAGGCCACTGGCCAGTTCACAGTTGTTCCATTGGGCCTCGGAGCCACACAGTAGCACACTGAAAGACAACATGCGGACCTAAAAACTCACAACAGCAGGTCAGGCACACAGCTGGCCACGACTGACTTTGTTAGTAAAATATCAAGCACCAGACTGGCGATAAGTGATTAGACAGCTATAGTATGGCAGCTGCTTTTTACACAACGCCATGTTTCAGTACAGGTTCCTCATGGTGAATCAGTGAGCATCTGGAGACTCTTTAGCAGAGTTTTAACTCAACACCATAATCACATGAAAGCCTTGCAGGAACAGAAGGTCAGAGTTGGTAGAGATTGCTGGTCTCTTATTTGTCACTGCAAATATCAATGGACGAGATCTGAAGACCCAGAGAACACTGACGAGAGAAATCCGAGGCCCTTTTCATTTAGTAAAATGCCAGTAAATAAATCTAGTTCATTTAATCAATTTATATTCATACTGCTCTGGTGCTTAAGAAGAAATTTACAACAATTTAAATGACTGTCTCTGCTGACTTCTTGAATTACTAGCCACTTTGTCAGGATACTATAATGAACGATGTGAATCATTTTATAATTTTACTCTAAGCAATGGCAATAACAAACAATCTTGTTAGAATGCAGGGTTAATTCCTAATAGATTTTGAGTTGTTACTGAATGGCAGGACTGTACAGAAGCTGTAAAATGGAACTAAAAAACATTGATCTATGGAATCATCCATTCATGCAAAAGTGGAAGCCCCAAAAGTGGAAGCCCCAAAAGTGGAAGCCCCAAAAGTGTTCTACTACTACTTCTTTGCAGGACAGATAAATACCTTAATTCACTAACTGACAGGGGCATCTCAACACACAGTAAAATGTCATGCGTGTATGACGAAGCAGTGTCTGACCAGCTGCTGGGGATAGCATTACAGAAGGGTCCATCGGATGCCCCTCACCTCCATGATGGGGTTGGAGGCCAGCACCCTCTCCTCCACGTTGGCCTCGCCGGCGGATCCGCTGACCGTGGCGAAGTAGCGCATGGTGTACTTGGCGGAGACCGTTTTCCCGGCGCCCGACTCCCCGCTCACTATGATGGACTGGTTCCTCTCGTCCCTGCGGGACAGACCTGAGATCAGCTGAGGGAGGGCAGTGGCTACTGCCAGATGCGTCCACAATGATGGAGCATCAAGCACAATCAGTACAGAGTGCAAATACAAGTCCCGATTTTCCCCTCCCCAGACTGCTTGTTCCTATTGATTGTATTACCACAGCACTATTTCTGACACTGTTTGTCCTAGTAATTTGAGATTCGCATGCTCTAAGAGGGATCACCATTTTAGAGAAACTTTTGAGCGGTCACAGGAGAATCGATGCAGCTCAGCACAGCCCACTCAAAGGAACAGTAGCTCAGTACACTGTGTGAAAGCCGGGGGTGAGACAGAGCACACCACAGTGACAGCAAGGGGGAGCCGCTGCTGTGGAAACCACCTCACACATGTCTGACTCCTCAAGGAGGTGAAGCTGTTTCTTCCTCGGGGTGCCTAGGCTATTTCTAGATCACCCATGCTGAGTGACATGGTGACCTATAGACCTTATTTTCTGATTTGCCAGCAATGACAGTGTAAGACTTTAGGGCTCCTCTGAGCACAGATACAAGGAACCAGGGAACTATGATTCTACAGAATCATACAAATGAAAAGATTCAGACATTTAACAAACCTGGCCATTTGCTTGTACGCTTCCTCGGCCACTGCAAATATGTGGGGGTCCATGTCCCCCATGTTCTGGCCACTGTAGGCATTGATGATGTCGGTCCCATAGATAGGCAGATTCTCATAGGGGTTGATGGCCACCAAGACAATGCCTGAACAGAATTAAAGTGAAACAATGGATCTCCAATAGGATTCCACAATATCACATGAACATTACCTAGAACCCCAGGAAACACTACAGTTATAAAACAATTCTAATAATATCTCCACAAATACTAATTATCACTACCAGTGTCTGTTCTACCAAAGTGGCACGTTTGCACTCAAGAGGCGTAACTGTGAAGCAGAGCACAGTCAGAGCTGATCCCATTTACCGCAGTAGGTGTAGATGAGCTTGGAG
Organism: Megalops cyprinoides; assembly: GCF_013368585.1. NCBI lineage: Eukaryota > Metazoa > Chordata > Actinopteri > Elopiformes > Megalopidae > Megalops > Megalops cyprinoides. The sequence goes on from NC_050595.1 coordinate 25,503,004, forward strand.
TCGATGAAGCGCACTTTGAGGTTGTGAAGCACGGCGGGCTCGTGCAGGTAGCTGAGCGCTGTGAGGTCATTCTCTCCCACCAGGATGTCAGGGTTCCGCAGGTGAGGCAGGTTCTTGGTTTTGGGGTCCAATTTGTGCTCGATGTCCTACAAAATGCAATTTAAAAAGGAAACAAAGAATATAAATCCTAATTTATGAATGAGAACCATTTTAAGAGAAGGTATATACACCATATACAGAAAAGGAACACACAATGGTCCTTCCTTTTTTCATAACAGGACACAACCCTCTATCCCTGCTGGCCAATCAGTTGCTCTGACACTATCATCCAGAAAGCCTATCAGTGAGCACTACCTGGGCGCAGGCCAGGTCTGTTCCAAAGCCGGATATGAATTTTTCACCATCTGCTCTAGATGCGAGTGAAAATTAATGACAAGAAAAATCTCCCAAACAAGCCTTTTGAATTCAGGCTGTACAGTTAGAGCAAATCCAACACCGAGGACATGCGAGGTGATGCAACGAAAGGACTTCTTACATAAGTGTGGGGAAGGGCTGGGAAGTGCTCTGCCGCAATAGTCAGGGAGCATCAGTCTAAATATAACTCATCTCCATACTCCCTCTCAATACTTACATCCACAGCACATTCGATTCACAGAAAGTGCTGACAGGGACAAGCCAATCACACAGCAGCCCTTGCTATTCCCGTTTGGCGTGAAAAACTAAGGAATTAAATTCCATCGTGTGTGTCAATTAGGACTGATTTCTTTTCAGAAAAAGGAAACTGGTCATTTCACTGGTGTAAATACAATGTCTTTTCACTTCAGATCTGCCAATAAAGTCATCAGCTTTGGAAAAACACAACACAAGACGCTGACAGCAATGTCTTAGGGGAGGAAACAGTTGAATGAAGGCGACAAGACCAGCCAACAGGAAACAAACACTCACATTATACACCTGCTCCACCTGGGGCCTTCTAAAGTACAACCTGACAGAGACAAAAAGCTAAAACTAAAATCCTAATGCAGTACATCACTGCCTGTGCTCTGCATCTTCCTATACCCCTTAGCTACCCCATCCTTGCACTCCATCTATATCCCCCTCCAACCCTCCTGCAGCACTCCACTGCCCCTCCCCGCCAATCTTCCAACTCCCTCCTTCATAGACTCTCTCAATGCTCCACCCCTTTCAACACTCCACCCCTCTCCTCCCACATTCCTCCTTTGCTCACTACAAGCCCAGTCTACCCCCTTCTACTCAATTGCCCGGCCTCCTTAAATCTTGTTCCCAACTCCCCCCCACCCAACCACTCCCCCCCACCTCCCCCTACAGTCCTCCTTCCCTCAGCCTCCGATCCTCTAAGTCCCACCCACCCCGCCGCCCCTCTCCCACCCCTTACCTTGCCATCCTCCAGCCGCAACTGTAGTGAGGCGTCTCCTTGTTTGTAGTCCTTGGCGAGTTCCGCTGACTTCCACACCTCGTCAGCGTCCGGGATCCAGACCCGGGCATACTGCAGGCAGACACAGGTCACAGGTCAGAGAGCGACAGGTCAGCGCCGAGGCCTCCCATTTCACTTTCAGAATTCAGCCAAACATAATCATCTGTTCATCTGTTTCTAGTGAGATGACTATAATTGAGCAAATGCCAACCACACTGTAAAAGACACTCAATGGAGACTTAGTGTTACGTTGAATTATTAACATTAAAGATTTGTTCCCATTTCAAATCTTGGCTACACCAAAAGGCTAAAAATGAAAACTGTCATAATTATACTGAAATAAATGGCTGTACAAGGCAGTCTGCCACCTTTAAAGTTCAACCATACTACAACTGACTAACAGGCCAAAGAGCACATAACTCACGTTGATTCAGCAGAAGTACAGTAATTGGATAGGGGTTATTCTCACGAAACTGAGAATCATTTCATCCTGCTGTATAGTTAATTGCTTTGCCTGCTAACTGGCTCCTATTAATGAGTACTTTTAATAAAGTGCTATTTAATGATATAACTTTAACGATATAAAACATTGCTTTGCATACTTAATAGCCATTTAATGTAGCCATTTGCAGTTTAATGTCACTGCTATTTTCCATTATTTTCAAGAGGTTGCAGAATGGTTCAAGCAAAGGACTTATGTTAAGGGAAAACACCACCAAACACGATCTTCGTATCTAAATGTCGGACTGGTAAGAATGGCATTCTGTTTGTATCCAGGGAGTTCAGTCACACCGATCTCTTTAGAACAATGTTAGAGTCTGAACACACAGAAAGGTCTAGAATGAGTTCAGATACTACCTATATCTTTTTGCTGCCTTTCCATTGTTAAAAAATACAGAAACACATTTTCTTAAGATCTGTCCCCAAAGAGATGGCTGGACTTGCTCACAGATCTGCACACTCATGTTTAAATTTCAATGCTCTAACCAGCACTAACTGAAGTAGTAAATGAGCTAGGCAGACCCCACTAACTTTAGTAGCTTTTTGATGAAAGGAATGAGGAGGAAAAACAATGGTTGCTTGATGCAATTTCTCATGTGGTCTCTTCCTGTTTCTGTGTGCCACCGCTTGGCTAAAATAATGTGTCTGGCAAGTCAATGAAAATATGACTGCCAAGTAAACAAGGTGTACTGCACCACAGGGGGTTTGGGATGGCACAGTAGGCTCCGATCACCTTGGCTCTCTCAGCATAAAACAGAACACAGCAGAATGTATTACAGTTTATATATCCTGTTTGAGGATATTCTTGGAAAAGAATTCACAGGAAATGAATGCCAGATGCAGGCTGGGGGGAATCTTAAGCACAAAACTGCCCCAGGAGAGATCAAACAACCCCTCACACTGACCAAGTGTGAGAACTAACCTGACCTCCAACAGAGGCACAGTGAAGACCAACAGTGACCTCACATCCACTAGACATACAGAAGCAGCAAACACTGACTTGAGCTCCAGATACAGACATGGATCACTGATGTCCACAAAAATACCCTTATGTTCATGCATATCAGTGATAAAAATTAAATTCAGAACATAGTGCATAACATAAGCACCTGAATGTACCCATTCATATGGAAATACTAGGGAGGTTTATGCATAACAGCAACAGCAACAGCAACAGTGTACAGTATTTTGATCATGTCTGTATAAAAAAAATGTATCAAGACAAGGTAAAACAGATCATGAAAAGGAAAGGACTTTAAAGGGGCTTATATATGGCTCCAATAAACCCTTTGAAGTCCAGTACTTTTCAAACTGGTAAATATATCATTGGTGATCATGGAGCCTCTATGGTTTGACACAGCAGCAGCAGCACCACCCCCCCCCCCCCCCCCCCCCCCCCCCATCAGTGCAAGGCTGGCCTGTTGAGACAGCTGGAGAAAGGACCCAGACTGTTTGCGTCAGAGTGCTGACCCTGCCGGTCAGCCATGTTTGCAATGGTGACAGAGGCGGAAGCCTGTAAACAGCTGTTGGGATATTTGTGGGGGAAAAAAAAAGGTTGACTGAGCAGCAGCTAAATGACATTACAAGACACAGGGCAACATGGATGCTTTTACTTATACTTTATTATATTCCTGCTGCCCCAGTATATCTGCTGCCCCAGTAATCAGACACAAAGTGTAAATCGGGCTAATCCAGGAAAAATGGACTCTCAGGAATGTGACCTCAGGGCACTCAACAAAACAATATTGCAGCTCTTGCAATTCCTGTTCGCTTTTGAAATGATACTTTATGCTTACCAACGCAATGTAAAAAATCCTCGCTGGTTTAGGGTAGTTTGTTTTGCTGCAAGTCAGTACTGGAATTTAGTCTAGTTTCCCCTAACTGGTCGATCTGTGATGAATTTTCCTCATATGGTCCTCAGTGCCTGCAGCAGTCCACTCCCAGAGAAACTCAACTTTGGAGACATTTTACTGAGCAAATTGCCTGAGGAGTCATAAGCCCATACAAGCATTCAGTTTAAAAACAGAGGGAGAGAGCTGGTACCAGATGGTCTGCTTGTCACAGAAAGTGGGACATCACTACACTTTGACAATTGAACAAATCACACTGACAAATGGTTCAACACATCTAGCCTATAGCTAGTATTCAGCATTAAAACACTCCCATACTGGGAGAACAGTTTTAGAGACCATATGTCATTTGAGAGGTTTGTACACAGCACCTCTAGCTCACGCTCCTTTAATCAACATTCACTTTCAAGCTCAGTTTCTCCAGTTTGAACAGACTGCTACTTCTCAAACTATTAGTGCTGTCTGGTACCCAAACTGGACAAAGAGTCTGCGCATGAATCCTGTGGATGAGATATGAGGATATGGTTTGACAAGTCAGTCAAAGTAATTATGCCCAAGTGGTACCCCAGTGAATAGTGATGTGCGTTTCCCTGGTGACAGTATTGCCATGGGAGCAGACTGGTGGCACAGATTGCTCAGTTATAGCAAAGGTTGATTGGTTAAGAGAGAAGAAAAAAAAAAAAATTGTGTGCCAGTGATTGTGTCGCCAGTTAGGCAGTGCTTGACATCAGCTTTTAAACAATAGAGTTGTCCACATACATTTCCCAGCTCCATAAGCAATGGTGAAAGTAGCAGCACCATCAGCTATCTATGCCCGTCTATAAAATGGCACTTATGGAGGCTACCATGACAGAATCTTTACATAAATGCCCTTCCACAGCACACTCCCCCTTTTGTGGTCTGCTCATCGTGCTCATCAATGAAATGAAATCCATTAAATACTTATGATTCTTTAACCTGAGGGTTCCCCTTGGAGGCCCAGCCCTTTATCTTGGCACCTAGCAACCACCAAGAGGGAGCAGGGAGTATGGTGGCAAATACAGCACCTAGGGATGTGCCACATGACAACCACACAGCCATCACCTACCACTGTTAGCAGCTCCTACACTAACAGTCTGCGCTCTTAAGCACTGCTGACAAGTCATTGCACATTATTTGACTGACATTTAAATGTATAGCATAGCTTATGGTTAAGACTATATGCCATCACTGGAGTAATTTAGGAAATACATAAATGGTACAAAATTTAGTAAAGCTTTAAGCAATGAGGAAAGACTACAAAAATTCAGTAAATAAAGGTTCTACCACCACAATACTGAAAGGGGAAGGTGTTCATGGCTGTTAACAAGGGGAATTAACATGTTCAAAATGTATTTCTTCTGCAATGCTGAGGAACATCATACATACAGCATGCTGTGAATGAGCCAAGAAGCCTGTGAGTTTTTTTTCCTGTTCTCCTCATGCCATAAAACCTAATCTAGGAGGTAAGTTAGGAGATCAATTATGAATGCACCAGTGAAGTGATTTAGATACTGTGGGGGAGGATACTGTGAGAGTAGCAGGAGAAGACTGGGACCGGGACCTATTTATAAAGAACATCAATTCCCATGAGGCTGCACTGCGGGCGAGATTCTGAGACTGAAGGAGAAACACAAATGGCATTAAAGACCGAGACAGTCTGTGTGGGGAGAGGCGGAAAGGGTGGTGGCAAGTCTGTCCTGAAGACCTGCCGGCGTGGCAGAGGGGGTTGGGGTGGGGTGCGGTGGGGGCGGGTGATGATGAATGGGTAGGAAGAGATTAAGATCTGTGACGGCCCCTGATGAGTCATCACTGCTGCTAACACCAGGGGTGCATGGGAGCACAGCCATAGATATTCTATTATGCCCAGATATTCAGTTCCTCTTTGCCCATCCTCTGTCCCGGATCTTACAGTTTGGAACACAGACAGCACCGGAACGTTGTGTTACCATGTTGACTGGATGTTCTATTCTAGACCACACCCCTTCAAGAATGTTCGTAACCAGCCAGCCAATCAGTACACTTGTAGCTTCAGCAAGGGCAGAGAGAGAAATTTCAAAGTAATGCACACTGGACCAGATCGTCAGCTACAAAAAAAAATCTGATACAGCATTTTCACTGATTCCACACACTGAACATTTATCACACACACCTCCCACATAGAAGCACAGAGATTCATTTTGGGCCCTGATAAGCACGGAAAAAAAAAAAAAAAATGTACTCAATGACCTACTGCTCCGAGCAATGCGCAAAATGCTAAACTTGCAAATGTGCTTCAGGAGAGGAACACAACCATTCAAGAGATCCCCGATGGTCTTAACCATCAGTTCTCATTTACATTAACCGAATACATCAATTTTTCACCTCTCAACACAGCTCTCAAAAGTCACATCTGAGCAGTCTGAGCAGCCAGAAGGGAACTCTTACCCTTCTGATTACTGATGTTCACTTGCCACATTGATGTGACAGTTAAGAGGAAGATCAGGCTGATTGGCAAGATGGAATGCAGTTTGCCTTCAATTGTCCAGCACAGAACTCATATCAAATGACTGTGCCTCAAGTGAACAGCAAAACAGAAATGGACCAGCCATCATTTTCTAAATTAGTGCCATTTATAGATGGGCAAAGTAACCTTTTAAGACATCGCTGCATTAAAGCATTTTATGATCTGATCAAGTATGATCTAGAGGCAACTTCAATTGTTTCAACTGACTACACAAAGTCCAGAAATATAAACACACATTTGAGTTTCCCAGATCATAAAAAAAACCAGATAAATCATGAATGGCCAGTAACATGAACAGATCCTCACACAAATCTCTCAAAGCGGAGATCATGAGATGGAAACATTCAAGGCATAAGGCCTGATCTGAGACCTGTGAACAGCACTTCTGCTCCACTGCAGAGCCTAGAGGCCTGTCACACACCTGCCATGCTGAAAGCACCTGTTCCCTTTAGTGGGCCTGCATTTAAGCTTCATTTCCATTTGATTCCATTTCAGCTAAATCATCCCTCAGGTTTGTCTCAGGAAGACCCAGCTTGTGAAAAGGCATAGCAGCCAAGTGCAAAGTAACTATTAAAAAAAAAAAATAAGATTCTTTGCTGAGCCCCTGAGAGCTGTACAACACTAGGGGGGCACACAAGAACAATTGTCAGATATTATAAACACACATTTCATTTCATTCAACTTGGCCCTTTACAAAGTATAATACAAAAAACTGAACAAAACATTCAGATGTTTATGAAAGAATTTTATTACAGTCCATTCATAAACTTTCATGATGTATTCATCTCTTTGTTCAGGATTGTTACAATTGTCACATTGATTCCAACCTATACTCACTCCTCCATTTTAAAATAAACGCATGAGTGACAATTGCTATAAAAGTTCTGAAAAGAACAATGCAGTTAAAAATTAACAGGGATGTTCTTGACCTAATCCCTTTCAATTTTAGCCTAAAGGTTGCAAGGTTTGTCTCAATATTGAAAAAGATAATAGGCTTTATTCACACATAGGCTTTATTCTGTAACTTGCAATTAAAGTTTTTGCAAATATTGTTTCCTGAAAGCTTTGATATCAATTCCTTAAGAATGCTATCTTTTGTCATTAGCTATTTTGCCAAGAACATGGTGTATAATTAATGCTAAGTCCAACCCATGGTCACCACGGCAAAAGGCATAATTGCATGCAAATCTTCACGTTAATCCTACAGTTGCGAACATCAATGTGAAATGTGACACAACCATGTCCCTAACAGATCATAACAAAATTACATGCTGAATCAGGGATATTATAGAAATCTAATTTATGGAGGAGTCCAAGTTGTGGCTTTGATCATTTGAATAAATGGGTAATGGAGTTCATTTATCAGTGTCTTCCACTTGGATATGAATCTTAATTTTTCAAGTAAAAAAGGGAGAAGGGTCTACCTTTGAATTCTGCTCGATTTCAGAAACACTTGTTAAGCTGACATGTATTATATTTAAACCTGCTTGCACATGAAATCTTCAACCCTCTGCCCCCAGGTCCCTTCCATACTTAAGTAACAACTTTCCTTGTGAGCGTATTCTTAAAAACTAACAAATCAGACATGCTAGGTGACTCTACACTTTTGCTCAACATTTATCCTACTGTTAGACACAGCTTTGACTGAGGTCAACAAGAGAAGATGCAGTTAAAGAAAGTCTTCAGAGGGGGTGGAGCCAGCCTAAGAGAGCAGCTGCAGCCACAGAGAGGTTCTGAAAGGCAGGCGGGTCCAGGAGACTGCCCCTACGCTTGTTAATCTTCTAGAGGCCAACTGGAGATTAAAGCATTAACCTGCAAGTCTCCCGGCTTTCACTTCAGAAGTCACGCCTCATACGCTTTCACTGACACACTTTATTCACCCTGATACAGAGGGGGAGGAAGCCACATACAGTATGCATGTATGGCGGACATGTAAATTATGGCCTTAATTCAGTCTAACGAGACTGCACTGCACTTGAGCTGTAGTTCTTATTCGTTTGTTTTACGTTATATTCTTCCATTTCAGTGACTACCAACCCCTGTTATGCAAGATACTTAAAAACACTGAAGTAGGCAGAATAATAATTCAGAGGTGAGTAATAAAGGGTATGGCAGTTTGAAGCACAGTGGCCTGTGCCTTACAGAACAGATCTGCCAAACAGCTGCCTTCCAACTTTCAATTCAATCCCTTGCATTTTAAATGTACCCACTTATAACCATATTACATAAAAATGATATATATTCCAGACAGAAAAGAAACCAAATTAGGCCTATTCTTTATCACAACAAGAAATCAAATAAAGTGCATAATAGTGTTAAGTTTTTGTCTGTGATTCTAAAGGACACGTTTAACATGATTTGTTCCATAATACATAAGGATACGCCATCATCCTTTCCTTTTGCTAATATAACCATCATGCTTTGCAATCCCAAAAGAGCGACAATACCACAATTCTCTACAGCACTTCTGAATAGGAATACAGGATCATACTTTCAGTGGGTACGATAAATTCTGCTAAACCGCCATGCAGTCATCCCACCTCTGCCATACAGTTTTGACAGTTTTGTATGATAACATAGGGCTAATCCAACACAACTGACTCCACCATACAAGCCAGCTCTGCTTCATGGAGTATTTTCTGACATTGCAGAGAATGTTTTACTCCTTCAACTGCTAACACTTGGCCTCTTCAAGGGGACCCCAACATTGACCTCACCTACAAAACTGCCCTGGAGTTCATATTACAAGGAAGCTAGCTTACCTTTAAGGGTCGAGTTGGGGTCAACACATGTGCTCATGCTCCAAATACACTAAAATGATTAAATTAGTCCCCAGTGAGGCAGCAAAGAACATATCTGACTACAGCTTAAAACCTGGATATTCTCTGCAAGCAGGCTTGAAGACTCACAATATAAACTGGGTCAGCCAATACTAAGTAAAAGTGAACATTTCATTGTTTACATCTAGAGAGGGAAATCAGCAGGCTCTCTAAGGATGAGCTGCCACTAAATTTTGGAGATAGTGAATGCAGTCTCTTAATGTCTATTCCTAAGCCTCTGACAAAAGCTTAACAGCACAAGCTTGACGCAGAATGTGTGGGGTGGTCCAAGCTGGGTCAGGGCTGCTAAAGGTCAGCTGAACACAGAATGCACCCTGAAGCCCAACCATGACTTTGCTGTAGTTTCTAAAATACAGGAATTATTCTACCATTTCATCAGCGTTTGATCACATTGAGGAAGACTAGGACAGACTGAATTACTTTCTCTCCCCAAAACCTAAGTCAATACTTTTCCGCATCACTTGAGATAAGGGAAGATCACAGCCTGATTGACCACTACTGCATGCTAAACACTTGACTAAACAGATTCCCAGGTGGAAATCATCTTTCTGATGCCTTGCTAGTTCCCCAAAATTAAGGACAGTAAGCAGTCTAGCCTCTGGTGAACCTTCACTGGAAGGCCTGGTGACCACAAGAGCTATCGGAGCTCTGCCATTTTATGCTGGCCCTGCATAGGGTGTAAAACTGCTCTAGATTTCCTGTTCTCATCCTCAAAATGATCATGGCAACACAAGGTAGTCACGCAGAACACCTCATGAGAAAATACGTCAGAGAGGCATTTCACAAAAAACAGATTTAAAAACTTTAGACACACTGATGACGACATTATGGAGGAACAACTGTGCTTGTTTCTTCTGCTTGTTGCCAGTTACAACACCAGTGCTTTACGTCAAAATCTGGCTTATTTCAAAATCTGCCTTGAGCTTCTTTAATTTCAGTGCAAACATTCTGGCTGAAAGATTTTCTTCTTTTGAGGAATTCATACCTGTGATAGTACTCATGTAAAAATATTCTCAACCAGCAACAATTAAAGAATCTCGAAGATGGATGATTATTTTAAGCATGCTAAATTCTCTAAAGCATTGCGAGGTGTGAGTCATTAATGAACTTTAGTTGGCTGTAACATCTTGCCATGCAAGAAACTGCTGGCTGTGAACAACCCAGATGGCAAGTGGCGCTGTGCTGACTCGGTATAGTCCAGCCTCCGACATCAATGTCAAGTAGGTGTCACTTTTGATAAGCAAAGTATACTGGTTGCTTTTTGTGTTTCTCTTGATTCTGAGCAGGTCTGCCATTTAACTGGTTAAACATCCTATGCATCAGAACATCATTAGGCACAAGCTAAATTTATACAGTATTATAGTATTGTAATAAGTAAATTGATACCACATGCTGTCTTATCAATATTCAAAACTTATTACAAGGACAAAAAGTGGTGCATTTTATCTGGGGTTCAGTATATGCATCTGCATACTTAACTGGAATCAATGAGACTCATTAAATCTGTGAGAAATTTAATCACCCAACTTCAAAAATTTTCAGAGGACAACACAGTCCGGTGTCTGAACTTTACATGGTGGCATGAATGACTGGCATTTTTTGTGCTCATTTTTCAATCAGCATGCAGAAAATAAGGCGCCAGCGATGCTGCACACCACTGATGAGGTCTGCCCCACATCCTGACCTGGCCTCTCACTAGAAACGACACACTGTCCTGCCTGGTCCTGGAGGAACAGACCTGACTGGTTGAGAGAGCTGATTGGAGGAACAGCACTAGTAGGCCTAGTAGTACCGGCGTGATTGGAGAGGGGTCTGATCGGAGGAATTTTCCCCATCGGGAGGTACAGCCCTGACCTGAAGCAGCCGTCTAGAGGGTCAGCCAAACTAGAGGATCAGTCGAGACTAGAGGAATACCTCTGTCCTGGTGAGGCATACTGACATGGAGGAGCAGAAATAGCAGGGGAAAAGCTGCCTGATTGCTGAGGCTATGGTCAAACCCAGCGGCGTTAGGGCCGATCATTCGGGGCTACAGCCTGAATATTTTAAGCCCAGCCCCAAATATTTTCACCCAGAAAAAGGTGGCGTTTATAGCAAAACAGAGTGTAACAGAGCGGACCTTGACTTGCAGCCTCCGAAGGTGTGATATTTATTATAAAAAGGTAGATATAACCTCCGACCGACCGATGCCGATCTCCCTTCAAAAAAAAAAAAAAAAAAAAAAAAAAGCCAAGCCCCAGGCAAACTTGACTTAGCCACTGATCTTTTCAATAGCTAGAAACACCCCTGCTGAAACCTCCACTGCAATACTGCACATTCATACCAACAAAGAAAATAGTGCCAAAATCCGAATTACAATCTTGCACAATCTGAGATGCCATCTCAACCACTGGTCAGACACTCAGTTTAAGTCAAGAATCATTTCAACATAAATTAGTAATACTTAATGTCATAAAGGACTATCGTTATTAGTACTAGCAACTATTATTACTGTTTGTTGTTTTCATAACCTTTACGCCGTCCTGTGTATCCATAACGATACAACCCAAACCTATTATTTTTCAATAGCTTACGGAACCGTTTTGTTATTAACCGGAACCATCTGAACTGACATTACGGTGTTAACGACATACGAGTTCTCGATGTGAGACGTGCATGCTTTTATATTTGTGGCTTTGGTGTACTAGTTGTAATGCATTATAAATCCTCTTGCAAAACGGCGTCTCATTATCACAGTATTGTAGCTGCGGGCAATCTGCATCAGTTTCAGTCAGGTCCATGGGCCTTGCAGTGAATTCAAAACAAACGTCATTGACGTCAGTGACGTCAGCGCCAGTCTCAGCATCTCACAGTGGCGCTTGCAATGTAGTCCATCCTTTGAAATCTGCATTCATTTTAGACGCGCAGACTGTCAGATGTAACAGCGTAGACAATGTCAAAACTAAAATTCACTTAATTCAGACATTTACACATCACTTGTGAAATCGCACAAATACGTGTATTGCACACGTACAAACATTAACCAGTGAAATGTCTTAAAGCAAAGGCTGTAACGTACACAATGATATGTTACGGACAGTCAATCGTAACGTTATTTTTTGCAATGACAATGCGCAAACATTCGAACCGAGTGGGTAGCTTATAAGACAGCAAGACAAAGGCTACGGCTAGCGCAAAGGATAGCACGCAAGTAGCTAGCAAACGTCTGAAACACCAAGCTTGTTAATAACCTGCGCCGGTAAGTTATAGCGCCGGGTCCAGACCGCGCCTTTGAAAATATAACAATCACACAGCAGCTCCACTTATCGAAGCAATAAAACCCGTAAACTACATATGGCCGTTTCTGTACGAGTCACGCCGAAAACCAAATAATTTAATTTCATTCATTCTCCTAACCTAGCTACCTATTGTTCATTCACCACAATTTTTCCTCGGCGTCGGTGGCACTTTTTCTCTGACGGCAAAAAAACTAGCGTGGTTTTTTTTTTACTCAAATACCAACCTCACTGAAGATTTCATAAAACGGTATGTGATGATACAAAATCAAAATATGATGCCACATCAGTAGCCTGTATCGCTCAGGACCGCACAATCCGGCATTACCTTTGTGTACAGTTCAGACGCTGCCATAACGGTCGATCTATCCTTCCCCAAGCCTTGGTTAGAACAGCATCAGAAATGCGTTTCTCTGCGCATGAGGTTCCTTTTCGTTTTTGTTTTTGTTTTATTAAAATATCTCTCTAGAAGACCGTGATGCTTCAACAAGAGGTAGCTATCGCCATGATACTCGAAAATCCTGCTATTTAAAGTCTCTGTGCATTCTGGGTATGATTGATGATATGATTCAGCTGTTGTTGCTACGGGTTTGTAAGAAAACTAGCGACGGCTGCCTCCCAGCGGCAGTGATTCATTTTCGCCGATTGTTTCATCAAAGAGCGTCTGGCGAGGTTCCAGTTCACATCTTTATTGTCAACGTGGCTGTCAGAGAATCAGCAAAGTTAAGAGGTGTGCAAATGTTCAATTTAAATGTGTTTAGCTAGCTGGGTGAACATGTAAGGCTATAGATCATAGCCTTCTTGCTATCTAATAATTAGCCAGCTAGCTACGGGTACTAACAAAAGGGGTTGTGATTGTGGTTAAGTCCACGTAACGTTACAGTATTTACCCAATGTAGAATAAATTGTAATATTAGACATTCAGGAATGTCTCTGTTTAAGTGTAGCTGGCGTTAGTCAATGCTACAATAAACAGTTAGTTTATTCTCCACGGAATACATAACTAGTACATGCCAACTATGTATGTTGTATCTCTTAGATACGGTAACAAGGCCTATTGTATGCCGTTTGGATGTCATCATTGTCATCTGTGAGAATTTGAGATAGTTATCGTTAATGAGATCATTATGACTTAGAAAACCATGTACGGCAAAAATTCTAAACGTGTTTCCAGCAAATAAGGATACAAATGATTTGTTACTTGGCAGCAACTCGCACACACGCTGAAGGTGCATTGGGCAATACAAGGTAAAATAAGGAGCACTGGTAGTAGGAGCAGGTACCTAGGAGCTGCATGAGTCTGCAAATGAGTGCACGGCAGCAATATAACAGCAATAAGAGACAGCAGCAACAGAACATTACAATGTGTGCAGGTACAGGAGTTATCACATGAAATATATACAGTAGCAAACACATGGCCTCAGCACAGGACATAATACTAGTGTGCAGTAGATTGGCAGCACAGTACAAAAATAGGTAACAGCAACAGCACAAGAATACAAAAAACAAGCAAACATGGTGCCTAATAGAGTTACATTGGGCCACTGAACACAGAAGGGTAATGTAAAACAGCAATTCAAATACAGCAGTTCAAATATTAAAAATGTGACTGGATTTTTTTTTTTTTACATAAAGTAAGGTAAAATGTTTTAAGGCTTGATCTAAAAAGATGCAATTAAGAAGGATGATTTCAGAAAAGTGCACAATTGAGTCCTTTGCATTGAGAGGAGACTAGTGCTGATAGACCTAAGGGTGTACATCAGTGTTTGGAGGGCAAGGTTTTGTCAGTAAGTGGAATTGGTGTCGTGTAAGGTCTTGAACTGTCTTGATTTTAAACTGAATGTGGTACTTCACTGGCAGTCAGTGCACGGAGGCCAGGATAGCTTTGGGTGGATCTGTGAAATTAAAGTGCACACACAACAATTCAGAACATCTTGAAATGTTTGGTTTTAGCAGGAACACAGGCAAAGGCAGCTTTACATTAGTCATGTCTGGAGAAGGTAAAGGCACAGGTAAATTTCTCTGCATCAGGAATGCTCAGAGAGGCTCTCAACCTGGTAATAGTTTCATGATGAAAGAACAGCATTTGAAAAACACTTATGTTTCATGTATTCCTTGTTAATACCCATGAGCATTGTGACGTGTTAAGGTGATAGACTGCCATTTGTCCCACTTATACAGTTCAATACTAGTAGCCTACAAGTTGTACTATAACTTTATAGATTTTTGGCTAGAACAACTGCCTGCAGCTCAAAAACATGTTGTGAGTGCAGTGCCATTGTGTTACCCTCCCAGGAGACTACTGACTCATAACAGACAGCCTTTTCATGTATCAATGTCTGAACGAAGGGGTAGAAAATGTGGCTTATAATTACACAGAATCTCATGGTAGTCCAAATCAAATATCTCCCATTTAAGACTTCTGAACATACTTTTTGATTTCTTGTGTTTGCAACTGATCTCCTCAAAGAAAAGGTGTGTCTTTTATCAATTTGTCTTGTGAATTATTTGCAACTAAAACCCGCATATTCTCCATTAGAGGGCATGGTAGGAGGATGAAAAAACAAATAATGAGGTTTGCCAAATTGGTACGGATATTAAGTGATTGTTAGTTAACCGATATGGCTTCAGGGTCAGAATGTGTTTTATTAGTACCCCTGTATTCGGTCAGGTTATGCTCCAATGTCCAATAAAGTTGTAATAGAACTTCATTCAGGTTGAACAAGGCATCATATGGTCCCACCTTTAATTCTTAAATTTCCAGTTGGTCAGTGTGCTGTTGTCCAACTCTTATGCTAACCTTTCTTTCTGGTTGAAGAAGGTGCTTACACAAAGGTGACGCAAGTCCTGCAGGATCCTCAACCTGAAAACGGCTGCCCAAGCTTACCGTGAACAGTTAGAGTTGAATGAAGAGTGACATGCAAGGAAGGTCCTGGTAGAGAGGTGTGAAAGAAGTATGCTTGGTTCATGTTCTCACTACATGCATGTTACCTTTAATCCCTCCACACACCACAGTGAACACCACTGTCATTTCCTCATCTGGCTGTTCTAGTATAGCTCTGCTTAGGATTTTATTTTTTCCCCAGATTTGGCCACTACTCTTCCCCTCTCTCCTCCATCACCTCTAAATTCAATAGTGTAACATGAGCCCAAATCAACCATTTACCACATAACACAGACAGGCATAATTAATGTAATTCCATTCTGGTGTGATTGTGATGCGTAGCTAGAAAGGCAAAAAAGGCACAATCGTTAGTGCAAAACTATTTTATTTACAAAAAAACATGGCACAAAAGTGACTGCACAGTTGATGCACATGCACACTTCAGACATTTCATCTTGGTGAGTTGCCCAACCACAAAGCCTAATGGAGACTGGTTTCTGCACACACTCCTGACAAGGATAACTGGGGTTTTTCCAGGGGGTGGACAAATATTGCCCAAGAGAGCCTGCGGGTGATAAAGCCGACTGAGGGTTTAAGGCCATTTTGTAATTACAGATTGGAGACAAGCAAACAGCAGCCTTCTAGAACCTAGTGTCACACATGCTCTTTCTAGCATGACCCTGTAGCAATAGCTGTGTGGTCCATTCTTCATTTTTTTGAAGTATACAAAACAAATAACATAGCAATGACGAGGAGGAGGGGTGCACGGACAGTATTGTGGTTCATATTAAATCATTCAAGCACATTACTTCATAATTTAGATGAGGACGTAAGGAATGGTACAGTAAAATGTAAAATCTTCTAAAACGTTGATTCCTTCCGTAACTCCAACACAAGCAACTATGCACATTCCATTCAGAATTACTACAGTACATTTAACCTTTGAGTAGACTGATTTTAGACTGGTTTTGTCTGTTTTTCCTACCACTGGCTGGCAATACAGACAGTGTGACAGGGCCCTCCTCTAGCAGCAGTAATTAACTGCCTACTTGTTTTTTTTTCTCTTTTTTCAGAGCACTTATAAATGGAAGTAAACTGAGAAATAAAAGGAATGAAGAATAACATGACAGGGGACAATGAAAAGGTAGGGGAGGTGACAGAACAGAACTGAGGACCTAAGCAGTGCCCTTAAAGCTGCCATCAACCAGCCAGTTTGCTGGCCACCAGAGAGGTTTTCCTCTGAGGAAGGTCCTTTGGGGTGGGGATGTGGCCTCCAGTGATCTCCGTCTTCTCCGCCATGGCTGCAGGCAGCGGTTTGTTCTTCATCTTTTCCTTGGCCATGTTGTAGTCGCCGGAGTCAAAGTACTTTTGCTGAGGAGGGACAGAGGCACATGCGTAAGGGGATGCGCGCACACACACACACACACACTCTGCAGGTTCCGAAGGGTCCAGCTGACCTAAAATGGCCCACTCAGACATTTCCTTGCAGCGCCCATTTGTGAAATGAAAGAAGGCAGCTGTACACAACAGCCTCCAAAGGCACTCTATGCAAGCATTATTTTTCTTGAAGTAATGAACTATTTCAGATCCAAACAGCTACAAAAAACAACCCCAGTCGCTCAAGTCAGGCTCCTTAAATGTCATGCTGTCTTAATTTTAGACTAGATACCTATGTATTCTGACTGGTTTCATATACTCAGCTGAATTTTGAGAGAAGAACAGGGTAGTCACAAAAACAATACAGGAATACTGCAATAAAGGCTGCCCAGACATGCAGGTACAAATACCTATATAATCCATTTCATCATTCTGAATTTTCAGTTTGCCTTTTGTCTACATTGTACATTTCTCAGTTTTTCCCAAAGCAAAACCCTGTTTACATCACAAGGTCCTGTGTTGCTGAAATTAGATCCGTATCCTGCGAACAGATATTGTTGGGAGCCCTTTAGTGATTGGCAGCTGTGCTTTAGCACCTTGAAAGGGAAAAAAAAAAAAAAAACCTGAAACATGGCTGAAAGCACATTCACACCGACTACAAAGCCAGGCAAATGAAGCGGAGTGGGATCAGACAGAATTAACCAGCCACAGAACCTACATATTTTTCAGTGGGCAGAGGTGTTCCAAGACACACAAGTGAATGAAAACGTTGCTTATGCATCTTCAAACCAATGAAATGCCACCATTTCACTTTCCATTCAAAATGCATGTCATATCCCCACCATTAACAGTCATTTAATTAGCCACACTGAATAACTGCTACCTGGCCTTTTACCGCATACATTAGCAACACAAACCCCATTTAATTCCAGCGCTTTTTTGCTTTAAGGAATGTAACCACATACTGAAAATCATAGCTGGGTTAGTCCAGGTTTCTGCACACAAAAATAAAATCAGCAAAGTTTTCACCCTTAATGTTTTAAGGGTGAAAAATATTAAGGATTGTTGGAAGTAACCATATCATAGTTTTGTAAAGAATTTGGGCCACATATTTATGTTAAGATGATTGAAACAGCAACAATCTGATTCGACTTAGCTCTACTTCTCAGAGCTTATCAGCAAAGCATGTTTTGTTTGCTGCAAGCAAAACAAAGCATGTCTGGCCTCTGGCTGAGGGGTAAAATAACCTTTTTGTTGTACTCTCAAAGTGTACTTCTGTGCCTTTTAATGTTGTTTAGTCCCTATACACTTTCACTCTAATGACATTATTTTATAAGGGCTTTTTATATTGATTTTACTCTAGTGTCCTGCATTGCTTTATTTCATTTTATATCTGGATATAACTCTATATATAACTCCATCCTTGTTCTCTGTAAAAGGGCTTCGTCAAGGTCATATTTACATTGTGGAGCAACAGAAACCCTTTAGAACACATCGAGATGGGTCAGAACTTACCCCCTTCTGAAGTCGTTTCCTGAGGAGGTCGGAGCCCCCAGGCTTGGTGCCAAGGTTGGGATACCTGGCCCTCAACTTGGCTTCCTCCAGTTTCTCTGGACTGACCACCTTATCCTGCATTTCCTGCAGAGAGATGGTGGGAGACAGGGGAGTCAGTCAGCACAAGAGATCCTCAGCACTGGCTGCCCCATCGCGCTGTACCCAAAACCACCTTTTACAGGGCTAAAAATCCAATGACGACTCACCTACATCATGCAGAGGCCACCAAACCACCTGAACTTTGGAGAAGCTCCTAATCCCAATAAAGTCCTCTGATGTCAGAATAAATTGCACTGAATCAATAACTTAATGCCAGCTGACCAAAGGCACAATTTTAATTATTTCACTTAAATAACCAATTCTAACTCTTGTATAGCAAGACTACTCTAGTCCAGAGAGACAGACTTCAAATTAATGGGTCAACATCTAAAACACTTTTGGATGAGAGCTGAGATAGCTGCCTGAAACACACTGCTTCTCTAACTGAGTATGATGTTTGTCTGGGCATGCCCAGCCAATCCAGATAGGGACAGAAACACCATAAGATTCTGTCAGAGAGGACTTATTTATTCAGTGTAATCAGCAACCATATATGTGTGTGTGTGTGTGTGTTTTCCAAAAATAATAATCCTGACAAAATGATTCCATTCACTTCCAAATCTTGCACCACCTCAGTTTGACGTTTTTGGCTAATTCTCCTCTTTGATACTGGACAGAGATCAGTAACAGAACGCACATGAACAAACCAGCAAGGGGCCACAGTTGATACTGTAGCTGTAGCTTACCTTTTAAAATCGTTACGGAGAGCAGAAAGCCAAGAGCACTAGGGCGATGCCACAACAGAATGCTCAGTGACAACACTTGCAGAGTGAACAGCATGGGATACGTGGGCATACTAAACAACCAACAATTGTGCTCTGGCTAAAGGAGGTGGGAGATGCAGGAGGGAAGTGAATAATGCTCTGTGAAAATGCCGTTAGAACAATGAAAGGAGGTCTATCTTCAGGCTACATGACTGCACACTCCTACACCCAAAGTGCAGCACAATAGCCCTGAAAGTCTATTTAAAACTTCCACCTACATATGATGTAAACTCCACATAAAGGAGCAGTTATCACAAGTACACTGTGCATACTTATGTGCATTATTATGGCTACGGTGGGGAAACGAGTGTGGCATTACCGTCCTCATCCAAATAAGTCTGGATTAGTCAAGGCTGGTGAACGTGACCAAGGACAGCAAATGCCATACATACATTATAGTTATCGCTTTGATTACTTCACAACTATTGTTTGTATTCAATGTTGTTCAAATGTTCAAAAAAAAAAAAAAAAACGGGCGCCACACAATACTGATGAATACAGCCACACGTCGTTTTCCGCGTGTGTTAAATGCATAGGTAATCATGCAGTCTAGTTAGGTTTGTACAGTAGCTAGCTCACTCAACTACTCAGTTACAGCACTTGCTGCGATGAGTGTTAGCTGGGGAAAATACAGCAGAGAGAAGCTGATATCATAACGTAACTGCTGAGCCCTATTTTTGCATATCACACTGCTAACACACGTTACTCGTGTGCCCAAGAGTCGCACAGTTATTGGAACAAGAGGACCCAGGTCCAACAAGTGACTACAGCAAGATTTCTCTCCGCAAGGTCCATTGTCTGAACACTTACTAGCAATGTTAGCGCCTATCTATTTCTAGGCAAATTCGCTGTGTCTGATATTCTACTTTCAGAAACGAATCTATTCTAATCAGCCATGCTGGGAAACAGAAAATTAAGCAAGCTGAAACAAGCCTATGACAACAGCTAGCTAGCTTGCGTCATGGTGTACTAGCTAAACCATCCGGATTCATATCAACTCGCGCTAGTTAGCTAGCCGGCTAGACAGTAAGCTAATGTTGGCTAGCAGCCTAGCTACCTGTCAGATAGTTATGAAATAGTGGCCAGATAGTTCAACTAACGGAATATCAAGTTAGTTAACTACTCATTTCGTCATAATGAACTTTACTTCAGTGAGGGGCGTTTTACCTAGCTAGCTTAAAAAAAACTAGCTTGCTACTCACTAGGAAACACTCTGAAGTGTGTTCTTAGTTAAGATGCGAAGCAATTCTTTAAAAACTGAAAATTAATTACAACAAACACTCCCAGCTGCTGTTGACAAGCATTTGTGTTAACGAGGTAACTAGTTAACCGGAATACGTATTAACAATAGGTACCTTCCGACCCAGCCCAAGCACAGTGGCTAGCGAGCTAGCTCAGTTTATTCTAGAAACTCTAGCATCGAGCTGGTGGGGGAATCCACGGCCCGCGCTAACGGCTACTTAATCAGCCCGCTGCTTAGCAACCCAGCCGGCTAACTAAGTTACTGCTGCGATTTTCATACGATTAGCAAGTAAGCGCTGACCTACTGACAAGAGAGTCGCCCATGAAGTTAATACAGCGACGTTTACGCTAGCTAATTAACGGCAACCAAGTGATGATTACCAAAAGAAGCAGTTAGCCGAGTCCAGGGAGCTAGGCTAGAATGTCCATCAACATCGCTGGCTACCCGTGGAACCGTCACAATCCAACTGATAACTCTGATGTGTTCTTTATTAGCTAGTCAGGAATGCGTTTAATGTACGGACGCCCCAAATGCTGTCTTAGCTAGCTTCCTAACTCACCAATAGCCCGAACCGAAACGAAAATGCAGTGAAAACGCCAATATTTGTTGCCGTTAGAATAATGTTACTAGATAGCTATCCTGCTAGCTAGCAATGTCTTTTACCTGTTGTTCCTCTGTCGGCGTCTCTTCAGTAGTCTTTGCACCTTCCATTTTCTCAGTCATAATTAAAAAATAATACAAACTATTTTTTTAACAAAAACACAACCCTACTCCCTCCTTGCGTGACAAGCCGTTCTAAGCTTTATTTTTTTTTACCTCCTCCCGCAAAAAGATGGCGGTCAGATTTAGACGTCATTGCTTAGTCAACGATTTTGTCTTAGAAAATCCATTATTATTGGAAAGTAATGTTGTATATTTCACCAAAACGGTTTTAGTACGTTGTCATGTTACATATGATATTTTATTATTATATGACACAACATGTAACATGTGGGAACTGCAGTTTCACGACTTTATGGTTTTGCAAATGAACCTTGACCTTTCACAATTAACCAATCAGAGAGCTTGTGTGCTACTAACCAAATACATGCTTTCATTGCTAAACTGGAAAATGAAACATTTCTTTGGCTTCTTCGTTAAGACATTATTTATGAAACTTCAGAGGTTTATTATTAAAAGGTTTATTATTGCCCCAGTTGTATTTATAAATGTTGCGATTCCCCCATTAAAATGATTACGTTCCAATTTTATTTTGAATATGAATCTTTTGCACCGGTAATGACAAACAGAATATGATGACCTTTCATTTTAAGTCCAGTGAATCCTTCTCATGGTCTGTTGTGGTTGATATAATCCAAAGCTGATTTACTGAAAGCTTCACTGAGCCATTAACATAACATTGTTTGTGTAAATGATGAACTTCATTCACATTTAAAAGAGGAAGGATTGTGTCCATACTGGTGTACTTAAGAATACCTGTCTTCAGCTGATGTCCCAACTATGGATTATAAAACAATGACCAGATGAAATCAATAAATACAAAACGGGGCAAGGTTTACTTGTTACCAGTGTTCACAGTCAAGTTCCATTAAGGCAAAAGCTCTAATCAACTGCTCCAAGTCAACAGCGAAACATTCCATGACACTCTCACTTTCCACACCCTCCCTGCCTTTCCTGGTCAGTACTTTGCAGTGAGAGAGACCTGCAGTGCACCTCAAATCCTCACCAAGCTCCTTGAGCAGATGCAGCCTTAGGTTAGCGGCTGTGAATTGTCTGCTGTTCCCGCTGTGCAGCCAGGGGATGGTGCTAGCGAGCACTAATGTGAGAAGGCCTTACCACCAGGCCTCTGGCTTTGCCCATTTTTTGATAAACAAATAGAGACAGTCCTGTTTTGTCAGTTCATCATAGAGTGACGTATCTAAAACTACAAGTACAGAATTGTGACTATGTCTACTTTTAAGAAAAGCTGATTGAGATTCACTGATTATGCAACTGGAGGTCTGTGCTAGAGTATGTGAAAATGCAGAACCATACCTTTGATATCAATTTGATATAGTTTTCAATACATCACATACAATATTTATCATTACGGAGTACATCCTTTGAAAACGTCCTTCCTGAGGCCAACATTGTGTAGGTACTTCCTGCCTGTAGCAACTGATCCTGGATCAGAATCAAAATTTTACTTTCATGTAGTTGGAGTTAGAATTGGGGATGGGGCAGCTTGTCCTTAGATCTTTTGTCTAGAGCAGAAAGTACCCATGTTAATATACACAGTGAGGTCATGATGGAAGTAGAGAGTAATAGAGAGAGAATCAGGCAAAATATTTCTAAAGATAATACATTTTTCATTTAAGGGATTTCAATATCTTTCAATTATGGATAAAGTGTCTGATGACAGATTGGAAGTCTCTAGGATGAGTGATCTCTTTTGATTATCCTGTAAACGCTATGTACAGTAATTGACAGCAAAAATACTAAGGGAATCACCATTAAGTAGTGGTTATAGTGTTGAAAACTCTTCCATGGTGGTTGGAGGTGTGAATCCTCACAGAGGGCTGCAGCTATGTAAACTTGTAGCACTGTTAGCTGCTCTGGAATGTGGCATTCAATACTACGGTAGCAGTGTCGTATAATGGTAAGGATTAGGGTTTACAGCCAAAAGCTTCAAGGTTTGATTACCATGTAGAGTGCCACCCTAGGTGGGGTTTGGGGTATGATACCCTTGCAGCCTGGGTTTGCTTTACCAAAATTGCTTTAGTAAATATCCAGCTGTATAAAAGAATGAAATGTCAACAATGTAAGTTGGACTGGATAAGGGTGTCTAAACAAATGTAATGTAAAACAATCTTTTCCATATTTCTGTATCATAGCTGGGTCCACTGGTTTTCTGTCCATTTTGTATCTTAATTAATTTAGGATATAATTCAGTTAAGCAATTAAGTTACAGATATAAATATACACTGCTAATTAACTAACTGGCCATAGGGGAATGAGAGTTGGAATAGAAACTGCTTCTAAGGATCTCTCAGGGAATTTGACACCCAAACCTCTATCAAAACTCCTCAGCATTATATAGGTTACCCTTCTTAAGAAACATGGAACAGTGATCACATTGTCCTTGTCAATCAAAATAAAGGCATTTCCTCATGATGAGAACCAGGCCAACTAAATTTAGCAAAATCAAATATTGTTCAAGGAAAGAATGCATCTCCTTCTACAAAACATTATCTCAGGGATTACCTCTTGTGAATCTCAGATTTAATTGAAATAAAAGTACAAAAAGTATGGTCCCTTTGATGTTTTGCGAATTGTCTCCTCAGCTGAGCTTGGGGGGTTTATGGGTTTCTCTCACTAATGTTATTGCTTTACAAATTTTCCATTGTGCAATTTTCCAACTGTATTTTGATAAGTATATAATTGGTGTTCCATATGCAATGTTGCAACACTAGCCTCTTTCATGGCAGATTGGCATCTATGTGCATAAACAGGTTTAATGTGAACTGATAAACTTACACACCTCTTCAAGGTAACAGTGAGACGTGACAGTTCTCAGATACCTTAATATATTTAGTGTGAGATTGTAGGGTCCCAGACAAATGCCTAAGAAACACCACTTATATATCTACTACCTCCATTACTTGTGTTATTGAAGGAAAGTGTCAAAGGGTTACCTGACTTCTGAACGGACGAATAACAAACTGTAAAACTGCAAAACTCCAAAACATGTATCAATATTTGAAAAATTATTTTAAAGAAACTCTCACTTTGTCCCAAAAAACACCAAACCACTTTTACTAGCTTTTTTACTACTACAAACCATTGCCAACATAGAAACTTGTGTTTATTGTGGGACACTGTGCTGTGAGAGCACTTCTCTAAAATGCAAAGGTTAGAGTAACTTTTTTTCTTATCACACCCACACAAAGCTTTCAGTAGATGTGGACCTCTTTCCATTGAAAAGCGATTATTAACGTATAATGCCAAGGTAACTGGAATGTGTGATGTGATAGCAGTAGTGTCAGAATCGCTTAACACCATAGCTTCATCTTCTCAGTTTCGTTTATAATGTAGAAATGACAGAGACACGTTTTAACATTATTTTATATATATATATTTCTGATCTGAGTATTAATGTCAAAAATACATAGTATGATTTACGCAGTTGTCCACTATATCATAATGCTTAGCATAACAGACATCACATGTGCAGTAAATGAAATATTAATTTAAATATTAAATAACTGACAAAGTAAACATGTAAACACTAAGCTAGTAAGGTATTTCTCTGTCTATTGCAACACTTCCAGTAAAGTGGTTCTGTAACAGTACAAAAAGAGATATTAGAATACTACTAATTTCATTTCCAGTTATTGTGGAAATACACAGTGCTCTTTTGCCATCTTATCCTTCTCTTGTTTGATTGCTTATGTCTTCTCTTTATTAAAGTGGGTCATAGTCTGATGCATTTGCTGTATGTCTCCACAAGAAATACCAAAGCCTTGAAAAGGATTTTGATGGGATTTAAATCAAAACACTGACCTACCAGCCAATCAGACATGACAAATCTAACATATTAAACCAACCGGGATAGGTTCAAAGATTAAAATGCATCTGGGTCTACCCAAAATAAAAAAAGGATATATGCGGTGGGATTATATGTTGCTTCTTAGCAGGTAGGTCAAAGTTTTGATTTAGTTTAAAGGCTGGATTGGACTGGGCAGGACTAGCATCTGGGAGAGAAGGGTGGGTCGGCAGGGGACTCTGTGAATGATTTGAGCTCATAGGCAGCACCACTGTCCACTTCCATTGACTTGCGTGAAAACAGGAGTCGGATGTCTCTGTGGAGGTAGATCTTTCCAGATTTTGAGCTCTGGAACCTAAGAGAGACACAGACAAACCATTCAATACAATGACAATAACTGCAGTCCCAGCAACTAGAGACAAATGCAGATAAACTCCATTGTTATACCTGAAGTCTCAATTAGCTGTACTTGCCCTTAAAAGTCACTCAGGGGACACTGACAGGAAACTTTAAATGTCTATCATTGTATCAGTACAGAAGAAGAACATGAAACCATTCTGCAGTGCATCCGACAAGGGAATGGAAAGCTTCAGGTCTCGCCCAAAGTGTCATTAACCACGTCATGCAGTAAGGGCGGGGTCTGAGGTTCTGGTGCTGACTGGGTGCCCTCACCTCAGGTGAATGAGGTAGCGCAGGGTCCGCTCCTGTCTCAGGGGGAGGGGCTTTTTGCTGACATGTCCGTTGGTTTCCCGCTTCACGGGAACAGAGAAGGTCCTCTGTCTGAGGAATGTTTGGTGATTGGCTGGCATCTCTCTCAGATCGTACACCACCACGAACATCTTCACCACCGTCTTGTTGGGATTGAATAAGGTCTGCCGCAGAAGTGCATTACTAAATTAACTGTACATTAATACAAAAAAATCTAAAAACGTCTGTTTCAAAGAAATTAAACAATTTATTTTTAAATTAGATTTAAATGTATCCAACACAAAAAGCCTAATGCTATTTTCCACAAAGGCACACTGCAGTGCCTGACATATTTCAGCTCAGCTTTTTCAACAGTATAAAATATAACCACAGGGGGCGCACAAGAGCTGGAGAGGAAACAGCCACAGAGTCAAAGCCCAGGAAGTGAGCGACGCAGCCCGCAGTGCGCTTTACTCATCAGTAAACCCCATATTCAGTGCCTACCTACTAAAACCAATACAAAAACCACTAATTTGATGAACAAACAGATACCCGATCATATATACATTTTCAGTGTGGCATTGTAATGTTTCCTCTTAAGAAAAGAATGTGATAGACTGTCTTTGTCTGGGGAAAAATACACAATTTTATTTTATTTAATTAATTTCATTT
Source organism: Megalops cyprinoides (assembly GCF_013368585.1). Taxonomy (NCBI): domain Eukaryota; kingdom Metazoa; phylum Chordata; class Actinopteri; order Elopiformes; family Megalopidae; genus Megalops; species Megalops cyprinoides. The sequence continues at coordinate 25,529,231 of NC_050595.1, forward strand.
CTCAAACTTCTTGGGCTTCAACTCCTGGCTGTTGCCTAGAACAAGATAGGCCAGTCCAGTTGCTGTATATACATTCTGTGGATGCATTGTGTAAACCTAGCATTTTCCAGACAACACTAGGGGGCATATTTTCATCCAGTCTAACCATAATCCACTTCCCCCCTCAAATGGCAATGCTGTACATTGCCTTCCTCTGCCTCCTTTGTTCTCAGGGCTGTGTGCATAAGTGGGATGTAATGTTTAAAAGACCTGGTTCTAATCCTCCAATCCCACTCAGATACTGTGAGATACAGCCCACAATTAGACTTTTTTAAAACTGACATTAATTTAAACTAACATTTATTTACATTTTTTCATATTTTCAATGTAACACTTAACACTGAGTACATGTATGACTGTAAATGTACGATTATGGCTTTACAATATCCTGTGTAGAAAAGGTAAAAGCACCATATGCAGTTAAGAGGGCAATGATATTACCGTCTTAAAAATGGATGATTCATTAAAGCGTAAAAGTCCTTCCCACACAAATGCACACACGCACATACACATGAATGCGCACACGCACATGCACATTTTTCCTTTTTGTGATTAAAAACATCCACTTTTCGGCTTCAAAAAGATGGACAATTCACTGACACTACTGGATCACAATCAGCGAGGTAACATTATTTGTTAGCAGCCTCTGAAGTGGCCCTTGAAAAAATGTATAGATGTGATTCTTACCACTTGAATTGTTCCTGAAGGAGGTACACGGTAACCCCTTTTACCAAGGGACTCCAAGTTAATTACACCCTGAAACAAAATCAGAGCAGAACTAAATTAAACAGCTAATACTGGAAAAAATGGTCACACATTACACACAAGCAGAACAGACCAAGGCTGCTATCCAGAGTTTGGAACAGGATATCAGCAGTGAGCTATTCAGAATGCATCATCAACAGAAGGCAGAACATAGAGGGACATTCTACCATGTAGGGAGAAGGCGCGTTGTCATCAGAGACACTGTAGAATGACACGTCCACCGGCAGGGTCATGTGACTGGGGCAGAACGTTCCACTGGCGCCCACCTCGGCTGAGAAGCCCTCCACATTTCCCAGTGGCTCCAGACGGTAGTTCAGCACACACTCCTGCGGGCACAGCACACACACACAAACAGACACACACACAGAGAAGAGCTCAACATTTGTCAAATTATTGCTCCTCCATTTTGAAAGACGATGTGACTTTGAGATGGCCAGATTAGCCACTGGTGCCCGTGTTCACTTAATCAGAAGGCAGTATGATTCCACTAAAGCAGTCAATGGAGAAATGTCCCTGGTCTCACTCTCAGACATCCATACTTTTGTATCTATTGATCACTTGACCGCATCTCACCACAGTCTGATAGCCAACACACATCCCTGTGGATCACTCTGCAGTCCCTCAGCCCTAGAATTTACAGCTCGAACCACAGCGGCGTTTCCAATTCCACAACAACGAGGGGTCGGTGTCCGACCGAATCTATGGTTTTCTGGCCGAATCTACGGTTTTAGCTCTCTGCATCAGCAAAAACACAGTGAGCGCGAGCAGCTGTGGGGGGCGCATTCTCCCGGGAAGAGTACCTCGAAGTTTCCCAGGAGGCTGAGGCTTGCGGGGGGTGCGCTTGTGCTGAGCAGCTGCTGGGTCGGCCCGTCCGCATCGCCCTCTCTCTTCAGACACACTCTGGAAGCAGGCAACGGGGAGAAGCAGGCTTTTAGGGTTCGCGCGAACGGCCCGGGCCTTGTCACATTCTCAAACGATGATCTAAACGCAGCTCCGCGCGGCTGTCACGTGGACAGGCCCGGCTACATGGATCCTCGCCCCATTCAAAGGCTAAACCCTTTGTCCCTCGGTCGAACGGGGGAACAGCTGTGGCAAAAGCATGCTGCCATGTACAGCGATTAGAAATTCCACAGGAACAAAAACCTTGCACTCAACAGATTACTGCCTTATGTCAGTGCAGGGACCTGTGCAATGCAGGAATATCAGGAGATTAAAAATGTACAGTTGGCCAATTTGATTACAGCCCACTTCAGAACATAATGACAGTGTGTCAGCTCTTGCAGTGGCAAAGAAATGAGGCGGATTTGATGCCTCACACAAATGAAATACCGCATGAGCTCATGTGCCCTTTGTGACTGTAAGGCCACTGGTGAGTAAGATGCATATGACCGATCAATACCTTCTGCCAGCAGCCCATGGTAGACCGTTGCAGCGAATCAGTGATGTGTCTAAATCAAAGTATCCAGTCTGCGTTTTCCTTTGAGGAACCTGAAAAGGAACATTTAAAATTCCTTCAGTCAAATAACAACGAAGATGAAAAACGCTATTTTCGTCAACACGGTCCCTCTAGATACCGATAAATCTAACCAAACAGTCTGCTGACAAAATTAAACTCACAATTTTAAAGCCCTGCCAAATTATTGTATTCAAAAGATTAAACGTAAGTACTTTACGCTAATGCATGAAGTATTTCCTTATGATTCAGACAGAATTCATATGAGAATACATATGTGTCACTCAGTGTAAGTATCTATCATAGATTGACACTGTGTGGGTAAGTCTGTGGAAAATCTCAGGCAACTCTACCACAAATGTGCATTTTTCTATTTTCTATCTACAGAACAACATTTATGGGGGATGATGTTAGAACTAACTTGATACCACACAAAAAGAACATCATGCTATAATGAGCTAAAATAATAAACCCAAACATAATATAGCATGCAGTCATGTGATACATTAGATGCCTCACACAGCCCAAAGTAGGCTTCCTTAACAAAACACTGCCAACGCCCTCAAAATAGTAGGTCCTTCAATAGTGTCCTGCCAAAGAGGGCCTGTTATGCATTAACTGGCTGTGAAATCGGGGAGCTTCTATAAAAAGCCGGGTTTGAGCCCAGGCGCCGGGACGCTGCAACGGCTCACGCGCTCAGCGAGACGCAGGATATGGCGGCTCTGCCTCTGGACAGCACTGCCTTCTCCAGGAAGCGAGGGCTTTCTGAGCGAGCAGGCAAACGCCGGGCACGTGTCTGGTTTCAGTCTGCACCTGACAGCAGCGCACGGCAAAAAAAAAAAAAAAAAAGCAGGGCCCCTTTTTTGCCTCCCAGCCTAAACCGCGCTCCCGTGACGAGCCTCTGCCTTTCCGCCGTGGAGAGGGTGACTTCAGAACTGAGTCATTCACGTGAAACTGGAGGCGTAATGTCAGACGAGACTCGGGCCATACTGGCTATGTAATGAGAGAAGCTCTTTGTTACTCAGTGACAGAAGGGAATATTTTTTTTAATGTGTAATATCACTGAAATGCACGCTGGAGAGAAATAAGTCACAGCATGATTAAGTGGATAATCTGCTTGAGTGAAATGTATGTGAAAAAAAAACACTTGGTCACAGGATGATGAAATAAGCAGTCTTTACATGCAATAACAGTGTCATGTGTATGGGTGAGACACCTGTGGTCAGACAGTAATTAAAGTGAACTTCCTTTATGTCTCACATAAGTGTAATCTCTATGTGCAACAACAGTGCCAGGCCTATGGGAGCGAAACCCCCCACTTAGACAACGACAAGTGAGCTTCCTTCATGTGTAACATGACTGAAATGTGACACTCACAGGGCTGGAGAGCAGAGGTAATCCGGTGCAGGGGTGGAAGGCTTTTGTTGCTGTTCCGTCTAGGGAGTGACGATTCTGCTTCTTCCAGATATTGCACGGCTTCAAGGGGGACTTGGCATTTGCTCTCTGTGAACATAACATAGCGCGACAGTTAAAGCCCAGACCAGGAAACTCCAGATCTGTACTCTTAAAATGTTCAACAAATGAACTCAAAACAGCTATGATGATATTTATGACCTCACTGAGAAGTCAGGCCTGGCAAATTATTTATCAAAAAATGCAAAAAATCAAAGATTTAAACATTTCTTTTTCATAGGATTCATGTTCAGAAATCACTGAAGAGATCAATAATCCAAGTGATGTGGATTACTGCAAAATGCTTCCTCTCCAATCTTTGAGTCCACGTTAGAAGACTCAAAGAGGCATGCTGTGCGCATAGCTGGCGGTTGCCATTGCTCCCCGGTCACACGACTCACCAGGACGTCTCCATTCTGTGTTGTGTCGGCGTGGACCGCCCGCTCCTGGCTGCCGCCTCTCTGGGCGAGGCCGGCCAAGGTTCTGCGTGCGGAAGGGTCCCGGTTCTCGTCCTGCCAGCGGGGTCTCTGCGGGTCGGGCCTCTCTTGGCCTTTGGAATCGATGACGTCTTTCGGAGGGGAGGCGTCCGCAACGTTCACCTCGTTCTGCCCGTGGCGGTCGCCGGGCCTCGGAACGTTCCGCTCGGCGCTCAAGGGGCTCCCGCCGTCCTGTTTGGCGTTCTGTAAACCGTGTGACGTTTTTGGCTCCGGCGTCGCCGCCGGGCCTTCAAGTTTTCTGCAGGCCGGGTCCTGAGGTCTCTGGGGACAGTCCTGGGGGGTACTGCCGTTGATGCTTATATGTTTACTACTCAAGTCTGTGCAAATGTGTAAGTCAGTGCCGTTCGCTCTAAGGGTGTCTGGGGAGGTGCCCTGCAGGGGCGTTGTTTGGCCTTGGCTCTGGCCGCTCTCGCTTTTATTTGGTGTGTTCAAGGTGCCCTCCTTGCGGCTCTTGGACGCGCAGTGCAGCAGCCCGGTGCATTTGCTCTGGGACTGCTGGAAGGTGTCCTGGATGAGTCTGGAAATGTCCTGCACGGCCTCCGATATCCGCTGGGTCTCGGCAGGGTCCAGGAGCAGCAGCTTCCTGCACGAGGCCGGCTTAGGGGAAGCTCTCGGCTCGCTGTCTGTTTTGGCTTTGCCGCAGAAGCCCGGGGGGGTGTCCGAGGGAGAAAACCAGCTCCTCCCTTCACGGGTCCTCTCGGGGGAGCTGCCGTCCCGGCGTGGGGACTGGCTCGGGGACGAGCTGCAGGGTTCTTTGCTCCTCCTGAACAGGCCGTCCTCTTCGCGTGGCCCCCAGAAGGCTTTGGGGCCCGGGGCCTCAGGACCCCCGAACAGGCTGTCTGGGATGTGGGGGGCGGTGGGGTCGCAGTAATTCAGATGCTGGGCGATGCGGGCGATGACCTCCTGCCTTTCCTGCAGCAGGGAGCCAATCAGGGGGTTGGTCTCCCCCAGGGGCGGTCTGGGGCCGGGCCTGGGGGACGCCAGGGGGTCCAGCAGGGACTTGGGGGCTCTGGCGGGCGCCTCCGGGGCGTGCGCCTTTGAGCCTTCCGCGCCATTCATCGACGACCCGTAACCCTCCACGGGTCTGACATCAGAGGGGCCGCTCAGTCTGGAGTAGAGCCACTTGACCGCTTTGCTGGGGGGGAGGGCGTCCGGGTGGGGGTACTGCCTCGGGCTGGCCACGCCGTTAGGAACGGGGGAGCGGCCGGTGCGGGAGGGCGGAGGGGAGCCCCGCGGGCGGCGCGGGTCGGCCTCCGCGACGTCACAGTCCCGCCTGGGCCTCTCCTGCTCGTGGCTCCTCTTCCCGTGGAAGCTCAGGCTGGTGTGGATGCTACATTTCAAGACGGGGTAGTTGGGCTGCCGGGGGAGGGACTGCACACGCACTTTGAGGGCCACGCTGTGGGACACGTTGGGGATGGGGAAGGCATGCTCCGCCGGGGGCTGGGAGAAGTTCCACAGCAGCTCCTCGTCGGCCGCACTGATCCTGTGACAGAAACCGAGAGTCAGTGCAGAAGCTGAAACTCTGTCCTAAATTCACTGCATCAGCACAGAAATCATAACTCTTCTGCATTCATTGACTTTTACATCATTTGCCAGGCAAACCCTATTATCAGGAGCACCTCACAGTTTACATATCATCCGCTGATACAGCTGGAGTGGACTGAAGTAATTCAGGTTAAGTACCTTGCTTAAGGGTGTAACAGCAGTACCTAGGAACTGAACTAGGAAACTCTGGGCTGCAAGCCTTGCTCCTTATCGCTTAACCACACTGCTGCCCGCTACACCTCCGCTGCCTTCATTTGCACGGACCAGCATCCAAAATACATCTGCGCGTTCCCAATAGCTAAACATGGACGCTTCTGCAATGCCACACTGTACTGCCCTGGGGCAGACAGACGCTCACCTGTACAAAATGTTCCTGGGAACAATGCCATGCGACGCACTCAGCCAGGCGCTGAGCTGGGAGAAGAACACATAGGAACGTACTGCCAACAGCAAGGTCTTCTCCTCGATGAAGCGATCGCCGCTTCTGATCACAGACACAAAGAAGGGGGCATTTTAGCACTCTCTCACAGGCGCGAAGCCCATCCAAACAGCATAACCACCTTCCAAAAAAATAACCATATCTAGGAAGCAAAAAAGGAGTTATGAAGACAATATAAGCAGGAGAGATAATGAAGTAATTAGAGAATGGAGAATCATATTTGATTTCAGGCGGGCGTGCTGGGTTTGTGAATCTTTAACCCTTTCGCACGTAACTTATTTTATGCTATGTAGCGCGTGATACGTTGCATTGTTCATTATGTTTTCATTAGCGTTATTAAGCTTCTCAAAGTTTTCACCGCCACATGTGCCATACTTTAAAACTTTAAACGCTGTTTTTCAAAGCTAAAATTAGCTAGAATTTTTCCAATCTAGTGTTCTAATTGCACCGGTTTTACCGAAAACGCTAAACAGCTAATCACTGTGTGTGACTGTATGTATGCTCGAAAGGGTTAAATTGTACTCTGTGTGTGTGCAGGTGTTAGTGGTTGTGTGTATGTATGTGTATCTGTCCAGCGCGTAGTCCTGCCTTGCACCCTGAGCTTGCTGGGCCAGGCTCTGGCTCTCAGCGCGAACTCTTCGGGTGGCTACAGAGGACGGGTGGACAGAATCAGGACAGAACTTCTCCTATGGCGCAGGCTCTCCGACACGTACTGCCTGGGAACGGGCTGCAGGGTCCACCTCTCCAGCAACAGCGCGTCCTGCTTAATGGCGGGGTCGTTGATGTCGTTCCCTTCCGTGGTGGGACCCTCGTCGCTATAGCAGCAGTCAGGGAGCAGCATCACCTCTACCATGATGGGGATGTTGTTTCTCCAGAGGAGCACGACCTCTGAGCGCGTCCTCCTGGCCTGCCGGCACTGACACAGCAACACAGGGCACGTTCAGCCCCCGGACACTGCACCGCGCCAAGACCACAGAGCCTGAACATGTAACTACCCTCTGAACCCCCGAGTCTGGCTATACCTCTGAGAGTGCTCAAAATGTAACACCTCCACCCCCCCCCCACAAATAGTATCACTCACACTTCTCCCTGAAAGCAGAACCACACCACGTCCGCTGCTGCTTTGGCGGAGAGAACAGCTCGGTTTGCAGGTACGGTACCTGTGGCAGTTTGTCGCTGCATTCGTGCTTGGAGTGGACGGGCAGGGCGGACTGCGCCGGGGGGCAGTGCAGGCCCTCCGTTCGGCCCTTCACGGAGCATTCCGGAGTGCGGCCCTCGGTGATCAGCAGGGACAGCAGCACCAGGAACTCCTCCGCGTCGTACTCGAAGAACTCCTCCGCAGCGTCTGGGGGGAGGGGGCAGAGAGCAGGGACGTGCGCGGTTAAGAGTAGCCGGACGTTACACATGACAATTACGCAACGCTTCACCTCCGTCTCGTCCTCTGGAGTGACAGGGTGGGGGGGTTGGTGCATACCGCAGGCGCGTGGCTGTTTTCGTGCTAGGGTGCCAGCAGCCAGCCTGTACACACGCGGGTGTTTTCATGAGATAACCTTCAGCGCGACAGCGACAGGCCGCGGCCTCGGGAGTCTTCTGCACTCGTCTCTCACCACAGATTTCCATTCACGGAAACACAATGCGGCCCATTCCCGGGCCGCTCCTCAGCCAGCGAGAGGGCCCGCTCTCACCACGCCGGCGTGACGTGCGAATGAAATGCGATCCCGCCGCGTCTCAGGAGATCCGCACGCACCGCTGGCAGATGCCGCCGAACCCTGTGAACCGTCGTTACCGTATTGTTCCCCGGCAGACAGATCTGTCAGCCGCTTTCGTGACGATGCGGAGACAGCGGCGACGCGAGTCACAGCTGCCGACATGTCAGCGCGGCGGTGGCAAAAGGGAAAAGTAAACACAAACAAGCCACGGCAACTTATTTAGCGCTGCACAAAGACCTGTAATTACGCATACGTTTTATGCCATTTTTGTTTACACTCTGAAATCAAGTAATTACCGAAGCCCACCACAGCACTGCTGTTGGAGCAAGGGGGATGCTATTATAACAATGTTTTGACAGTGTCTATATACAGTACCACAGCGGAGATGCAAATAATTTTAAAAAAGACATTCAGACTACCTCCATGCTGAGCGAGCCAACTGAAAAAACTGCCACGCATGTCCTTGCTTTCAATGGGAAAGAAAGTATAGAAGACCACGAGCTGGGGCGATGGCCACACTGTGCCCCACACTTTGTCAGACACTGTGGAGCTTGGAGGACTCAAGTTTCTTCAACAATGTGGCAGTCAAATCAGGTAGTTACCCTAGGAGAAATGCTCTCGGGTGAAACAGAGTACAGCTTATTCATCCTTGGTTTATCCCCTGATCAGCCAGATCAAGCACTCGTGGCTTGTTAGAATTGTAAAATTGCTGTTCGCTAAAAAGCAAACTGTTAACAGTGTCTGTGCTTTGCTTTGTGGCAAGGTTAACCTTCTGCCACATTTAATCTGAGAAACCTGTAAGACGATGGCCTCCGCAAAGCTTTAAGTCAAGGCTCCCCTCCCTTTCATTCTGATTTTTCCTCTTACACGGTTTCGCCTGACTGGGCTATTATCAAAGGTGGCCTGCGTGCCGTTTGATATTTTGCATTCATTGTTAATTGCATCTAATGGCACAAGTGCACCCTTTATGAAAAGACGGGGGGCTTACAGTGGTCCCTTTGTTGGCGCCACTGTGCGAGGTTCAGTTGGAGCCGGGCGGCTGAATTGTGAATTCTGCAGAGCTCGGTGAATGCAGCAGATGTAGGCCTTCTTTATGAGCCCCAACAAAGGTCTCAGACAGCACCGCTTCCACTGAACTCTTGAGCAGCGCCGTAAGCTCATTGTACGGCCGTCATTTTTCTCCTATTTCAGCTACGACTGAACTCTGCGCATTCATTACAGAATAACTCTATCTTCTCCCACATCAGTGAAATAGATACTGCAGGTGTTGTGAAAAGATTACTCATCGTGTTTTCTGTGACCGTTACTTAGCAATACAGCATAAAGCAGCAGTGGTGACTGCTGACAGAAACATACTGCGAAGATAAGCTGACCTGTACAAACTTATTCTGAGAAGATAAACACATCATAATATCGAGCCGAGCAACCAACACGTTTCCTAAATGATATAGTTCAGTTTGATAAACAAAGGCTTGTTTCATGGGGAACCCAATTTAGTGTACAAAGTCTGAACAACGGACAATACAGGCAGGAAGACGTCTAATTTTAGGTACACCCTGAGCAGTCACACCCACAGATTCTGAGGAAAGCCACAAGACAACGTCATTATTTCACACTGACCCTGCAGACACGGGAAGGAGAGCAAATGACTGCACTTTATCATCCTTCCATCCCCGTTCTGGCGATAATTTTAGCCTTTAAACGCCGCCTGTGCTAATTGCACGGTTTAAATGACTACCCGTTCACACAGGGCCCTCGCTATTTTAGTCGCACAGTAGCTGGCATGCTGTCACACTGCCCGTGTGAGTTGACTTTGGGAGGGGCAACAGAAATGTACTGCCATACGTGGGCTCGAGTGAACTAGGTTACAGAAGGACACGATCACAGCGCGTAATTGTTTTTCTGCTTTTCTGCGAGGAGAGGCCCTGGAAGGCACTCCATTTCAACATCAGCACCTGAATAAATTATCAATCAAGGGGTGATTTTCAAGCTGTAAATCTGAGTGAACCAATCTTCACCTCAGCGCAAACAAACCCAACCCGCAGAGGAATTTCAAATCAATTCCGAGGTCAAACCGAACGACCCTCTGAAATAAACGTCCTTGTATTCCGCTCAGCGGAGAATGCGGAACGAATCATTTTAGCTGTCACTTTTCTACTTCTCTTCCAGCGTGCGGCATCTGAGAAATCCTGACACATTCAGACTCATGCAGTCTGCACGTGCTGCCACAAAGCACTCATTTATGCACAAGTAGGGAAACTGCAACCCACCCTAGAGGGTCTTGCTGCTACACGGCCATCACCTGCTGCAGCACCAAGGCCTCCTTATTCTCCAACAGGCAGAACCCTTCTCTTCAGGGTAAACAGACCCACAGAAAGCACATCTGATGGAGACATTGGCCTGGGAGTGGCTGAACTGGGATCTGTGAGCGGACACACATGTGGAAAGTGTACTGGGAACTATTCATGGGACTGCCGAGCTTGCACATACACATGCCTCTGTAAAGTTACGCCGCTAATCCAGACACTGTACTCTACGCTAGAACAGTGGAGGACTGTATGGCATAAGAACACAAGGTTCTGCAGCGCCAGTGCCTGAGTTAACCATTGCATAGAGGTTGGTATATCTACAGTCAAGACAAGAATTAGGCTGACCTGTCCTTGTTATCTCCAAAATTAATTGCTGACAGGACAGTGGAGTTCAAAGTGCCTTGACAACACAAGCCCCTCTGCGAGTGCGCAAACCTTTGGTCTTTGTTCTCACATCAAACCTCCACTGCGGCTTTCAGTTCTCTGTCGGCTTGTGGGCAATCTCCGTTTAGCATGCCCACAAACTCAACACAGACATATCTGCGAGCCGCCAACGTTCTGACCGCATCTGCACTGAGCTTGGCAGCTGCTCAGCTGTCACAGATGATAGGGCCTCATTCTCATTTTGCTTGTCTCCACTCTCTCCCGGACTCCTCACAGACACACTGTCCGAATACAAAACAAAGCTGTTGGTATTTCTGCATGCTGGTTTTGCGCATTTAGCCCAGCGAGGCCAGAGGGAAATTGCTTCACATCTGTTATTTGCTCAATATTGGAAGAGCTGTGCTGTCTGTTGCTGTCTCTTCCTGGATGGGGGTGCGCAAAATCGATGCCAGCTGATGCAAGCCGCCGTAACCGAAGACCCCCGGCAGCTGGTTCTGGTTAGACGGGGGTGGGGGGACACCGTGGGCCCCCGCGCTGGCGAGGGGGACCGTCTGTCCCCGGCGGCCGCTCCCGCTCATCTGGGGAGGGGAGGGGGACCTCTACACGCGTGACGTGGGGAAAGCACGGTCGCCACAGAGAGCCAGGAAGGGAAGAGGCGGCGGCCTCCAGCCGCAGTGATTGCGTGGAGGAAAGGTGGGAAAAAAGACAGCAACAACAAAACACAGAAACGCCAGCTCCTGCGATGCGCCCCTCTTCCTCTCGCGCTGCTCTGTGGGCGCTGCGCTTTCGGCGAACTGGGTTAAAGGTAACGCCTCATTCAATGCAAGAATAGAGACAGGGCGACCAAGGGGGAGAAGGGAAAAAAAAGAAGATTTGGGGTGGGGGGTTGTGGGGAGGCTCCAGGGGAAAAGGAAATGACTGAACACAAAGGCAAGGTTTTTGGAGTGGTACAAATCACAGCATGTGTCTCATCTGAGGTTTTTTTTTTTTCTTCCAGATAGCTGCACTTTCACATGGTGGGGAAACAGAGAAAGTGGGCTCTGGCTAATTGGCTCCGAGACAAAAAGCTGGGGGGTTACAGACAGAGAAATAATCCGGCCTTTTCTCTGCCTGGCTGAACGTTCCTGTGCCTCTTCTAGGAAAGACAGATAACATGCCTCGGAATAATAAGCCGCAAATCAAAAGGGGCCTGAACTGCCTGGACCCGTCCTAATAATCTATTTCTGTCACCTCGCTGCTGCCTTACATATCACCTCTTAGCAGGAACACGGCCCAGAAAACCGGCTCATGCAAATACAGAAACCGCACGCCGATTGCTCTTCCACGCCAGGTTCAGCTGGCCTGCGGCATTTCTCGGGGGCCCGTGCCGAACGCCTTTTCACCGGCTGCCACGCTTCGCGGTCTCGAAGTCCGACCGGTCCGCTCCCCCCCCCCCCCAGCCTTCAGGGGTTTATGTAACGAGGGGGCTATTTCGAGCAGTGCAGCACGCGATCATTAGCGCCGTCTCTGCGAGGTGCTGGAGCGGAGCCAGCGGATCAGCTGGCCGGGTTCACGCGCGCACAGAGCCTCCAATGTCACATTGGAAGGCCCCGGGCCTGGCACCCCGCTCCGGGGTGACTGCCACCGTCCCTTTCAGCCCTCGGAGTAATAGGAGCTGGCAACCAATGGGGTCTCTATGCACGCTAACAAAGTAGCTGCTTCAAGGAGATTTATTCCCCTGCCCGCAATAAGCAATAAAGGTCCACATTCATGTACTGATGGTGATTAGCTCCAGTATCGCCCTCCAGAATTCACACTGACACCCTAAATCCCCTTTACGAGACACGGTGTTGGGCGAAGCAACAGGAGAGCGGGCCGCTGTGATCCCTCTCAGCTCTGTGCCACTGAGACAATGCGCCCATGCAGCACGCAGCTGGCCCTTCCCAGCATCCTCCAGGAGGCAGAAAAACAGACAAGTGTCATGTGAGACTCAGAGCACTCCTATTCCTCACCAGACAATGCCGGTCTTGTTTAGACCCGCAGCCATATGATAAGCTTATTGAATCATCGATTCTTAACGTCCAAACAACCAAACGCTGTTTGGTGCTTTCTTTTTCGAGTTAATCCACAGATTTAGAAATGCAGAGATTTCAGTTTACGTAACATATTCAATTGGGGGGGGGGAGTGTGTGCTGCCATCTAATAGGAAACCCACCTTCAGCAGCTGCGAACCGACACGCAGTCCTCAGTGTTTCCACTGTGTGTAAAATCAGAGAGAGCTTTTTCATAACGCTACGCGGGGACAAAGCGCTTAAAAGCCTTTCCCAGGCTTGCACAATACATTAAGTGGCACTTTGTTACCGGACACTGACCTTCGCAGCGTGGATCTGACACATTTCATCTCGAAAGGAGGTCAGATCGTTATTAATGCTTTATCAGATCCCGGATCGCTGCAGATATTGTTTCCCATCTGCGCCACCCTGAGAACCTCTGAGAAGTTCTGATACTAACGAATGGCTCTGACGGGGGGCGACCGCGTGGCAAACGCTGTTACCATGAGCGTGCTTCACCTTAAAGATCACAAGAAGTACAAGTAAGCAACTGTAACGTGGCCCCCTACAATGCCTACAATATAATAAAAATAAACACAAATCCAGTCAGCATGGATTATCTTTTTGAGGTGTTTTTTTCTATGCAAATGGATCAGTATCCGAGGTGACAAAGAGCGTACATGATCACCCATAGGATACTGCTTAAGCCCTCTGTGCTATCAAGACGGAGCGTTTTGGGCCCTGAAATGACACAGCTGTGGCACCGAAGCCCAGGACGCAGCGGAGAGCAGCCCACATTGCTCTCTCTCGTAATTACCAGGCACAGGGGGCAAACCATTGGAGTTACGCTGTGGAAAAGCAATTGGGGCAAGATTACAGCCAGGCCCTGCATTGGAAAGCTGCTTACTGCAGGCACTTGTGAGATAAATTTAACCACCGAGCGCGCCTCTCTCCACCCACGCTCCCGAGACAGCTTATGTCACGCGGGCCCCCACGACACGCGGGGGACATCACCCCGGGGTGCGGGGCCGGCGCTGATCTGGGACGGGATAGTCAAATGCTACCGCCGATCCCAAAATGCAAATCTGCCCCAGGGAGAGGCAGCCATTTAAATCCACAGTCACGGCACTCCACCTGAACATAGTTCAGGTGATGTCTAAACACGCACACCTGGGGACGGGACGTGGACACGGGTACGAGGACAGTTGTAATTTTTCAATGGCTTTTCGCGGATTTCGATCAGCGCCGTTCGCCAGCCCCCCGCTTACGCAACCCGGGTCCCTGTCCCACTGACCTAAAAGCAGCAGCGGTCACGCTGCCGGGCAAGTTCCTCTCTCTCTGTTTTATTTACACCGGGCTGATGTGTATTGAGGCTTCCAAACAAGGCAACGAAATCACTCGGCTGCCTGCTGGCGCTGTCCCAGGGATCCACCGTACTTGGTGCGATCCAGACTTTGATCCCCGGTTGCCCCAGACAGCTGGTCCAAAGGTTGCACTCGCGGTGTTTTGGTGTCCATCTTCAGCGGAGATAGGATGGCAGAGTGTAACTTTAATCGTCTTCCTTTAATATACCTTCGCTGCAAACACGCCATATGTCAGCCAGCACCAAGACGGAGCTAAAAAAAACCCCACTACGATGATGTGTGTAAAAATAGGCACTTGACCCAGTGCTATATGAGTATAGGCAGTTTATGTTGTTTTTCATCTGCGCATGAAACCACTTTGTCTTCCCAAAGCGCAAATGAAAGATGGATGATGAATGCTGACATGGGTTAAAAACAGTACAAAGAAGCTCTGCATTACCCAGTGGAAAACAATATATACATACATCTCCATATACATTTTATATTACACTTGAGTATTTCATTATTTATATAGATTGATTGATTTCATCTCATACTCCTAAATGTTGTAATTTAAAATGCAAAAATTAAAGCCTATCACACTTGAAAATATAAGACAGACAAAATACTATGATTACATTGTGAATCAGCAATCCCCATTTCCCCACTAAAATAGCGCCTAGCGCCTTCTGAAACAGGCAGCACCCCGAATAGGCTGCTCTCACATGCGAGTACAGAATGTGCAGGGTGCTGGAATCCGACCCCTCAGAACATGGGCGAACTGCAGCACAGACTAGGAGGGCCACACACCGGGGCCTGGCTGCGGTCAGACAGAGCTCGCTTCTGTAGGGAGGTGCCAGGTGGAATATCTTGGCTCGGGGGTGAAGGGCCATTGGGCCGGCCTCTCTTTCCAGGGTCAGGTCAGGAGAGCGGCAGACAGCAGGAGCCTGGAGAAGGCTCCCTCTCGTGTGTCTCGGTAAACACACACCACCCCCGTGGCTCTGAGGCAGCCGTGCGCGAGAAGAGTTAAGGTAGGGCTGTTTTTTTTCCGCTTTGGGGCACTGGGGGCTCCTTTCTGCGGCGGGGCGGGTTGTTACTTATTCATATCGGAGCGACACCTTGAAAAGAACAGGAGCTTTGCTTCTGCAGTAAATGGAAGCGTTGAGTCCATTCGCAGCGGGGGGGCTCCAGCCAGGCCCATTAGAAATTCCACATCAGTTCCCCTCCATTCCGGTTATGTCAATTAAGGTGTTGTCCTCATCCAAGGGAAAGAAGCAGAGGGAAAACACGGAGGCGGAAAACGGTCCCGCCTCGTCAGGACACCGCGACGTGTCCTTACTGTGCGCTGGGACATGCTGTTTCTTCATCTCACCGACACAATCTCACACCACCCTGGAGCTGTGGCCAGTTCAGGACAACGGACGACACCAGCAATAAACGTCTGGAGGGACTCTGCATTGTTGTATAAACCTCCACTGCTTTATCATTTATTCATAAAAAACCTCATTAAAATGTGTAACAACACGGGTTGAGTGTGGTCGGGCAGACGGCCAGGTACTTCAAATAATGGACACTGCAGAGTAAAAAATATTAGCCTATTAAATGTCAATGCAAAAGCATGTAAGGCATCAAGTGAGAGTAATTTTGTTGTGTACCCGGGGAAGAGGGCTGAACAGACCAACACCACTTTTAATCTCTCTACTAGTCACTTCTCAAGCCATGTGATGAAAGTCACTTTAGGCATTACAGTGGCCGCTAGCAGGAGGAGACAGGGGAGAGGAGGAGACATCAATCACGTCAGCGCTGGCGAAGAGCAGCGAGGGGCGCACAAAGTGTCAGTGTGCTGCTAATGAAAGGCGTGACGTCAGCGCTTTCGGCGGAGGCCCTCGCCGGTCCGAGTTCACGCAAGGCAGACGTTCCCGAGCCGGCCCCCCTCCTGTCCGTGCGGGCGCTGGCCCCGTCTGCCCTCCGGCGGGCCGGCGGCCGCGGTGCGGGATTATTAAAGCGACAGAGCGCGGCAGCGGCGGCGGCGGCGGGATGAGCCGGGACGCTCGGCCTCCTCCTGTTAGACGGGAGGGGAATGCGACCTACATAATGTACACCACGTACAAAGGGACAATGCCAGCTGCAAGCTGCTCTCTGCTGCCTTCACTCTCTCTCTCTCTCTCTCTCTCTCTCTCTCTCTCTCTCTCCTCTTTTATTGCAAACCAGCTGCACGCGCTCATCGGGATTCCGGTACATTAACCATTCCCGAAATCTGCGACGGGGGGACTGGAAGCGGGTGCAGCTGATGTCACGGAAAGCGAGGGCAAAGTGGGACAAATCGTCCCCCCCCGGCCCCTTGTTCCTGGACTCTCCGCCGCGGGCCCGGGTTTCTCAGGCTGTTCAGATTCGGACGTGCCCCCGCAGGGCCACCTGTGCCGGTGCGGGGAAATCACAAAGGCCGTCATGCACGCAGCGCGCGATTCATCTCCCCCCCCTCGACAACGGCTCGTCCAACTGCTCCTTTTAATCAAGGCCGCGGCCATCCTTCTAATTTCACAGAGGGCCGACCCACCGTCTCCCCTCCTCGTATTTCACTCAGACAGGACAATGTGACAGGACAGACAGCCACACTTCATCATCACGGCCGCATTAATCCACCGAAACACCTAGATGGACTGAAGGAATTAACTCTGGGGGAGAAGAAATCAGAAATAAAAAAGGAAAAAAAAATCCTTTATGTCACGGCAGAGCTGATCTGTTTTGTAAAGAGACAATGAGATTACACGGCAACTCAGTCATAACGTCAGCGCTTCTGTCAGACCGGTTCCCGTACATCAGAGAGAAATTCTGCAGAAATCAGCTTGAATTTCAGACTGCTGGTGCATACCTGCCTTTGTTCTTACCCCCCTGCATGTTCTTCCTGACTTGCCAATTAACATGGTATGGTAACATAAACATACCACATCAATACCAACCTACAGACTCACCGACCACAACCCTTTCACCTGTGCTTTTACAATATTCCATTTTCTCTTACTTGCTAGCTGCCATGTTCTCTTTTTGCGAACATAACCTCAACAGTAACAATTTGGGATGCATTTGAAACAAAGGAAAAAAACAATACGAATTGTCTGTGTTATGTTAAAATGTTGCCTTCAGATTACTGTAAATTAAAGTGTTTATGAATTATCATAAAAATAAGCAAAAACACAGAACCATAGTGGTTTAAACAAAAAACACACACACACACAAACACACACTGTGGTTTGAAAAAAAGACAAAAGCACACCAACCTGGAAAGTGTTAAGAACAATGGGACAGGGAGAGGACTGACTCTATTGTGTTCTGTATTGTTAGTTTTCCTGGTAAAAAAAAAAAAAAAAGAACTACATGTATAGCAGGACAGAACAAAGTGCCTGACGGTCTCTTATTTTTGTCAAAGCAGACTTTATTTCCCCCTCCATTCACAGCGGAGGCTCTACACACTGATATAATCCGAGTCCTCCAGGTGCCTCCAGAACTCCCGGTGTTCCTTTACAGCTACTGCCCTGTTGTTACACAGCAAGGTACGAAATTCTTCATTTTTTTCCCCTGCTAATACAAAGGGGGCAGACTCAGAACTCACATAGCAACAAGCCCCGCGATCTGATTGGCCAGGAGGCACGCTTCTACCCCTTCACCGCTTGTTGAGCTCCAGTATAGTTTCCTCTCTGTTTGGCAGCAGAGGAGGGGAACGCCAGTCCTCCCACTGCACTTGTGAACTCAGCGGCTCTGTGCTCCTATTGTGCTGCTCAAAAACACGACAGACGCCCCAGCTCGCCATTTCAGACTCATTAAAATGTTGGGCAACAGCGAGGATTACGAAAAAAAAAAATTAATAATGAAAGTTCATTACTGAAAAACTGCTGCCTGAGAGTGTGCTCCTGCTCAGCTGTTGTACCGGCACTTCACTCAAAGCTTTTAATCACACAAAATGAAGGTTCATTAGCTTTATGTAAAAAAAAAATTTAAACCACTTTCAATCATCAAATGACACTGTTGATGTCAGAATAAGTCACATGAGAAGTGCTGCCTGTTGGAGCAATGTCTATGGACATTACAACAGTTGATTCAAAAGTGTTGTAGCATTTCACCCAATAGCGTGCAGGTGGGGCACTGAAACAGCTGCTCTATATACAAACGACGCATGACCCAAATTCTGCTTTTCCCCTCTCTGACACCACCATGAGTGAGAGCGCTCGAGTCTGCAGCGTCACAATCTGAGGTGGTTACTCAAACCCACTGCGCCGCAGGGCCTCTGTAATACTGAGGAGCAAATTTAAGACATCACCAATACACCACCAATACACAACATCACCAATACACCAGCAGAAGAGTTGGATGAAAAATGTTGTGTAGGCCACAGAATACTGGTTGTTAGTCACAGTTAGTCATAAATGCAAAGTGGGAGAACTGAATAGCTCCTCAGTACTGCGAGCTCCTTGGTGTTACACAATGACACCATAAAGTAGAAAATAAACAACAGAAGAGACTTACACTAAGAGAATGGACATCACATGCCATTACGGACTGAGTCATTCACACTGCTGTGTTCTGCAGTAACAGGATAAGCAGGCCGGGCTGTCTGACATACCAGACAAAAGCGCACTTTGAAGCTCCCTGCAAACTCCCATCTAGCCGTGAGAACCTTTGTGGAGAGATGAGGCTTTTTTTTCCTCCCGCCCTCAACAGACTCTTCAGAAACTAGATGAGTTTCATCTCATATCTCTCATGATTGCCTTCCTTTTTGGCAATCTCCATGCTTTTAACTAGAAAGGACTTTCAAATGCGTATACAATCTTCGCCTTCATTTTACCCACATTGGTTTAAAACAGACACAGAAAAAAACTATTTTCCTGACATAGTATCAGAAACAGAAACACAGCGGAATGAGGTATGCAGATGAATAGCCCACTATGTAACACCATTTACAGATTACATAGCTCTCCTATCAGAGCTCATTAATAATTAAGATCTCAGTGTCTGCATGTCCAGACTTCAGAACCTTCATTTGAGGTGTGATTTATAAACACCTCTGTACTGACAAAAGCGTGCAGGCAAAATTTCGCCCCCAGAGGTGATGGAGTTGACTGTGTGTGAGCGGGCGATTGAGCCCAAGCCAACGCACCCCCCCGCTTTGCCGCGTTCGGCTCTTCCACCGGCTCACGCCGAGCCTCGGGAACCCAGGCCCTGAGAAAGAAAGCGTGGGGGGGAGGGTGGGCCGCGGCTGCCCTTCCTCACCGGGGGGTCCCTGAGGGTGCAGCTCACCTGGCAGATCCGATTTGCTTTCACGCTAAGCCCCGTTACATAACTCTCGGGTCCGGCTGGCCCCGCGCAGGCGCTCCTAGTGAGCGTGCTCCGCGGGATCTTTCAGGACAGTCTGGCCTTTAACGTCAGCTGGGGTCAGAGCGGGGCGGCGGGGGCTAACGTGCGCCCGCGCTCCGCGACTCCTCCAATTGGGCGACCTCAGCGGCCATCTGCTTTCGGGTTGCACAACGCGGGCCGCTGCCAACAGGGGCGACCGCTGCCTTGCTCACTGTTGTCAGTGAAAACAAATTGAGCAACCCCTCAAAGGAACAGAGGGGGCATCTCCCAATTAAATCGGGTGCAGGTCATTAAATTTCCATGAGCGGCTGAACTTTGCCTTTGTTTGTGGGTTTGCGTGTTGTTTTCATGCTCTGGGAGTACAAAGGCGGCCCTGCTTCATTCCACAGAGCTTCACGTGAGGCAAGCTGCTTGATTCTGTGAGTGCTTACGTGGCATATGGGGGAGAACCCATGTGGAGCACGTTTTATCTCTGACCATCACTGCTAACTATGAATAGACGCAGATTTACACTGTTGTCACAGAAAGATCCTCTGACAGCTTTCAGACCTCACCCTCTCACTACCTACGGTACTTGTTACAATCAACTCCTTTTGTGAAGGTTCCGGCTCAAGGCTCAAGGACAATGAGCTCTGGCTGTTATATGGTATTTATATGCCTGAAAGTATAAAGATGAATAATGACTGAAAATATTCTTCTTTGTGAATTTGTGGTAGTTATTTACATACAGGCCAGCCCATCTGACTGCCACCAAACGAACAACAAAACAAGCCTGCAGCTGTTCACCTGACCTCGCTGAGCTGGTGTTGAGCAATGACCCCGAGCGAGGGCACCCGGGCCAGGTGAGGACACTGAACGGGCCGGTCAGAACGCCCCGGCTTGGACGGAGGGGGGTGGGGGGGGGGAAGAGCCTCCCACACGTGAAGGAGAAGCCCCGCGGGGATTGAATCTCCAGGCCAAGGGTACTGCGGCACGGTGCTGACGCAGAGTGCCGAGGTTGTTCCATCCGGGGGGGGGGGGGGGGGGGTGTGGGGGGGGGGCCCCTGGAGAAAGAGGCGGGCGACACCGCTCTGGAACCACTGCCTCGCCCTTGGAGCGGACGGGCAGCGGACCTACCGGCGAAGATACACTGGGCGTGACGCTCGCAAGAAAGTGGACACGCTGCACGCCCCTCCTTGGCACAAAACGGACTGGACAACGACAGCTCCTTTGTGTTCAGAACACTTCGCGAGGCCTTTGTTTTGGATGCTGTTCTTAGACGTGGCTGAGTGCAGGGCTTGTTTATTAAAACCGACCGCTGCTGACAACGCTGACAGGAACGATCAAAATAATTATATTTCCGTTCAGTCCCCCACCCCGAGACGGGCGCTCTCCGTGACACTAATTAGCTGTAATTCCGCGGCTGAGCGGAGATGCAGCCCGCGATAAAGAACGCTGCCCCCCCCCCCCCGGGGTTACACGTCTGAGATATAAACGGCTGAACCCGAGATCTTGGCTGTGCTGCCCGCTGTGCGAGAACCAAATCCGAGCCCTGGCCTTGCATAACAGCTCTACCCCAGAAAATACCGCGTATCCGCTTACCGCAGCAGCCTCTGCTGCCTCCACTCAGCTGGTCCTGCCGCGGCTTATAACCTAACCTCGCCGAAAGGTGTCACGCACGGTGTGAAAAGTGAAAAGAGGCCAGGGTCTGTCGGCTGTGTGAGAAAGAGAGAGAGAGAGCAGACTGTGGAGGGAGAAACAAAACCAACATGGTGGCTTGCCCTTGATGAACTCAAGACCAGCGCAGGCTGGAACAGACAGTGGAAAGCAAGACCGCGCTACACTCCAGATGGAGGAAACCTTTCTTGTGTTTTCACCCTCTTGGACAAAATCGTTCACAGAAAAGCAGTAGCCTCCCCTGCCACCAGCACCTTTGTGAGAATTAAACATGTAGGGCGTATGGTAATTTGATTCTCTTAAAGGGGTTGATTTTCATAGGTGGAGAGCTGACAGCATGGGGATAGCACTGTTTTACCCAAAAGACACCATCATGAGTGAATGATTCCTCCTCCACTGGGTGCAATGCAACAGAAATGCATCCCTGTTCTGCACTACGGCGCGATGCGGTGCCCAGGAAGATTTCAGAGTCTGCCTCACGTAAATGGGAATTCACTCTTAATGTCTCGTCAAGAAAGGTCAGCGAGCTTCGCTGTAATGTCAATGCATCCAATTTCGTCTGACTGTGTCCGTAAGCTGGAAGTAATTCTCCTTCAAGAGATGGGCTACGCTTTTGAAAGGGATAAAACGCGATCGCACAGAGCGGCTTCCTCTCGCTAAATTATGCGTGTTTACCCAAAACACTCACCGAGGTGATAAAGGGCATCAATTTAGTTTCCACAGCTTTACATCGAACAGCAGCAAAACTCCCTGCTCATTTAAATGTGAGCACGTCGCCCTTGATCCTCAGTGGAGACTACCTCCAGTTTTATCTAAATTAACAGGCACACAACTTTGGCCGCCGTGAACCGCTTTGAAATAAAGGTCAGAACGAAAACAGCCACATCACGCTGCCATGTATCTCAGCGCGGGGGGCTCTCGCACCATCACATTTTTAACACTTGGCCCCGGGCCTGGCCGTAGGGTGCTCCTCTATATTTAAAGGGGCAGAGTTCCGCCCTGTGCGATCTGTGCAGGGGAGTGACGCACGCGCCCCCTGACGATGTCACCTCCACGGAGAGACCTCCGGGTCCAGATGGCCCTCGTCCCCCCCCCGCCACGCTCTCTCGAAACATCGCTACCGGTCAGCTTCTCGAGAGCTGCGGTAGCATTTAGGACCCGGGCCACACAGGAAGCGCCAGGCTCTAAATAATGTCTACCGCCTGACATCATCGCGACAATGAGAACAAAACAAGCAAAAACAACAGTGGCAACGGCAACAACATCCACAACCTCGACAACAACAACACCAACAAAGGCAACAAGGGCCACAACGATAGCAGGAGGAAAACACACACGGTCAGAGCTCATCTTGGTTCCCAGAATTTGGGCCTGTCGTACGTGCAACATCCAAAACTGAATCATCCAATCCTTGAATGAATTATGAAACAGTTTACTGTAGCTCCTTAGGATCATTGCAGTATGACGCAAGTTAATGTTGATCTTATGATTCACTGTTTCGAAGAATGTGAACACTGTGAGGTAGAGTTATACTAATTACTGTTAATTGTTAGGCTTTATATTCTGTTGTTTATGAAGCGATTATGTGGCACCTGAAGATGATTTTAAGTGTCATCACTTTAACACTGTTTTTACCTTAATGTCTATTTATAGTTACTCTGGCTGCCCTGCACCCTTATAATTTGGATACTAACTACATACTCTCACAGCAAACTCCATATATATAAAATTTTTTAATATTTGCCAAACTGATATTAAGTCATGAAGCTTGGTACATGTGTCTCGCAGCACGGGGAACATTTCTGGATTATAAGCATACGATATCTGCCATACTGGACTTGCTGCCGTTTAATCCTGAACCATTTAACACCAAAAATTTATTCATGGACTTTTTCTGGATGACTAGAATTTTTCTTTTGATAATTTCTCAATATTCACCACTATACAGTACAGCAGTGAAGCTCTCTATATATATTTCTCATATCGCCAGAAATATTTTTATAATTTACACTTATGATGTCCACATAACTGGGCTTTCTATATTCTGTGCAAGTACTTAACCTCCTAGACCATTTCATGTTTCGGCAGTGGGCTTTCACCAATTCATTCTATAGACAGCCCTCTTTAACAGTCACTCAGATTATTTCTGCACTCAACAAAATGGCTGCCACAAGTCAATCAGTTTTCAGTATTCACACATAATACATGCCCACTGAATTTTACCCATCTTGGTGATCACTGTGTTACCTGCAGTGCTTAAACTACACTACAAGACTGCCTAAAGTACTGAATCAGTTAACATCAGTTACATGGTACAGACCAGTAGGCATTTTTGTGAGACTGAATATGGCATCCATAGGTCACATGACACAGAATCAATTTCACTGCTTCTCACACATATTTCCATTGTTCCTGTATGTGCAAAGACTCTGTGTAAGAGATCATGCAAACTAAAATATATATGTTTCACAGTAATCTAAGAAAGGCCTGCTTGCTGTGTAATTATGTGCTCTGGTGGCTGGAGGAGATGAATATACTGTGGAACATGAGAGGAGAGTTATGTGTGTAACAGCCATGTTATGTAAGAGCATTTATGGCAATACTGGTGCTAAATCTCTTCTCTTACTGGAGCTCTGGAACAGGGACTGCACAAAGCAATGGTTGTGTAAAACTAATTGCTCTATTCTCCATAGGCCTTTTAATTACGAGTAAGCCAGGGTTACACAGCTGTAGCAATTGAGTAAATAAAGCCCTTACTCTGAACCCTCTGTCTCAAGCTTCCACTGCATTGGGGTTTGAATGTGAAAACTATCTGTTCAAACGATACATTCTTGAGCTTTGAAACTAACCAACATTGTACGGATTGTACAGGGAATATTACTGCCTGCTGGTTAAACTTGATAAAAACTAGTCCCTGTATATATGAAGGGAAACAGATTGTAAACCCAGATCTACCTGTAAGGCGAGAAGAGGGGATTCTATCCGCGGAGATACAGCACTTTTTAAGATACTGTAGCAGCAGAGTCAGATTACCTGTCTGTGTCTCAGAGTAACTCAATGCAACTCGGGCATTCTGTACCCCTCAGACTGTTTGTGACATTTCTATTTGAGAGTTCAATTAATAAATGGAACACCATAAAAAGACAATAACCACTCAAAAACGTGTTGGAATTAATCTGTTCGTCATAATTGGACGTTTCATTTTTTCAGACCTACAGTCCCTTCCTACCAAGAGCATTAGAAGTTGTTGAGATTTTAAGCTCTCCCTGCTTTTTCTTCTTTGTTCATAGATTTCTTTGGCTATTAAGTGCAAGAATGATTAGTTTAACAGCCCCACAAACCTTCAACAGTGGATTTCAGCCCCACGCCCAAAAGAATTACAATTAACAGTCCCCGGAAGCCAAACACCTTTTTTTCCACGACTGCCTTTATTTAGCTATTCAATGTAAGGCTGATGAGTTTAACACCGTCACAAAACCTGCCCAACCAATCATGTTAAATTGATGGCTCCCTCAGGCTCTCCGCTCTGAAACATCCTTTACATGTGGTCTCTTTTTAATGACAAAAAATGACAGAAAGACCAGGTTAGTTTTCAAGCAGTGTTAAAGGGGGAGCACCTACAACAGTTTACAGCTGACAGTCTTAACTAAGGTGAGACTCCATGTTCCAAAAGTTCTTAAAATACAACTGAGGTGGATTTGAAATGTCTTTGTGATAAATTTATATTCCTTGCATACAACACAGCACCAGTATTTCAACAAGAGAGGGTAAGATGATAAATGCTGGTCATGAACAAGATCAATCAGCTCAAGTGACATTAGCTCAATGTTTTTACTTTCCTCCCAAAGACTATGCAACTCTGAAGGAGTGAAGGCCTTACAGTTACCAACGATGGGACAGAGCCCATTGTTAGGACAAAACATAGGCCTACATTTTCTTTTCTTTTTAAACGCTTGTGTTCATTTTGGATCCTACATTAAGTCATCATTAGAAAGACTCTTTACACAAATTTCCCAAGAGCAAACTGTTGCAACTTGCTTTTCAGCATTTCTAGTTAAATGCCTTATGACTGAGCTTAACACCTTCGGGCTGCCCTGCATTTAAATGCGTTACGTCATTTTCCCGGGAGACACTGATCTTAAAGTAATCAAATTATAGTGGGAACGCACGGGGGTTAAATGGCTGCCATCCAACAGACTGTATTTAAATAAACAACCACGCACCACACAATCGCACTTATGAGCCAGAAAGGAAAGAGTACTGGAACAGCACTCCCTGCTACTCCTATTAGAGGAACAATATGTTCCTAATAACGAGTGTGCAAAGCTCTGGCTGTCATGTGGGAGCAGCTCCAGAGCGATTTCAACTGCAATCAGTTTTTTTTTTATTTATTATTAGAACCATGAAAAAAGAACAAGGAAGACCTAAGCTTGCAGGAATCTCAGCACAGATTGTACAACCTTAGTTTAAAACCTGCCCGTGCACTGTACAGCAGTGTTTTTGCATTCACAGACAGCGCAACGCCACAAATAGCTCAGGCTACACAGCCGTGCATTACATCGAGGCAATGCTGTTAACTGCAGCCCATGCTAGGTTGCTGTAAACAGTCTTGACAACCTGCCTGACTATAGCAGTAGGTCGAAGGTCTGAACAAAGCTGAGTTCAGCGGAATTTCCATGGGGGATCACTATATCTCGTTGCAATCTGTTATGTGCAAATATTGACATCTGCATGAAGTAATTATTTACGCTTACGTGTGCACATAATACACTTCTCCTGTCAAATCTTATACTAAAAATCGCTATTATGGAGAGATGATTTGAGATGTCCAGTCATTGTGTCCAAAATGTGTTTGAAAATGAATGTAATTCTGTCCATTTTATATGACCACACATAATTTAAAACGGACTGTATCGCTACTCTAAAGCGTACTCGAAGATTGAACGCAAGTGGTAGCCAATCAATTTATTGAATCATTTGGGCGATGGGTCGATGTATACTAGCTTCTTAGCTTCCTGTAGCTAGTCCAACTACACAGTCCACAGTTGACTGCACCCCTAACACAACAGCTCAGAATATGACTCAGTGGAGAGCCGAAATACTCATGTCAAACAAAACTGACATTGGTTGTCTTTTAAAATATTAACAATCCAGTATCATAAACAATATGGTCTGTCAAGGTATTTCGGCTCTCGAAACACTCTGGCAACGTTCGATGGGTTGCACAAAGCGAATCAAAGACTTGACAGTTGAACCGTGCGTTTTGGCACAATGGAAAAACGACAGCACACAGTAAACGTTGGCATACGTTGGCTAAATTAGCCATCTAGCTACTGTAACGTTAGCTACATTGTTTTGGCCCGAACCAAAGCATGACGCTCAGCAGTTATGTGATGTCGCTGTAGCTGATGCAGTGCCAAAGCAACGTTTTCCATGAGTGAAAGAAAATACAGGAAGAAGGACATTGTGGACAAAAAAACGTAGCTAAACACTTATTCTTTTAATGTTTATTAGCTGGTAAACTGGCAAGCAAACAGGATTCGTGCGTATGCTGTCCTCATTTTAATCATCTGATTCGTTGAAACAAAGGCTTTGTTGTTGACATTATGCTGAAGTTAACCAGCTGTTTCATCATTTCTCACCCATTGGATTCCTCAAGAGACACCGCGATTAGGGGTGAAGGCATTCCGCTGGACACAACAGAAGTCCCTATCAACTGCGATCGCTGAAACCTGTCAAAAACAAACAGTCCCCTCGCACGACCCAACTGGGTCACCCCGCTGTAAATCACTTTAAAAATTAAGTCATGATTTATTTACCTCGGTCTGGCTTCATGTTTGCCACTGCCAGCGATGCCCTCAAAAATCCCACCACCCTTTCTTCGTCTTCAGATTTTCTTCTTTTTGTCAGCGAAGAGTCTTGATCTTTCCTAAGCAGAGCTAACGCTAACAAAACCCCCCTCAAAGTATCATTGAACACTCTAAACAACCACCCCGAAATATGCCTCCTGTTAACAGCTCCCAGAGACCTTTGTGATGGCTCTCGAAAAGCTAACAAAGCATCCTCTGCTTCTTATACTAGCTATCTAACTAAGCTAGCTATACGAGGCATATTAGTCCATCAGCCTCTCGGGTAACAATACAAAAATTAATAAGATTGGTGCCAGCTACCCGTCTCAATCAACCAATCCACTCGATGTAAAAACTTCTTAGTCAAGGTACTCGTCTCATTCTGGTCTCTGCCTACCTAGCTAGCTAGCTGCCCCACTAATAAGATGGTTGACAGACTAGTCAAACTGGGAGG
This sequence comes from Megalops cyprinoides, assembly GCF_013368585.1. Taxonomy (NCBI): domain Eukaryota; kingdom Metazoa; phylum Chordata; class Actinopteri; order Elopiformes; family Megalopidae; genus Megalops; species Megalops cyprinoides. The sequence continues at coordinate 25,556,504 of NC_050595.1, forward strand.
CATCTAGCTGGCTAGATATTAAGCTAGCTAAGATGCCCCTGCCAACCAACCCCCACGCACAGGTAGGACAAGCGCCTCTACTCTGGTTGCGTTTCTGACAACTGAGCTCCCCTTCGCTACTCAGCGGATCATTGTGTTTGGAAAAAAGATACGCGTTAACTATGCTGTTATTTTACACATGCTTCCTTCCCCGTCTCCCTTGCTGACCACCACACAATCTACCCATCCAGGCTAGGTAGCTAGCTTGCTCTGAGCGCTCTCATTTCCAATTCTATATTCGCTTGCTGCCCTCGGTTGTCTCTCTCCCCCCTTTTCACTTTAGCTAAACGAGCAATTCTGGCCAGAACCGCTGCTGACACTTCAGCGCCCTAAGATACTTCGAACTGGCTGCCCTCGCTCGGTACCGATGTGAAAGTCTATTAGAAGTCATTTGCTAAACTCTCTTCTCTTTAGGAGACAAAGCGACTGTCGCTACCAACTTATGCTATCTCCCCCTCTCCCTGCCAAGTCCTGCCTGCCCCATCGCTTGTCAAAACAGATCTGGGCAGCCTCTGTAGTCACGTGTCCCAACAACAGCTCGCCTCTCTCGTCACTTCCTAATTCAGCAGCCCTCGTGTGAACCTGCTGCCATGGCAACCGTGTAACTTCAACTTTATTTCCAAAACTGCTCTCCGCTGTCGCTTGTTCCTCACCACGCATATCAAACAATCAAGGCGCTAATAAAAGTAAAACGTGACTTCTGTTTTTGTGACAGACTGAACCCAGGGTGATTCAAAACAAAAAGAGATGTGCTTTATTTGTCTGAGCAGCTACTTTAAAGTCAGTCTATTTCTAGTCGCGTTTGCGTGAACGTATGAAACTTTACCTAACAATCTGCTACAGTTAGTTAGGCGTCTGTGTAACAAATAACACAAAAAGTAATGTATCCGGTCTTGCTATGTCCTGTTCGACAAACCGCATCTTATTTAACCTATCTAATAATTGTAAGCAAACACATATTTTATGACTGCTGCAGGAGAGTAAATATGATCAGCATTTTTAAGCTATCGGGTAAGCGTCAGCAGTGTTTGCTTTAAACACGTTCTGTTTACAGTCAACATAACTGACTGAATTCTCTGATTAAAAGCAGGGGCAGTTGCAACAGCCTTAGCAATGCTTTAAACCTAATGTTGGACAATTAAGGTGTACGAGAACTAGATTTTAGAGATTAGATTAAGGCGTGTCATTCCTCATTGTTCGGTAGCTGCAGTTGGCCCATATGTCATTTAACCGTACATGCAATTGTCAGTCAACACCTTACAGCCAAGACAGGGTTTTCTTTTTGGAAGGGAGGAGATAGGCAAAGATGAGGCTTTAGGTTACATCACTTAAAACGAAAATGTGGAGTGCGTCGAGTGAAGTTATTTTGCCATACTTGTACAGATGAGTTGGCATGAATTTGGTTCATGAACAGCGCTTCATTTGGCATGATTAGGTTGTGATCTACCTCAAGAATGTCAGCATGAGACAAGAGATGTCTTTTCTGAAGCACACAGCGGCTAGTAATCCTTTAACCAGGTTGAATGTATTTTCGTTTGGCAAGATTAAACAGGCAGTCTTCCCATATTTTATCTAAATTGGGCTCGTCGATTATGACATTTTTCATAAAGTAGAATAACTGCCAGCCTTTCATTTAATTTTTTTTTGTACTTGCAATATGCGACTGAAACCTTCAACTTGAGAAACGTAGTCATTTTATTCCTACCATTTCAATCTCAACAAATCAGAGTAAACCGTAAGCGATGACTTTAACTCAAATTGCCGTATGCTGCCATCTAGTGGCATCATACTTGAAGTACAAAAATGATTTTCTTACCATATACCGAAACAGGAAAACTTGCCTAAATGCTGCCTGTATATGGATAAGACAGTCCAATGTCTTATTCTTTCGAAAAGGATGTTTCGTTTCAAAACTACAGGCAAAAATTGTTTCCACTTCATGTGCTCTATATATACAGCCTTTTTCTGATGAGACGGATGAACAGGTTTAACATTTGAGTTAGTTCCTTTATTAGTGGTTGGTAGTTTACTATGCCACTCTCCACACTCAGGCATCAAAGAATAATTATCTCGCTTAAACTCACTAAACCTTGTTTTCAAACTTTCATCACCAGTGTTGCACAGGTGAAATATCAAGTATTGGTGGATCCTGTAGAGTCAAAAAGGCCAATGGAAATGGCCTTAGAAGGGGAATTAAAACTTTAAACAACTGAATTCTCATAGAACTGGAAGAGCCAGCCATGACATATGAAATCATGGCTTGCCACTTTGATTGGTTGCGTGTTATATGCTAGCCTACATGCAGGAATTTATCACAGTTTTATCTGGCAAGCTAAATGAGGGCTTTGCGGTTCAAGCTCTATGATAAGGGCTTCCCTGTTGTTGGTTGTGATCTTTCTAGACCCCTTTGAAGAACCTGACTCAGCAAACCACAGGGATCTCCTGTCCAGTTTGGTAAGGATGGAAATATCATGCATTGCTGTTTCTCAGATCATTCTTATCAAGTCACCTGGAGAGACTCTTTCTTGAAATTCTTTCAATTTTCACTCTCTTAACAGGAGTTCACTAGGGATAAAAGCTGCCCCCCCCCCCAATCCCTTGCATTTTACCATCACACCAAATAATTTAGATCTTTTATTTATGATGTAAGGTCTTAGTGGGGTATCAAACCATCATTTTAAACCCAGTCGCTTGGAGACAGACCTAATCTAGCTACCAGTCACATCTTCAAGCCCTCTGTATGATTTTGAGCAGTTCGACACTGTAGATTAGTGTTGGTGTTTCTCTCAGTGTTGAGATGTGCTTCAGAGAGGACATCATTTGGAAATGCTGGTACTTCCTCACCGATATAAGAGTAGTCTGTTCATTTTTCACTGCCTTCTCTTCCCAGCTCTTGGTCCAGGGCCTTACATAGTACCTTTGATCCATCATCAGACCTTCCACCTCTGGACACACCTGCCCAGCAATCTCTGGTCAGATGGCAGGTTTCCACCCCACCATGGCCTTTCGTACAGCAGTGTGATGTAGTCGCAAGAAACGGAGCTCACAACTCAAAGATGGTTGCTAGATAGATTCCCCGATGGGAGTCCACCATTGTACACTTGGGCAGTGTACTTAGCCCAGATTGCCTCAGTAAATACCCAGCTATTTAAATGTAAACATGTACAACATGTAAAACTTGTAAGTTTTGTAAGTCAATCTTGACACGAGCATCTGCTGGGCAGCTTTAATGCAACTGTAATATTGAATATCCGTTAAATGTTTGAACATCCCTTTACTGTCTAGCTAGTGTTGAAATGAGCTACCTGCAAGTGCCACAACTTGCAAAAATTGCTCACCAGTCACCACCAACATCAATTAAAGGCAAATCCGTTCAGACTTCACCCTGGTTCTCACAGTTTGGATGTATCCTACGCCAGACTAAGATCAGTGAAACTCCTAAATGAAATCTGATACAGTGTAGCTCCTTAGTATCATTTTTAGTCACTATTTGTGACACTATGATGCAAGTTACCATTACTTTCATGGATTTTGTTCTGTGTGAACACTCTGGTATGACATAATGTTTTAAAGATCATCATAAGTCTCCAACTGAATATGATGTAGAGCAATACATCACATAGGTGTTTTGGATGTGGATGTTTTTTTGATACAGTGTGTGTATACAAATATAATTGTTGTACAACATTAGTATGAAACACTTCAATTGCTGTGTTGCACCTAATTTATTGTGTTACTGGCTGTTCTGATCATGTTCTTTTTTTTATCTATCTATCTATCTATCTACATATATATATATATATATATATATATATATATATATATATATATATATGCAATATTATTGTCATTATTATTAATATTGTTGCCAACAACAGCAGCAGCAATACTATGACTGATACTAATAATGTGGCATTATATAGAGAACCCTTATAGTTTGCTGTCAGATTTAATAGTTGCATTTTTTTGTTTGGTTTTGGTTTTGGTTAATCTACAGATTATTCAATAGTCAGAACTATAAAATATAAAAGGTTATATATTATACTTTTTATAACATAAAAATATACCAGAAACACTTTGTAAATGTATCCACTCCTGGTCCATAGAAAACTGGATACAATTGACAGCAGTCTGTGCAACAGAAATGCAAAATTAGTATTTGCCTATAAGTATGTAAAAGCTTCAGGAAAAGTATGAGGTGACATAAAATGAGAAGACAGAGTCTCGACTTAAAGTGCTGGAAAGCCCAACATTTTATTTTCTACATTTTTTTGTGACTACAGAAATGCTGAAACATTTTAACACTGAAAAAAGCATGACATCACTTCTTGTTTTTTTTCTTGTCTTTTTTTTTTTTTTTTTTGCTTAGCAAACACAGCAGATGATATTGCACGGCATAGAGAGAACAGTAGCAAAGCTGAAAGAGAATTAAAAAAAAGTCAGATCATTTAAATCATGGTTACAAAAGAAAACATATGAGGCATTACAAAAATACAAACCTGGGAGTAATACCCATTGCATTACCCATGTCTTTTGCTACACACAAAAAATACATAAGAAGTGCTGGAACAGGAGAGGTAGAGAGAGAAATAAAGACAGAAAGAGAGGGAGAGACAATGAAATCATAGCAATAAACCATAACTGTTTAATACAAGGATCACTCAGTTTGAAATGCAGATGCAAATGCATGAACAACTACTGCAGTCTAATCTGAAACATGTCAGCAAGTTTCTTTTTTTCATTTTATCAAAACCCTTCTAGCATCTTTGTATTTCCCACTGCTAGAAGAAGTCCCCCTTATAAGAGAATCTAAATGCACCCATCTTTTTGTATTCCAGATGATTGTCTTTGGCGCGCTCAATCACATTACCCGTAGCCAAGCTATCGTCCAAATGGGAAGTCCTTTTTCATTTGAAGCAGTTCCCTCCTTTTAACTGGGATATTAATCAAAGGGGTTTAGAATGTCAGTGGAATTGATCAACTTAGTGCTACATTCAAAGGACACACTCACACAGGAAATACTGAGTTGTACTGTACATCAGAACCTTGGAAAAGGATGATTTTGTTGTTGAAAAATTGCTCTTGAATTCCTCCAATGATGGTCAGTGGTACATAAAAGACTACTAGGTAATAAGCAGAAAAATGCTCCCCCAGATAATGATAGTACCTTCAGCACATGACGAACATAGTCTTCAATGGATCATTTCTCAGTGTCTCTTAAACTTAATTGTGATTGGTCCTTTTTCAAGAAGCCATTTCAAATGGGATAGTATGCATTTTTATTGAGGCTCTATCCATTGATCCAGGTCTTTCTCATTTTTATTGAATTTCATAAAAAAGCAAATGTGGACTTTAGTTAATGTTAACAGTGCTTCATTTTTGGGCATCTAAAATGATTTTGCTCTAAAGTGCTGCATATGTTTACTTTGGATATTAGATAGAAGTGGATAACTGAGACATATGAGAATTTAAGAGCAAAACTGAATCAAACATACAGTTATATTGAGAACACACTTTCAGATAATCTGATGTCCCACTGCACATTAAGATTTTTCAGTGTTTTTCCATCATTGGGAGGTTGGTGAAAATAATCCAACTGGGATTTTAACGCTATAATGTCTGACATGAAAAATAACAGCTTTAACAACTGGAGCTGCCTTTCTGTTCTTTTTTCTAAATACCAACAGAAATACTACAATCAGCATCAAATCTGAAACAATCATTTTCTCATAGGCGGCTGTGTTCTTAGTTGATTTTGCAGAGAACAACTAAAGCTTTTTAAGAAGTTTGAACTAAAACCTGTTCTACAATAAGCTTTACCACCCACATGCCCACACACACTCTCATAAGCATATATTTGCGCACTTACACGCTCTCACACACATGCCATTGGCCTGACACACACACACACACACACACATGCACACACATTCAGAAATGAACACACACATTCTCTGGCATGCACACGGCACACGGATGTGCGTATGCGTGCATGCATGCACACACCCCTACACACACAGGCACATGAGAAACAAAAAGAACCAAAAGCAAATCCACCACATTCTGCATACCCCTGTGTACACACATACACACAGCGATTCCTTGGTATGTTTCTTTGTAGATTTATTAGACTTTGCCCATTGTCATTACATGAGTACGCACCAAAATAACAGATACTAGATGGAGCTAGGCAGCAGTGCCACATACATAAAAACGTACCCAGCAATGCGGCACAGCCGCCCGGCAGACCTGCTGCCCAGTCTAGACTCCATCTCACTCTGTGCATGAAACAGCAAAGTGAGCAGGACTTGCAGCCCTTGTTTAAACAGCTCCAGATTGTACATTTCTCAGGATATCCCAGATGGTCGAGTTAGCTTGTCTACGTAGTCCTACGCCCTCTGCTTTCTATACCCGTGCGAATGGCAAATTAAAAACTCAACAACTCTACCTCACAAATGCCAGTGCTTTTCGACATTAAACTTTTTTTTTCTTTTTTTTTCCTTTTTGGTTTGTTTTATAAATCTTTGGATGTGCAGTATTACCCATAAAATAACCATTTTCAAAACAGTCAAGAAAATAAAACAAAAGAACACATACAGTACACTGCTTTTTGCCATCTGAATGACAAGGTGACACCATTGTTTCCATTGGCAAATCCATTGTTTTGGTACCTGGCAGTGTTTAGAACACATATTGACGTGCCTGCTAGATACGCATGAAGAAGAATAAAAAACTCCTACTCCTCCATCATATCTAAGCATGAAAAAAATAAGGCTGTAACATAACACAGATTTTTTTTGCTTTTCCAAAACCTACTATATACAAATCTATATTTTCTACAAATGCATAAATTAAAGCAGTGATTAAGTAATACAAAAAAGGCAATTAAATTAAATTAAATTAAATCAAATCACAACACAGAACAGAGAAAAAGGGGGAAACATAAATGTATTATCACACAAGTTGGTTTTACCCTGTAAAAAAAGAATAGTCTACCATCATTAGAATATTGGAATAACACAATATCCTAATAGAAAAATGTCTGTTTCTCTCTGACCCTCCTGCAACCCACCACCGCGATCGTCACAACACCTCCGCCGCGACCGAAACAGAGCCGTCCTGCCAGACGTTCAAAATAAATAATTATAAAGCTTTTTCGAAAGTAACATTAACAATTACCAAACTAGTTAAGTTCTGCCTTAATCACATAGACTCTCTATACAACATAACCCTAAAGATTTATTACTATGAGGTATTCAGAGACATTGGTAAAAGAGATGCACGACCTGCCAGGTGGACACTTCTATAGATGACACAGACATGGGAACAGGCTGGGGGGGGGAGAGAAGGGAAGGGGAGGGGGGTGTGGGGGAGAAACAGCTTTGGTTTGTCAGTGAAAAAGTGGAAAAAAAGGAAATTCCTTTGGTATGTTTTCATTGCATGGTTGTACTGGCAAAAGCACCACGGTGAGAGAATTATTCCTTTTTCTTCAATAGTGGCCCTTTGAGAGGCTGAGGTATTCAAAGAGTAAAAGGTGAGATCAAAGAGGTCAACAGCGGTTTAACACTTTGGTTCAAGCAAGGCACTCGTCCTGTGAGTTTCACAAAGTTTGCAACATGTTTGCCTATAGCTTCTCTTAGTAGATTCCTAATGAAGAAAGGTTACACTGAGCAAAAAGGGGCGGAGTGAAGGAGAGGAGGGGAGAGGCCGGGCAGGAGGGCAGGAGGGACTTAGGGGAAAACAACTATCCACCACATCATTCATGTAGGCCGTGCAAGAAAAAATCTTTGGTAATCTTTGGTATCATCAATGTGATTAAAATCACAAATGGAAATCTAGTGAGGTAGCGTCTTTGGTTCATACAAAGAGTAGTAGATCTTTACACGTTTTGTTTTTTTTCCTTTCTTCGGTCTTTTCCATGTGGAAGCAGCTATTTCCAAACTTTTCTTCATTGTTGTAATACTAGTAGTTACCAAATATATATGAATTTTTAAAGCTAACCACACCACAAGAAACAACAAGGCCAGAAACGTGGTAACAATGTGGACTACCACCCAGTCAGCAGGCCTCTCAGTACTGAATGCACCATGACCTGGTCGGGGCAGGCTTTTGTAGTGCTTTCTTCCCAGTTGTGAAATGCATAGCTTCCATTCGTTCTTCCCGAGTGGCAGATTTGGCGAAAGACTGAAAAAGTGAACTCGAAATCCTACCGCGCTTTGGTTTCTGTTTGATTTCATTGCAGCTGGACTCCGATTCGCCCAGCTAACTTTGTGGAGACTGCAATCATGGATCAACCTAGCAGGCATTACACCCCTTTAGTAAAAGGCTCTGATGAGAGGACATAATGCACTTTTGAAATATTTACAAAACACAGCCATGCCGCATTGCGCTCCTGCGGCAATCACAGAGACACTGACAGTGTTTTTTTCTCAAAGCAGGGAGGAGGGAATATGGAGAATGGAATGGGGAAAGACATTAGGCTGTAAGCATGCTGATGTTTCCCACAGTGAGGGAGCACCACCTCGGTCCACTGGAAGATCCCCAAAGCAGATCCACACCTCTCTGGTCACCACCCTGGTTTTGCTCATTCTGATTTACTACTGTATCTGATTGGATGGCTCGAGAAGCAATATGGGTTTGTGTCTGGTTTTCGATTAGGTATTTTTTGGTAATCATCTCGTTTGCATGTAGTGCAGGTGGATAATTGGAAATCGGAGCAGAATGAAATGCTAGGAAAACAAGCATTTCAATTATGCGTTTCGGGCTCTGTGGCCTCAGTGGAACTCATGCCAGTTAAAGCTTATATGAGTATGTTTAAGGCGAGCTGCATGGCTCAAACAATAGACATTGAAGTCTTAAGATCAAGCTCTTGGACTAGGTACTTTGGTTTGTTTGTTAGAAGACATATTCATATTCATCTTAGTAAGCTTTATGTAACTCATCACTAAATTATATGAAATACTCAAATCATGCTTTGCTGTCACATCTAATCCTTACGTGATATACGTTAATATTAATATAATTCAAGTGTTCTTCGGGTGTGTCCAACAGTACTTTTGCTTAGTTGTTAATGAAACAGCATGACATAGCCAGAATCTGAGAGGTCCCTGACATGTATTGGAACAGTATTCAGGTCCTGACATAAGAAACCCCATGTGGAGAGGAAATGCTGGTTGATGAGATTCAATCTTTGGTTCTTAGCAGCTGGCATTTTTAAAGCATATGGTACAATGCTTTTTTTTTTAAAGCTTATGCAGTGCCGTTGCTCTCCCTGAAAAATATCAAGTATCCTAAATAACAGGAATAATAATATCACAACGTCACATGACACACTGCAGTAACACAGAAGGCGAAGCAAAAAAGTGAATGACTTCTTGCTTAATTTAAATGAACCTCTTTGGTTTTCTTGCAAACAGCTGACTGTCCCATGACAACAGTCTTGATCAATGTCTCAGAAGGTATTTGAGAATACATCTCTTGACCTATTTAGGAGTTACAGATCTCATTAAGTAATTTTGGAACATTATAGTATATGTTGCAACAATCTGACCCATCCAATATAAAGGCATTCCTCCATCCAGTATAAAGGCATAGAACTTAGGTTTGAAATGTAACAAGACAGTTGAACAGCCCATAATAGAATCCTTTGGCAGTCAGGATTACTTCCTTATTAATATTAGTTTTGTGGGTACTGATGGACAATTTGTGGATATGTCCAAACAGTTTTCACGACTTGCCCTTGTAACACTCAGCATCATCACCATCTATTTTTGAATTGTATCCAAAGTGGAAAATTTTAGAATGTAAAACAGTTTCTCCTCACTAATCTCAAGACACATTAGTTTGATAAATACCTTGATAGTAATGTAATAGTTTGTTCTTGTTTTGATGTCAATGTTGTTGAATATGCTGGATAAACAGTTATTGAAATGTATTTTTAGCTTTTACTACTGTCTCCACAATTATGCTAGCTTATTAGTTAGATCAAAAGGAAATTACAGAGCAATATGAACTAGGTCTATGCTAAGCAAAATGTTTAGGCAACACATTTCAGCTGGCTATATGTTGTCCAGTTGTAAATAAGAGTTGTCTGGGTAAAAAAAAAATTATTTTCATTGATGTGTTCCACCATTGCCATCCTCTATAAATGGCTTTGTCCTAATGATCTCAGTCTGATGTGTGCAGGTTATTATGCATATCAATCATTTTCCTCTGCCTCAATACCTGCAGGTTACTTACATTTCATGCTCATGTAAGAGCTGAGACCTACTTCTACAGTCTTGTTTTGAAGTTAAAATTTCAATTTCCTTCCTTTTTCCCATGATAGAGCTTTGTCAAAATAGAGTAGGATGAATATTATTGTAGTTAACATTTTCAATCTGATTAACTCCAATATATGGTAAAATTATTCTTTCAAATGCAAGGGGTCTTTAGCTCACTGTCATATTTTGTACTACCTGAAGTCTACTGTGAAGGAAGATAGTTTTCTTCTGTTTAATACCGTTTTAGCTAAGTGCATTGTTTTTATTCTGAGTTTTGGAGTTCTGAACTGGTTTAAGCATAAGACAACAGAATGCAGTTTTGCAAAATTGGCCATTTCTGTGTCTTGGAGCGAAACTGCCAAATCATTTCAATTAACAGTCACACATATTCATGTTTACATTTTGGAAAAAAGCTGCAAAAATACTCTTTGGAACCTCTACTATAAAATATAGCTTGTTTCTTCTTTGGTAATGCTACATAATCTGATGGGATTGTTGATGACTGTCAAAAGTATACGGGTATGATTTGTATGGTGTTATTTTTGGTTTACTGAATACTTCTCCAACAATTAGGAAGAAAGCACTACTGAGTTGGTGACATTCAAAATGACCTTCAGCCAGATTCAACTCTCGACTCTCAAAGCCTCTATCCTCCGGGTTCTTGACGGACGGCGGTCGAGTGAAATATTCCGGGCGAACCCGAACGACTCCGTGACACTCCAGTCATGCCTCTGCGCAATCTTCACACAGGGCCATCCTGTCGAATCTTCTGCCACTGGTCTCTGCACAGTGTTTTTTTTCTCCCAGTAACGTCATACACCTTTCATGGAACAGGAACATAGACGCAATGGCTAACCACTTGACATGACTACGCTGTAAACCTCCGATTATAACAACCAATCACACTGAGTGGTAATGACAGGGGTGAGGGAGGGAAAGGGGGGGGCGGGGGGGGAGAAGGTGGAAAGTTGAGGTCAAAAGGTGTACAACCAGTGAATTGGGAGTTTTTTGTAACTTTTTTCTCTTTTTTTCTTTTTTGCAAAAGGTTCGTCTTAAATGTGTCGCAGAACAAAGTCTTTAACGCAGGTGAAAGAAGTCTTTGGTTTTCTTTGGATACTATAAATATCAGTGTTGTTGTATTTTTTTTCTCTCTCAAACAGGTTTTTTTAAGGATAAAACTGCTGTCTAGAGGTCTTTGTCTTTGTTTGGTTTCTTTGTATTTTCTACTTTAAAGCTTTTCCACCGAGGTTTTCAGTCTGCAGCCTTAACTCCCTCACGCTTTGGTACAAGTGCTTGATGAGGATGAGGAGTTGGTAGAGTTGGAGCTCCCGTCGTCCAGCCACTTGTCCAGACTCCGCCTCCGGGCGTTCATGAAGAAGTTGCTGACGGTGGTGAGCTCCAGACCCAGCTGCTGCGAGATGGTGACCTGCAATTCTTTGGACGGACGCTTGTTCTCCTTGAATATTGCATGCAGAGTCCGGCGCTGGACGTCGGTGAAGACCAGCCGCGGCTTCTTGCTGATGTTCCCTCGGTCTCCCTTGCCGTGCTCCTGCTCCTTTCTCTTGCATGCTGTGGGATGCGGGGGACAAGGAGGAAAGACAAAGGACGTTAGCTGTCGAACACACATGGACCTGATTAGTTGTTTCAGATACGCACAAGAACACGGGAACATACAGCTATATGATGGGAAATATTTTAAACATGGCCTACAATGGGTGGCGGTAACCAGTATAGTAATAGTTAAAGAACTTTTTGTGACCAGAGGGTTATCAGTTTCAATCCAGTGGGACAATGCTGTCACACCAGTATACTTAAATCCAAATAAGTTAATGAAACAGACTGTATAATAACTGATATGCAAAGCAATATTAGGTAGAACAACTAGCCTGAATAGTCAATATTAAGCTTATTTCAATATAGATGTGTAAAAGATGCATAGTCCAAACAAACTCTTAGAAAAAAGACAGAAAGGATAGCTCAGTCTCTGAGAACTGTAGCAGCATATGCTGACATCATTTAAAACCAGGAACCTGTCTTTCCAGTGATTCTCCTCGTTTCGGCAGCTGCAAAGTCAAACTGTTAACTGATTGTGACAAACAGGAAAAGTGATCAAAAACAGGGAATGCAATAATAAAATCATAGCTGTGAGCACCCTGGATAAGCATCTTTGGTCTGTCTAATGTCCTACCCTCCTGTTGCTGTGCCCATTGGTGTAGTTTTGAAGGGAGACGCATGGGCCAGAGGTTAATTGGACTGTGAAGTAAGGGGGCTGGGTTATCGCAGAAAGAGAAATCCTGATTATCTTTTCTTTAGTTAGGTCATGCTGGAGTGCATAACTGACTATATGTCCAAACTGTCCACAGTTTGCCTCCACATGGCCAGGTTCATGCTTGTGATAGTGGATTAATTTAGCTGTGCCTCTCCCCATATGGGTTAGTCAGCAAATGGCACAAAATACATCTTTTTAAGAAACTGCCATCTGGACCAGCAATCAGCTACAGGGAAGCCAGTAGCTAACTAGAAAAAAAAAACAGAGAAAAAGCGCAGAGTATGCTATTCACAAACGGCAAACTTGTCTTAAGTAATCCATCAAAAACAATTAAGAAGTAAATCATCAGAGAGTATGGCTAGCTACCTAACAAGCTACATAGGCTTGACATTCAACAGGAACACAGTTACAGCTACAACCATATCTATCTAACTTACAATAGTTAATTCAGCTTCTTCCTTATACAATGCTGCAATGAAAAGAAAACTCAGGACTGAATCTGGGTTGATGGTTTTATTTACTGCATTTGCAAACGAACAATGAGGTGAGTGGCTGTTAACATTCAAAGAACAGTGCAAAATATTATGTAAATATTTATAACATGAACAGTTATATTAGAATGCTTGTGAATGAAAACAATAGACCAGCATACGGACGAAGAATTTTACTAACATCGAAACATTAGTAATGGTATGCTTGCTGGCCAATGTGGTACAACTATAAACTTAAAGACGGGACAAAACAAACCAAGGGGGACTGGGAAAATGTATTTAAAAATATTAGTGCTAATATCTACTAAAATTAATAATAAGCAACAACTAAAACATCCGAAATACCAATGGGCAGTTATGTCCCAGTTGCCACTGTTTAGCTACAGCTTCCACAGTACACACTTTTACAGTACAAACTATGTAACCGTTAAATTTGCTGTGGCGGGTAAGATAAAAACTGAATAAATAAAAAACACCTTTTGCGTTTTCGTTACCATTTTTTTTTTTTTTTTGGTCTGAACAGGTGTTTCTTGACAAAGACACACCTAAATTTGGCTTAAAGCAAAAGCCTATTTGATAATAAGTCTTAAGCAATTAAACTAACAATAAATTCTATTTTTGTATATTTTCGATTCATGTTTTCACTGGGTAAATCGTCTATGTGGTGAGCTTCCTGAACAAATTCGTAAAAAGAGCTATCCGTGGTACTGAAAATATTTTAAAAAACTGATTACTGCTGTTATTTTTGTGTTATGAATAAAGGTTAAATAGTGAGGGGACAAGAAATACGCAAATAGATACAATATTCGTACTACGTCACAGAAATGACAAGAATCTCTTGTCTTCATAAATAAACGAATGTTACATATTTCGATATTTGTTTTTCTCGAGCAAATCCATCACTACTACGACGCTGCCACCAGGTGGCAGGCATGTACTACAAAGTGCATGTCCATGCAGCCTTGCTCTTTGTGGACAGACTGCTAGTATTATCAGTGCCCCTTTACTACGGCACTAAATAATTTACAGACATGTCGGCAGTCGAGCAAAAACATCTATTAACATACTTTCATTATCTTTTTCACTTGACTTTTGACTGTGAGTATTCACTGAAAAAGCAATGCCCAGAAATCAAATTAGCAACACATAGCTGCGACCGAGAAAATAGGCAATGCAGAGCTATTTCTAAAATCTTCAGAATGACCAGTAAACAATTACACAAGCCATTTAAAACAGCAACAGATAACAACCACTGAAAAGGAAATACCAGTAAATCAGAGTCCGTCATGTGTATATTACGGTAAACACGTCTCACCCCATTGTTTGTGCTCCGCATAAAAGGCTAGCGTGCCAAAAATGTGACTATATAGGTCTTACATAATTACACTGAATAAATATCTCAGCTAAAAAAATATCCATAACAGTAGTAGAATTTTGTTCAACGTAGCATTACGGTTTCCATAGTTATTCATGGTATTGTGGTTAAAAAAGAGGAAAATCTTGCTGTTTTCTACGTTGTTTTTTGCAGCACGATAACACCTAGTTCATGTCATAATATTTTATGCACAGTGTCTCGGCACTTTTGCAAATTTGGCGTGTGGTTGTCGCGATTCGAAGCGGCGCACGAAACAGTCATTAAAGAAATATTACACGAGCTGTTTGAAAACACCCCGTACGAATGTCTCCAGTTTGGATAAATATTAACAAAAAAGCAAATGAGGTTCTGTATCAGCTGTTATAAATCAAACGGCCCACAAGGCCACACTGACAACACAAGCGCCAGGCACCTTGCAGGTGGGATATTTTCCCAGAGATCAGGTTGAAATAACAGCCAACCCGGTATCGCACCTTTATCGTCCTCTGTCAAATAGAGCTGATCAGATGGTCACTGTTTGCCCGCTAAATCATTATACAGACACAAGATAACTTCACACATACAATGTGTTACTATAGCCACACATTTCACAACCGAGCTTCGGAACTTACATCAAATAGGGTATGCAAAACTGGTTTGTGTGTTTGACGTGTGCGCCTATATATGTTAACATTGCGTGAGTATGTGTCAAATTTACATCAATTAGGACTGTTAGACCTTGTAGCCTACAACAAGCTAAAAATGGTTCCGCCAACTCCTGTAAGAATTACAGTGTAGCCTACGTTTTCATACTCCAAGGAGCGAATATCTTTCAGCAAAAAATGTCTTTTGAAATGTTTTTATTCTACAACCTATTCTTACTTCTGTAGTATGTATTAAATTACTGTACCTATAATGTACAGCAATTACACACTCATGTAATTTTAAAATTGTTTGCTAAGACAAATGTCAAAAGTTTAAAGCAAAACAGCGTTAACAACTAAACACCCTGAGACGCAAAGGAGAAACGCCGTATGATAATTCACTTCTTTTCACTCCATTTAAGCGTTGTTAAAAGTTTAATTTCAGTTTTAGCAATATTCAATGTCACATTTCTTAAAGAAGTCGCTGTCGCTCCCATTAAGATATTGCAAATTTACAAATTGAAAGGCGGCTAAAACAGGCACGTATTGACACACGGAATCTATAGTTTTCGTTACTTGATATGAATGAAGTAGAAGTTGAAATTTAAATCGTTTTTATATTAAACATATTCAAAAATTATAGTAATTGTAATAATTATGTAATATTTAGTACTTAAAGAATGTCACAAATATCAATTTCACGTAAGCTATATGTATTAATTAGTGCATCAATAGGCTGTTACATGTTACATACGTACATCCTACCATACAAACAGGTAACAATAAATTAGATTGAAGCCGAAAGGTCACCGTGAGAGAACACACGTGCAATTAGCAACTCAGTTTATTCGAACATAGAGCTCGGAAAGTGTCAAGACCTCGATGTTCGTTTAATGTATCCATCATTTTTCTCTGTTTGCCAGGGCCTCTGTGTAATGTTCGTGGTATGGGGAACCCCCACGGGACAACAGCATTGACCAAATACAAGAAGGAAATACAATTTATAAAACATTACGATCTCCGCATACATCAGTGAAATGCACGGAATTAAAAAAAATAAGTTTTTAAATTTTACATTTTAAGAAAGAAAGAAAAAAAAAACTTTACATTCTGTGGGAAGACAGCGAAACATTCCAAAGGGAGGTACAAAAAAAGAGAAAAGGCCAAATTTAAATAATCGATACTAATTTTATTTTTCTGTTCTCTGTAGTCCTACTACGTTCCTCCTGAACCTTGTGTAACTGATCAATAAAAACTTACACGTCCACTCCTTACAACAATCCAATGTTGTTTCATTCTGAATGTGGTGCTCATCTAAATTCATTTTTCGAATTAAAAAATCGTCGTTATCGTGGAATGTCCAGGTGCGACAGAGGTTTCTGGATATGTCGAATATGCAGTATATAAAGGAGTAATAATGAAATATTCATATTCAGTTGTTTTAAATATGAAAGGTATGTTGTTTTCTGAATTCATCGTCTGTTAAATTAGATTCGGTTTAGAAATTCGAGTGCCATCGACACTGTTGTGTTTTAAAAACAATTGTAATCATATTTAGATTAGAATGAAGACATTTACTAAATACAACCTGCGTAGTATTTCCCAAAACACGGGCCATTGTTGAAATAATCGTTAAAAACAAAGCGAGTACAAATGACAAACCACATGAATTATTTTCAACTATAGTATATTTTTAAATATGTGACCTTGTTTTCTTTCTCTTTTAAACAGTGCGGCAGTAGTTTTAGTATGACAGCTTGTAAATTCAGAAAACTAGGAGAGGAATCGCCAACATATTCTGATTCAAGTGTCTGTTTCACTATCGATTTATGCAAATAATTGAAGACTCAAACAAATTGTTGTAAAATTTTCCTAGGATCGAAGGCCACGAAACTGGACTTTACAACGGGAGTTTTCTGTCTGTCTGTTTGATTCACCATCTAAATGACGGTTCTCCTTGAAAATATCCCTCTGAATTTTCGGCATTATTTCGTATACAATGACTTTTCAAAGGTCTGTGTGGAACAAAAATAGCAACACTGTCATATACTACGCCGTTCACAGTGGATATAAAATAACCAAAAACTCTTCTTACCTTTACAATTTACATTGTACGCAAACACACACACACACACACACACACACACACACACACACACACACACACAGACAGTAACAGTAACAGATGGTTAGACTGAGATAAACAACTTTAAATGATCAATTGAGATTTACAGTCGAAAGTGTTATTGAACATACTCGTTGGAGAGTGGGAAATCGACGAACAAAACGACGTACAAATTTTGTTTTTAAGAAAATATTTCCAACGCTTTTTGTGCACTTGAAGGAGAATGGCTCTCCGCGTCTGCCGGTGAAACGGATCAGTGCCCCTGTCTCGCGCTGGGATTGACTCTCTCCTTCTCCAGGGACAAATTAATGGAGACCCATCAGTTAATTAACAAAACCTCACTCAATGCCACGTCACTGAATCCTAACGTATCTTGTGCACAAGCAAAGCAACACAAAATGCAAAATGAACTAAACGAAATAACTATCGATCAGATACAAAATTCGGGCTTAGGCCAAAATACCGCACAAAACACGGTGTTTAGCAGATATGTGCTGCAGTAGACCCAGCTACCGCATACACCCCCCGACAGGACCCCCGCCTGTTTCAGCGCACTAGCATGTGTAAATGTGAACAACCAGTCTTATAGTGATGGCTACCATAAATACGAATGGAACACCTTGTCCCTTTTAAGAATTGAGATTAAGCAGAATAAAATAACACGGAAAGTAAGGGTTAAATTGACAATTAAACGGAAAATCCCCGCCCTGGCTTCTTTCATACACTGTCATATCGAGACAATGGGGCAGTAGCCATCCCAAGAGAACATCGCCACATATCACACCTACGAGTCCGGAATACAATGTTTACATCTGAGATGTAATTTATACCCGGCGAAACGGTGACACCATCCGCACAGAAAATTGTTCATAATAAGGTATTCAAGTTAAATAAAAAGCAAATCACAACGTATCTGGACCACCTAAATGTACACAACAAACCCATTCCTAACGATTTATAGCTGCAGTATCACTTTACAAAGAACCCATGGGTCGATATTTTGATCTGAAAACACAACCACTGGCTTTTGAAGAACAGTAGCACCACAAATGAGAGGGGGAAAGGCTACACACACGACACAACACAACACGACACTGAAAACCTATATTTGGGCGCGAGGACGCAAGGTAAGGGTCCCTTTATTGAATATATTGTTTTCAGATTTGAAATTGCGCAGCGCCGTGGTAGCAACATGCCATCGTCTTAATCAGTGACCTACATATCAAAATAGACTAAACTGCCCAAACAATGAACACTTCAACACTATATAGAAGATTAAAAAGTAAATTGAGAATTAAAAATAGTGCGATTACCGATTGTTCGCTCACCTGCGAGCCTGAGAGCGGACATCCTTTGGAATTCAGGCTCCTGCAGCCATTTCCACATTCTCCGGAAAGTCTCGCGGCCGGACTTCAGTTTGCTCCAGGGTTTGGGGTTCCTTAACAGATCAGATAGGGTCCCTTGCGATCGGCACAGCACCCTCTGGGCGAAGATGGCCTGGGGGATGCTGTACCTTTTCAGCTCAGTTGTGATCCTCTGGGCTACTTCTTTGGTATTGACTTCTTCCATTTGCCCTGAATTGCCTCCATTGTTGACCTGCGATCCCGGCACTGACGATGGGTTTTGTTCTCTGGGGGAGCCCAGAACCTGACCGTGGCCCTGGGCGTTCAAGTGGGCATGAGGGTGATGGTGAATCCCGTTGATTTGCACCATGCCCGCTGAGGAGGCGGCCATATGTTGATCCCCATGCCTGGCCAGCATGGCAGGGTGGTGAGCTTCAAATCCATTGGGAGTTAGCATTTTCTCCGTCGGCATAGCGGCACCAGGGTGTGCGTAAGGCGGCAGCCCCTGCTGGGAGTTGTGTATGCCACCCAGCCCGGATCCTGACAAGGGGGACAGGCTTTGTCCCATACCGGTAACATCCTTGTGGTACGGAGCGTAGAGATTGTTCATGGACGCCAGACCCCGTTCGTCCCTCATGAGGGTGAAGCTGCCGCTCACGTTGCCCGGGATCCGCTGGTGAGGGTGGTGGTGGTGATGGTGGTGGTGGTGGTGATGATGGGGAAACTTGTCCGAGACCGTCGAGATGGGAGGTAGCGGTTGCAGGGGGGTGAGCGTGGTGTAGGTGCTGCTCATACTCATTCCGGGGGGAGCCTCGCAAGCCATGGTCATAGCCTGGTGCAGGTGGCCAGCAAGACCGTGATCCGGGGGTCGATGCTGATGATAGTCGCCGCTGTCTAGGATTGATGCCATGCCCATTGAGCGCGCGTGGGCTGACAAGTGGTTACTGCGATGGGTCACCGTGCTTCTGTGATGAGGGCTGTTGCTGCCCATCAGGTCAGCCGTGGCGGGCACCTGCTCATGGTTCACTCCGTGCAGATCGCCAATATTCTCCATCGACAACTGAGCATTCATTATACGTGCAATCTTGTGGACAAAACATCTATCTGATCTGCCTGGGAAAAGTCCAAAAAAAGTCTTCACATTAGACAAGCGAAATTTCTTGTTTCCTTTTTTGTTGTTTAGTTTTTTTTTTAAGTTGACGTTTTTTATGGTGTTTTTGTAATTATTCAGACGCTGGTTTTCTCTTTGTTTCTCTTTAAATACGTTTTTATTTATTTTTAATCCTTGTTGGTATTAATTTAAGCCCCCCCTTCTTTTACCAGAGCATCAGCAGCCGTGGTCGCAGTCTGGTTGTATCCCTCCATCTCAAGCCATGTCTCGTGCTGTTTCGATTTCTTTGACCACAGCTCCGCTGCTGCGGCTCCAACTGAAGAATCATGCGCACTGGGTACTTTGCGTCCCCTCCCACAACACACACACGCAGGGCCACATGCCGCTCCTCTGCTCTGACGTCAGCGATAAAGGAAGTTGCAGCTAAGATATTAGATGGAACCAGCTATCTGTCTCTTGGTATACTGAGTTTATTTAGGCAGAACGCCCCCTTGCTTTGAGTTCTGTGAAGCAACAACAGCTAACTATGAGATTATTTGCTATAAAGAAAATAATGAAACATTACTCTGAGTTAGTGAGAGGACAGGTTGAAATGATTCAGTACACTTATTAAGCTGATTGAGTATGTATAATCAGTGAATAGATTCAATTGTTTTCATGAGCTTCCTTAATGTGTGTGTGTGTGTGTGTGTGTGTGTGTGTGTGTGTGTGTGTGTGTGGGTGGGTGGGTGCGCGCGCGCGCTGTGTGTTTGGTAGAGTGTGTGTGTGTGTGTATTTGTGTATGTGTGTTTTAATGTATTCACTTCCGGGTTCCCTATTTGCTTTAAGTCAGTAAAAGAGGGGCGGAGAAGAATCTCTGCTTCTCATTTACCCAACCAGAGCCTGGACGATTTAGTGCAAATTGAGCAAGGCTAGACTCCTGACAGTCACTGATTTAACCACAGTGATTCCTATTTCAGTCCTATCTGTATTGAACACATTTATGTAATTAGCTTTGATATGCAATGTCCAAGACTACCAATGTGTTAACACTAGATTATTTGAATGTAATGAATTATCTGTCAACTCTCTAGGACTTATCCAACTTCACCCAAACGCAACCCATTACGTGGGAACTAGTTTATAATAATAAAATATCTCTTCGAAGACGACATCTTTTTTCTTCGTGGAGTCAGACTTGTCGTACACATGACTTCATTTTCTTGGAAAGGACGCTGTTTTCATCGTTTGAAAGAAGGTATTTCTGTTCTTTTGTAAAGAGCAGAAATCCCGGACAGATGTGTCTATTGTTCAACCATTAAGAATAACGAACCAAGCCAGTCAAGGAGTATCCCCTCACCCGCGCAGGATCCGCGTGAGATACAGAATTATGACACAGCACATTATCCTCTGTGAGTGATTTTCAACAGATCCGAAGAGACTTCCTAAAATTGATCATTAACTTGAATATAAAACCGTCTGCAAAAACAGAGACCCGGTCAATCAAATACTGTAATCAGCATGTAGGGATGATGGTGGAGGTGCTTCTCCTGGTGAGAATGTCTCAGTGTCGCAGCGTTATATGCTGTGTGGTCAGTCGAACTACAGAGCAAACATTTTCCTTTTACTTTTGGAAGAAGAGGCCTTACGTTTATTCCACTGTATTCGCAACCCAAAATATCAATACTATAGTGAATAGTTGTAACCACACGAACCAAACTGGCAACTATCACATTATAAAACACATTATCTCCGATGATATTTGCAATAGATTCTAATAATATTGCCCATATATTGAATGTATTTTAAAACGCAGTGATAAACACTCTGTATTTGCTATTGGTTTTTATTTGTTTTATTTACTTCGAAATCATGGGGGTATTACAAACAGCAACAGGGGTTATACAAAATGAAAATTAACCTTGAAAAAAGAAAACAAAAATAAAATAACTAAAAGAGACACGCGCATTGAAAATATTAACAATTCAAATGCCATGAAAGCTTTTGCAACGAAAAAGAATAGACATGCAAGAAAACCTGTCACCTGTTGAGAGAGTGAACGTTTGTGCTTTATAATTTGGAGTTTTTTTTTTAATTTCATGTAAGGCCCTCGGTTAAAAATCACATTCTTTCTCAACACCATCAGGAAATTCAGCATAATTCATTCTAAGACTTAAGTTACAGGGAGATGTGACCTCCAGCAGTCATTCTCCGGTCCATTGTTCGAACATCAAGCAAATTTGGTAACTTTTGATGACGTTCGGGAGACGGTTTGTGCTCCGGAGAAGGCGTCCTCCTCTGCCCCCCTGCACCGCTGACAGCTTGCAGTGGTCAGTGCTTGCAGCCTCCTTCACTGAATAGGGAACATGTCAAAGGTGACGCTTCCAGACTCCAAAAGCTAACAGCTGCCGAGGGAGCAGATTAACTTTTCTTCAAGACTTTTCCCTGTATAGTTTCTTGGGGACCTGCTCGATGACAAAACACAAATACATCTGTCAGGGTCAAGAAGAATGAAATTCGGTTTAGGGAGTTAAAAAAGTTAAATAGTCACTAATGAGAAATTAATGTCGATGGTCCGAGGAGGCTGACGCTGACAATAAACTCAAATGACCATTAGCAGGAAACGTGTTTTAATTAGACACAGCACACACACACACACAAAAAGAAAAAACACATAAGGGGCTTGAAGGCGTAGGCTGAAATAAATATTCTTACAGGAAGCTTTAATTATAATACAACGGAGGTTATGAATTGAAAGGAAAAAGAATGTATACAGCACATACAGCAACTTCTTGTTCAGTCAAACGTCAGGTTTCTTTTGTGCTGTATGTTGTACATTGTGAATGGCATTCACTCAAGATAGTTAAATCTGTATATGTAAAAATGTATAATCTGAATATGTAATTCACAATAGATTTATGTCAATGCGTACTATCCCATAGGTTACAATGACATAATTCCAACAAAATTATGTATACATCTTTTTTGACAATAAGGTAATTGAGTAATAAAATTCAAGTTACAGTAGCCTACTTAAGTGCATCTGTTCACATTCTCATAGTGGTCGATATTTTTCATTCGCACTCGTGTCACTGCGACTTCTGTGACTTGCAGGAAAAAGGGGCTGAGAGGGGGGCTTTTTGTTAGGACCCGTTCATGCGTCTCTGATTTATGTTAGTGTGTTAGATGCATCGTTTATGCCATGTATTTTGTACCCGGATTTTAGTATTTGAGCATCATTTGGTTCTAAAACAACGATCAATACGGAGAGAATTAATAATTGTATGGATAAAAATATGTAAATACAGATAATATCAATACAAGGACAATGCACCCTGAGCTCTCTTCTGCCACCCCCCCCCCCCCCCCCCAACCCAGCGCGGAAAAGTTCAGTGCAGTTTGTGAACTGTTTGTAAAAAATCACAAAGTCAATGTTTTTTCTTGTGCTGTAATCAGTATTTAGGATGTTGGTTTTCCTAACATTCTAAATATATGTCTTCAAACACCGAACAAAATTTATTTTCTGTGCTGTAAAATGGGAATACGGTCAAAACTTCTTACAATGTGCTTCAGCCCCAAAACACAGGTCAATGTGCAATTTGTGGAACAGCCTATATTGATTAAAGTTCAATTATGCACACAGCCGCTCTATCCATTGTTTTATCGAGAACAAAAGTATATATGCAGTGCGCTGCCACGTTTACTTAAACAATTGAACTAAGCGTGTCATGTACATGAGTTAATTAAGAGCAGTATTTTCTTAAAGACTTTGGTTTTTCTTTTATATATATTGCCTGGCGACAATCCTGGTAAAAGGTAAGCATCACGGGATGCCTCTGAGTTTTATTTGATCAAAGGATTAAAGAGAGGTAAGAAATTAAAATACTGAATTCAAAAGGCTTTCCAAATAATTACACATGCGAAACAAGTTTCTGCGAACTCAATGCAAAGAAAAGCACAATGTAATAAAGTCTGATCTTCTCAGAAATATGCAGTACAATTAGAAGGCGTAAAACTGTAGTTTGTAATCCCATAAAAATCCTGGCAAAGTCAGATATTTGATGCGCGGGCAACCCAAGAGCCATTTGAGTGATGGAAAAATTTAATAACATTGAGAAATTTATGAACAAATGTGATGCACGCTACAGTATCATAAAATTTGTGTCAATGCACTGCAGTAGAAGATGAATTTAGTTAATCTTCAAAAATAGACAACAGTGCCGTGTTTTACATGAAAACAATCATTATTCGCTGAATAAAAAAGCCAAATTGAGTTAGTTTAAGTGATTTAGATTTAGTACAACTTAAAAAACTCAACCCAAAAGCAAATTGCCACTTGAATCCAACTTTTCTGCACCTATTGAGATTGATTATTTTGACCGAGTGACCACTTGTTGTGTTGTCACGATTATTCCAATTCTCTCCTGTTGATCCGTGTTTCGACCGTGAATTGCAATCAAGTTGGTCCATGGAGCCGAAAATATTGCCTTTGGAGTCCTTAACGACTTTTATCGCTATAAATTCACGTGGCTCTAGTGCAATGATATCGCTCCTCATGTATTTTGGGCATGATATTGAATGTAGTGATGATCACTATTTACTGCACCACTCAGAGTCTTAATTGACCGGAGTTGTATCTGGATAGTGATCAGATAAATTGAGACACTACTCAATACCGTGCAAGACAAAAGTTAGCAAAAGTCAAACTCGAATTAAAGAAAAAGCAACAACAAGCAAGTTCTTGCACACATGATGGCATAAAAGTTTCCATGGAATTACACAGAATATAAATGTATATGCCAGGCTACCTGTCCTATAAATAGCTGTCAAAACAGAGTGTCAGTATTTATACAACCCAAATCTTTGAACAACGGGGTATGGAAACAAGGTCCGTGTTATTCAGCTCCCGATGTCTGCTTGCCTGGCATTGGTATATAAAAACCAGCCACTGGGAGTATTAATTATTCACACGGTGCTGCCTTTCTACTTTTCAAAGATATTATTAATTGGGCGCCTCTGGTCTTTTGCTGGGAGCTCTATAGAGTCACTTGTAGCTTTAAATATGAATTAAAAGCAAATCCGGGCTACTGTAATGTGAAAATTATTCCATGTCTTGTATGGCAGAGATAAATAGCAGTGTGGATCAATACTTTCAGTCTCTTCAGCAAACGAAAAAGTTATTCATAGCTCGTGTTAATGGTCTTAATAGCAGAAAGTACACAATACGGAGTATTTGTCATTAAAGATGTTCAAAACATTTAACAGATAGATGGTGTTCTCCTCTTTTTAAAGTAGAGTACCCCGTTAGTACTTTTACTAACTAGTTAGTACTTCATGCATGCCTTAGCGGCTTTAAAAATTATGTAATGATATTCAGAATGACTGAAGCAACGACACGTTTTTCATAAACATATTTAACATGATATTACTTGTTAACATGTAGCATGATAACACATATCGCATGTTAACATGTAATATCTTAAGCGTGCATTTTTATTATTCCATACATTATTTTACCTGATTGGGCCAAATTCAGTCTAATCCCGATGTCTTTTGTCCTTAACTTTCGAAGGTAATGAAAGGGACTTTTATTTTTTCGATATGCAACATCACCAGCTCAACGGTGCTTATGTAAGAATCGATAAAAAGAGCGTTTGCTTACATTTGTCGCTCAAAGTTAGGGACAAAGCGCATTGCGATTCAATTGAATTTAGCTTTATGTCTTTGCCTTTGTAAAAGGCAAAGGATTCATTTTCATTTAATCGATATATGTTTGACTTTGACTTGATTAGAAAGAATTAAATCTCTGATTTGATAGAAAGATCAATATGCCTTGCAGCCCATATGTGCTACAAATACTCGTAATATGTGTATAATTTATTCAGTACAAGTACAAATGAACTCAATCAAAACTTTCACGTAGCTTTATTTTAGTAAAAAGCAGGGTTTAAATGCTTACATCCTGTTTTTATTTTTAGTGTTTGTTGGATTCATAACCTACGAAATAATCGTTCATAAAACAAATTAAAATGCTATATTTCCAATATATTGAATTATATATTTCGGATATATGCGATATGTCTTATTAAAGTTTACTGGAAGTATGTTCATTGTAGAGATATCCAGAAATGTGGCAATTTGCTTTTGATCAAAACTTTATCGATTCTCTATTGATGCTCATACGGGTATTGGGGCTTTTATTATTGGGGGTTTACTGATTGATGATTCAATTTAAACCAGTAAACTGCCCAAGTGTTCTCATAATGTGCAATGGAGTTTTCTTAGTTCTAAAATGAAATGGGATTTAATATTTTGAGCTAATGCTCGACTCCGATGTATAGAATTCCCATAATCGTGCAGGAAAGAGGCTCATACGTGTTCATTTTACATGAAATTCGCGTTAACGCGCAACGGATATGTCATCAGTCTGCATTGTGTGATGCAAAACATCAACACTGGAAAATAATGCAGTATGGTATACTTTCTGTATTAATTCGTGTCTTCAAATACAAGTTATTTATTTTGCAATTGTTCGTAATATGCTGTTCAATTTCTTACCTTTTGTTTCGGAGTCTTATATTATGAGATATTCTAAATTTATTTATTAAAAAATCAAACTCAACAAAATACAAAACACTGGGATCCTGCAAATGGAGCTCGTTCAACGATTTTATTCAGTAGACCTTAAAATGATGTAGATCCATGTACAACTAGCAATCCTATATTTTTCAAAGGCCCATGGGCCAGAACAATCATTGCTTGGAACATTATCGACTTCAACAGCCACCGACACGCAGGGTTCAACTAGTCCAACTTTTAATATATTCATTTCATTAGGGTTATTCAGCCTCGAGACAAAAAGTAGTCTACACCATGGCAAAATGTAATAATCTTAAAACCTAAATAGCGTATAGGAGTTTATAACACGTGCAGTGCTATTCAGTGCTAGGCCACTGCAAGACTGGACATTACAAAAGTTTTTACTCATACCGAGGACTATACCCTATACGGGTAGAGGCTGGACAAATGAATTAATCCGTTACTCATGGTCTGTTGGCCCAGTTTATGTAACAAAGCTTGTGATTTTTAATTACACTCGGGAAGCTATCTTGCAGTAAAAATGTTTCAGTAAAATGTTTCAGAACATGTTATTGGAATCTGTTATTGCAATCAGATTCTGCATAAAATCATTGTAAAGGGACTGCATCTATTCTTCTACCCTGACAAATAATGCATTTCAATAACATTAATATCAGTTTCCGATATTATTACTTATATGGTATTTCATATTTTACAGATATTTACAGACAAAAAAGTTTTGTCACACTGTATTCATGAAAATCACTTTCACTCGATTGTAAAAAGACGCAATAATTCCGTGCTGCTGAGTAATATAAGATTACAGTCTGTCAAACTATTTCACAAGCCATATTCACCGATAAACAGAAACATTAAAGGAATTTTCTCCCAAACAGACCTAACAAATGATATTCAAAGTATATTCTTAACAGAATTGATCTTGCTCATTGACATATAAATAAAGAACAATGGAGTCCTAATTAGGACGAACCTCAATTAAGAAGTGCGACATGGATGAATAATTGTGTCATTATTGCACGGTGCGTGGACTTCGCTGTTATGCAGAGTGACCATCAACTAATTGTTGGTTTTTGATAAGGTATTTAAGCAAGCCACGTGGGCATCCTTCTTTTTTGCACGGGCTGATTTGGTCCACCAACAGGAGGCCATCCATACACAAAAGCCTATGCAAGGAAAAAAAAAAGAAAAGAAAATTAATGAGCCACTGGCCAAAGACCACGTGCAATGCACTTGACGGCCAATTTGTAATCTAATGGTCTGACAGTTAACTAAAATTAAAAGATGCGTTTCGTTGTTGTTTAAACTAAAAATGCTCCATTCTTCAACTTCTTCACTATTATCAGTTACCCATGTTTACATACAAGACAGGCTCCGAAATATAATCTCACTGTCACCAATCCAATTGTATAGTACCAAACAAGACAGTACTCTTTTGAATATCCGTGTCAAGCACTTAAACTATAGCAACGGGAGTTTGAAAATTAATCATTTAGGTTGGTTTATCACCTGACGGGATTATTTAAAGGAGAAACTTGCCGCGGTTTGATTGTTCTTACATGTTATATCGCCCATCCAAAACAAGTGGTGTTATTGCGCATCCATTTATTTGACAGCGCTTAAATAAATCGTGTCAAACCTAGGCCAATAAAATACTCCAGAAAAGCCCCTCCAATACGGTTTAATTACGCATTGTATGGAAATGCTGAAGACGTCGCATGCGTTTTTGATGGTTTCAAC
The DNA here is from genome assembly GCF_013368585.1 of Megalops cyprinoides. Classification (NCBI taxonomy): domain Eukaryota; kingdom Metazoa; phylum Chordata; class Actinopteri; order Elopiformes; family Megalopidae; genus Megalops; species Megalops cyprinoides. The sequence continues at coordinate 25,584,458 of NC_050595.1, forward strand.
ATAAATAGTTAGCAAAAGGCTACAGGCAATTTGTTTTGGCTGATTATGTTGACATAGCGAATGAGAATATTTAAGACCTCAGCATACCAGGGTGGTGTTAAAAAGGATTCAATGTCATTGCCTTGTCTGTATTAACACGATGACTGCGATAACTTTGAGCTCGAGCTCTATTTGAATTCACTTTTCACATTGCAAATATCTATTTTTGGTTGCTTATTTTAGAATCATACGTTTAGAAAACAACAACGACCCAAGAGTTATTTCATTTAAATAGAGCAAAATCACCAATGCATTCCTAGTAGGTAGTATCTAAATTAAACCGACATTTTCCTTGTTGTCACAGAGGGTTTCGTATAAACCTGGTTTCAGAAATATATCTCCAACTTTAGACTTCAATTTGCATATTCAAGTCATCTTGATCGCATTAACAGTATTAACCTATTAATATATTTTTCCGCATGACAGTGGTGGTAACCATTATTAATAAGATGACACACTCAGGTGAACAAGGAAGGTGAGATGGGGATAGAGGGTAGAAGTCTACGCCATGTCTTTTATATACAGGGGGAAAGGGGGCGCGTAGGGGCAGGGGCATTTTATTTCACGTGTAACTACATACCTACCGACCCCCACACCTTCCTTGTTTGCGGGGAGTGAGGCAGAAATGTATTAACCGCATAACAATTAATGGTGACAAAATGTGATTACATATAACTGACCTGTCATAATAAACACAATCATTAAACTTGTCACACGTGGCCAGCGCAACCCCGACTAATAGTGAACAACATCATCCCAATACTATGTAGTTGCACGTTTAAGAAATTGTATTTTGCCATAATAAAGCTAACTTTCTTACGTTCGAGTAGAAAGTGGATGTTTACGTGGAATTGTCCGACATAAAACTAAATGAACTGCATGTAGTTGACAGATTTTGGTTAAGATATATTGTCAGGATCCACACTGATTAGAATAAGCCAAATCATCGCGCCACAGGACCCCTTTAGGCGAATAAATGCAAAACTCATAAAGAAGACTGTTTTCATTTTGAATGTTAAAACTGTGCTCTCAAAACGTGCCATTTGGTAATATACAGCTCACAAATGCATCGTCAGTAATAATAACTCGAAATAATATCGTAAATGCTCTTGAATGAACGGAAACGTAATAGACATGTTTAAGCGTTCTCTGATATCCTGTTCTCAGCTGTGGAAAAAAAAACTGTTTCGCAAGCCCTCTGTTAAACAGTAGTAGAGCGCCAAGGCTTTACCGCAAAAGAGCTCAACGATATTGTAGGTCCGAGAGCTTATGACGCTGTTGCTGACCTCCGCTGAGCTTTAAACCGTGTCTGCAAGTCCACAATACTCTGCAGGGTGCCAAATGTCACTGCATCCCTTTAAACAACACATCGCATCTACGCATCCTTTTGCTGTTTTAAAGCTCCCCATTCTCTCGTTGCGTTCTCGATAAGTATATGCTTACCCATTTGGATCCGTTGCATTTTAGCTGATTTCATCGCATGTTGCGTCTTTTACCGTCCGACCGATTTACGCAGTTCATTGTCACCCCGAACAAACTTGTACTCGCAAACTTGCGTTTGAAATTAACAGAACAGTTTCCATCTTTTTGATTATGATTCTGCACCATTCAGTCATTGGAAATACACGTCAGGGTTTTTTTTTTTATAGTAATCACAGTCTAGGCGAGGATCGTCTCTGCGTCGTTCCGCTCGTACATCTAGGTCAAGCGCTCTCTGCACCCGTACGCCGCATCTCGTTGTCCGGGGAAAAGGATAATCTCTTTCCACCATTTCCAATATCTAATAGTCAACATCCAACGGAAAAATCCCGGGTCTTCTTATCCCCTTGCTCTTGGGCAGCTCTTTTTGGCTGGTCTCTCCGTGCATTTAGGGATGCTACCTGCATTTGAATAGCTGCCTGGGTTGTTATGGATCGGCGGGGCTATGAAAGGGAATCAGTATGCAAATTGTTTCAGTTACAATCGAAAGGTTCGATCTGTAATAGCCGTCTAACGGAAGTTGATGTCAGCTCTCTGCACATTAGCTCGCATTTGCTTCCTTTCACTAAGGCCTTAGGTTGGACACGGTTAGGATTTTTAAAAATAAAAATATATATTTCTGTACACAATTTTGGTGGGAGTATTAATATTATATTACGACTGTTATTTCGTGAGAATAAACACGTTTAATTTATTGAGCAGGGCATTTAAGACGGACTTAGCATTAAAAAGGAAATTTATAATTATTTGGACGTAATTATTAGCTTAATTATTAACTTATGAGCATTGACTTGCCTTCAGAATTCTGAATTAATCAGAATTAAAACAGACACCAAATACGAAGTCTAATCTATACAAAAGCCAAAAATATATACAAAACTTACATTATGCTTAATGTTTAATCGAAAAATTCTCTAAAAATTAGGATTTGACTCTACTATGGCACACGCTGTTGGTGTCCTGCATCATTAATGGTGTATATTACTTTGTTTTCATTGCAAAATACTAGCAATCTTGTCATATATCGGTGCTTTATGAATAATAATTACAACATCATTGATCTGTAGAATGTATAATTTTCAATTCTGGCATTGTGGCAAAATGTGCTTGTCATTTGGCAAATGTGCTTTATTATTTTTGTCTGCCAGGCAGCTGGTTTGGAAAACATTTCCCTTTCCTTGTATACAGCTGAATACGTAGTATACAATTACTTTCCTCTAAGTCGTTATCAAATAGCCGACTTAGACGTCAGTATTTAAATATAAAGCTTATGGATAAAATGTTGGACATTGATAAAAACGCGTACCGATCTCAGAGTAAGGTCTGAGACAGTATATGGTTTTTCAGTTCTGATTACCTCAAATATTGCGTAAGGTCCTTATTTGGTGTGCTAGGGCGTCTCTCCCTTAAAAATAACATGGTAAAATAACGAGATTTAACGTCTCAGTTGTTGCCCCCCGCCCCCATTTAAAACACAACACATGCGCAGCACAATTAATAATTACAACCTGGATCAATCAAATACAAATTGTTTTTGTAATGTTACTAAAGCAATATTTAATCACGTTGCATAGGCATATTAACTGCATCCCGAAAAGCGATATCAAATATCTACAAAAAAAAAAAAAAGCTGAATAGGTTCGTGGCGTACTACCTCATTATTGACTAGCGACGCAAACAGCAAAGCATGACTTTTTCCCCCAAACAGGCCTTCACCGACAGCGACGGTGGCAAGCCAGAATCATTCCGCAGAATGTTATTATCTTACAAGATAGGTAGGCCTAATTCTATAGACTACAAAATTATTCACGAATAAGGCCAGTAACAACGACCTGAGACATGCGTCGCAACGGCAAAGGTATGAGGCAGAGGAGCTGACGAGCCAGTTTAATAAATTGCAATAAACATATCTTAAATATTGTTTTTTTTTTATCGGTTCGTGTGCTCCAGCTCACATAAGCTGACCATCTGTCATTCAATTAAGGTTCAGATGCAGCTGATGGAAGAGCAGCAGGTCACTGACCCCAGGACAAAACGCTCTGCTGTCGAAAAAAGCGAAGTTCAAATGGTAAACGCTGCACACTTTTAGGGATGTATGCCCATGTTTGGGATTTGCGTATGGATCCGCTTTATTAATTGTAGGGTGCGCGTATTTAAGGTCGAATCCTCCGTGTCAGCACACAATTCATCAACCTCAAATCACCTGTGAGCCGTACAGTTCATCCCTGTTGGTAACTGACCAAGGAGTGTCACCTTAATGGATTATAATAACATTCGAACATGTTGGAACTAAAACACCGTTAAAACGTTAAAAATCCTTCTGAACTATAACGTTCACTTAATAATTGCGCAGGCATAAACCAACAACAGCTGTCATAAATGGCAGTGCAATGTATAAAAATTGTAAAGGTAGAAATGTGTTGAGTCTTAAGTAATAACAATAATTAAGCAACTGAAAACACACAGCCTAATTCTTTTGTCCTCTAACATTGAAAATAGACACAAATATTAATTACCCAACGAAATAATTTGGAATTGGAAAGGAAACCTAAGTCTTTTGGTGTAACCGATGACCTATCAGACAAGAACCAATTGATAAATAGAGCTTTTACCATGCTAATTTTACGTTATAAATATTTAATTAACATAACCACATGACATCTTAGCATCCTCCCGCGTGGCACTCTTATTTAGCCAGGATCAATATGCCCCGATTTGCTGATACTGTGGGCGATTGCGTAATCTTGCGTAAACAAAAATGCTTAAAATTTGACTGCGCTCATCAATCTGTTTCTTCACTTTGGTCTTTAGTTATTGGTTTTTTTCATCTTACTGTCATTCGAAGTAGCCAAATACTTATTACCGCCTTAACTGTCACCACTCAACTTGACAATGACAATGTTTGATAAATGATAACAAAAATAATAACGAGTGCAAGATGAATAAATCGACCACAAAGTTTAAGGAGAGACAGTGAAAACCCTGCTTTTTGAAATTCACCGTGGAGGCTTTGTTACATTTTATGATTTCCACATAATGTCACTACCAGCGCTGCTGTTACCAACACCACTGCTCCTAGCAGCAGAACAGCTCACTATAACTGCACTGCTGCTAATTGCATTCTTTATGCATGTTTTTTGCATTTGCTACTGGTTTTATTAATTCAGCTGACTTTACTTAATCCTATTGTGTGCAAACTCCACTTCAGAGAATGATGTTTGTGATCACATGCAATTACAGTACCAGGAAATGATTGTAGTAGGAATAACTAATTCAGATATTTTATGATCTCATAGAAGCAAACCCATCAATGATTTGGAGCAGTGGTGGGGTGGAACAGTGGCAGTGTTATATTTTTTGTAACTAATATTGTAATCACAGCATATTGGAGTTAATTATGTTTTCATCTGGGGTTACTTGGTAGGTGATCCCATTCGAGAATAGAGTTTTGGTCTTTTTAACACACTTACATTCACCTCCCAGCAGCAGATATGGGTGGAGTCTCAAAGTACAATGGATCATTTGAAATAATTTGTTATAATATGTTTTAAGGTGAAAGCTACTGGGTGTGAAAAATTGTCATGAATATTGAAAAGGCATTACTCAGATTCCTATGTCATATGACTGTTATTCGTACAGACACGTGCAAAGTATAAGTAGTATCTATTTTCTACTTTTTGGATGACTGCATATGCACTTGCATAGTTTTTCAAATAATACCATTACTTAGTGTTGTGATTTAGAGTTAACAATATATTAATCATTCATCAGTGACAATCAGAGAAATCATCTTGAGATGTTCAGAATGGCTTCAGAATCCCAAGATCTGTCATGGTTTTGCATTTTGAAAAGAAGGTGCCAGGTGTCCAGAATGTGTCAGATGTGTGGATAGGATTGTTGTAAATTACAAAGTAGCAGGCGTTGGGTGATGAGATTAGCTGGCTGTGATCAAAACCAGACAGAAATGAGTTCTCTGCGAGACAGAAATGAGTTCTCTGCATGCATTCTGACAAGACAGATCACTC